>NC_091015.1:49270384-49588337 GCF_041296385.1 Aphelocoma coerulescens
GACAGTTACTATACATTAGGTTTCACATTACAGCTCTTCAATTTCCACAGTCTCCTAACTTGATCCTCTGACAGAAGAGGGTTTTCCTGAGTGTTACAGCTACATCCAGCTCTGCTTTAGTTTCTGCCTTTAACAAACATTTGACAAAATAAGGCATGAATGATGAATGGTACAGGAAGAACCACTTGTTAAAGGCAATTGCAATCATGTCCATGGAACACATCTTCCTAAATGCTGGTTTATTTTGTAGTTTGCTGGTTCTCAGGTTGAAAAATATTTCTGAAGTATGTTAGGGTACTAATCTGTCAGCATGTGGTAGATTTTGTCTGACCTTTGACAAATTACAATTTTGGATATGTAAATTTCTTTTCATTGGCACTCTATGGTAAGGATCATGACTTCTTAAAATTTTCTAGGTAGCACACCTGAGATACTTTACTTCTCACTGGATAAAGCAGGACTCAAGAGTTATCATAGGGTCTTTAAGGGTAATGTAAAGGTTTGTAAAGTTTTGTGTTGGCCAGAGATCAATGGCAAACCTCTGTTTTGATGTAAAGTGAACCTCAGCTGTTTCACAACAGTTGGGGTTTGTCTGCACAGCCCAGTGCCATTCCCTCAGTATCTTTCCTCTCTTATGTCCAGGTGAGAAGATGACAGAGTTATCAGCAGTGCCTCCAGGTAAGAGGCTCTTTGGGCAATATAAAACTTTATTATTCCCAGGAGCTCTGATAGGAAAGGCAAGAAACAGGAGTGCTGTTCTCGGTGAAGGATTTTGATTTTCTGTCCTAAGCATTCAGTAGGAAGTCTGACTCTGGATTTGCCACTTAGGTAACACCCATGTTAACTCCATTGCAGAAAACTATCCCTGGTTCTCCAGAAAGAAAACTGTATCATCAGATCAGTTTTTTCATTAATATGAAACTACTCTCTTTTTGTAAATTTCAGCAAACTGCAATCCAGTAATGTACTTCTGTAGACAGACAAATTTATATTCTCCTTTTTCTTTCTTACTTTTAAGTAGCCTTAAGAGCATGGATTAATTAATTTTTTTTTTTTAATGTAGAAACAATCCACAGTGATCATCTGGTTCTTGCAATTTTTGTGCCCTTTCCTGAGCTCTTCTCTGATTACTTCAAAGTAATTTCATTTGCTTTTATTAATTACTTCTTTTTGCTTGTACTGTCAGATTAATTCTGAAATATTTCCATTGTAGGAGGTATGTAAACCTCCCTTCTTTAGATCCATACCAGATAATCAGGGCAATTTGATTAAAATGGGAGGCTGACTTTTGATTCATGTTTCTTCTTTTTATGATGAGGGAAGAAAGTTCAGGTCATCGTTCAACCACACATAATACTAGTCAAAAAAACAAAATGATAATCCTGATTCCAGTGGTCTTCATCTCAGCAGGAACTTAATTCTCTTTATCTACGTGTAATTTCTGTTTATAATATGAATTCAAACAGTGCAATTTAAAAAAATTACGACATGTCACACAAAATGCAGAGACAATTGTGCAGAAGAATCTGTAGAGATTCTGCCAATACAGAAGAAATAAAATGTGTCCATAGTTCCCATTAAGAAAAGAATGAAAAGTGAGACAGCAAAATGTGCAGAGGACATAGCACTATTTTGATGCGATATGTTTAGAGGGTACTTAAAAATTCTAGTTGGGTGAGCAGCATAGCAGCCAAGAATTTTTTGTCCTGAAAAATGTAGATTAAGGCATGGTCAAAGGTAGATTGCTTCTTTCTAAGCACTTGGGAAGCAGAACTGGACAGCACTGCCGGGAGTTCTGCATGCAGAAATGGTCAAAAGGCAAACAAAAGACTTGCTTCAGTAGCTTTCTTACTGTCCCTGGAACTTGGGTGTTTTTTTCTCAAACTATATTGAAGCTTTTGGGTTTTACATTTTCGTGAAACAAGTTATTTTAAAGGACAGTAAGTTCCTGCAGGTAATAACTAGACTGATTCTTTCCATCTTCCTTTATTTTCTTCAACACATCACCAAAGCAACTAATAGGTGCCTGAAAATATGACTGACTTCTGCTTCTGAATTTGTGTGCATTTCAAAAATAATTTCTTTGTTATTAATTTTAATTGTGCATAGTTCTATATAACCAAGACATATGATAGTGATAAGAAATACAAGTCAGTTTTTCAGAGTTATGTTTATATATTCATTTTAGTTGTAGTACAGTTCAGAAGAGGACTGCTGGGATGCTGTTTCTCCTCAGTTTCTATTTGGGTAAGATCTGCTGGTTTACCAGTATAAGCTGAATGTCTGCCTTCACAGAAAAGGGCAGAGGACTGTTGGGATAGTTGGAGTGCAGTATCAGATGCTGTCAGATGAAGGGACATTTTCCCAATTTCCATATTGACACAAGGGAGTGGCCAAAGCAGTGTGGCCAGCAGGGCAAGGGAGAGGATTCTGCTCCTCCACTCCCATGAGACCCCACCTGGAGCACTGCATCCAGCTCTGGGACTCCCAGCATAAGAAGAATGTGGACCTGCTGGGGTGAGTCCAGAGGAGGCCCGTTAAGGTGATCAGAGGGCTGGAGCATCTCTCCTAGGAAGATGGACTGAGGGCATTGGGGTTGTTCAGCCTGGAGGAGAGGAGGCTTTGGAGAGACCTTAGCGCACGTTCCAGTACCTAAAGGGGCCTGGGGAGAGACTTTTTACAAGAGCATGTGGTGAGATGATGAGGAGAAACAGCTTTAAACTGAAAGAGGGTAGGTTTAGATTAGATATTAGGAAGAAATTCTTTACTGTGAAGGGGGTGAGGCTTGAAACAGGTTGACCAGACAAGCTGTGGATGCCCCATCCACGGAAATGTTCAAGGCCAGGTTGGATGGGACTTTGCGCAATGTGGTCTAGTGGAAGGTGTTCCTACCCGTGGCAGGAGGGTTGGAACCAGGTGATATTTAAGATCCCTTCCAACTCAAACCATTCTATGAGGCTATGATTTTATGACACCGGAGTAATTACCTGACAAATAGGATTTCTTGTATTTCCCATTTTCAGGATTTTTTGAGACTGTTTCAGTGCTCTAAGAGTGACTGACTTTATGCTGCCAGTGCAGCATGTGCCTGCCCATGTTCAGCAAGCAGTTAAGTGCATTCTTAAGTTAAAATATGTGACTAAAGTTAAGTATGTGCTTCACTGCTTTATAAAAAGTTATGGCTGTCTCAATCTTGGACAGTAAAGACTAGTTTTCTGACATCTGGGCAAGCTGCAAAGGCCTGTCCAGCTGGGAGTTGCCATCTCTCCTTTCTGCTGTGATTCAGAGGTGTCTGCAAGAGGTCAATGTGGCTGAGGGACTGCAGATTGCAGCTTTTCTAGCAATGCCTGCATTTTATCCATTATGCCTCGCACAAACAATCAAATAAATGCAAACCAGAGAAGCAAAATAAATCAGACAGAAGCCTCAGAGGTAAATGAAGAACCTTTGTTTTCCATTTAAAATGACTGGAAGCAGTAGTCTGTATGCCAGACCTTGGATCTCTTGAAAATGACTTATTCCCAGCATAATTTGCCACCTACATTAGACTGAATGAAAATCCATCAGCAAAAAGCTTCCAGATAGAGACTCTGCAACACTTGAATTTAGTTCCAAATTTCAAAGGTCATTTAGAAAATCCAGGTCAGGATACAGAGTTGAATTTCAAATGTCCCTGAAGTTCATGTTTGTTCAGACCTAAGCCCGAAGATCTGAACCAACATGATAATGCAGATTTAAAATCTGAGCTTGTAGGTTTATGCAGAATCATTTATACAAACCCTTGGTTCCTTTTTTTCTCTATGGTATTATTTACCACACACAAGGGCATGTAAAATAACTACTTAATAATTATGAACTGCTAAAACCCCTCATTATGCATTGAAAATGTGTGAGTGCAAATTCTCTAAACGATGTGGAAGTTGGACTGTTGGGAACATTTAGCTTGTACATTACCAAAAGTGTAGGCTACTCTCTAGTACATTTGTCTGATGTACAAGACAATTTCATCTTGGCTTGGATGAGATACAGAAGTGTAGGCTCTGTGGAATATGAAGTGGGCTTGGTGGAGCAGAGGGAAATTGATGTTATGTTCAATGTGCCTAGTAAATAATGAGATATTAAATTATAATGTGTTCCAGGAGTTTTCAACTGTATTTTCTCTTTAATCATTTTGTTATTCAGAGTCCTTTGTTTCTGACCTGTGTCTTTCATTATGATTTTTGGACTCGAGTATGTGTGTGGGGAGCTCTGGGACCCTGTTGCACCTTTGCTGCATTGATCGTTCAAATAAGAAGGAGATTTGTCCATGGCAGAGTCACTTTTTGTTTCCTGAGCTACAGATGAGTGCTATGGGCATGGGCTCCTGGGCAAGCCCATGAAGACAGGCTTCCCCCGCAGCAGCCACCATGTGTAGCCAAAGCTCCCTTGGACCATATCCCACTTCCATGGCCCTGTACTTTGAGTGAGCAGATGTGAGGCCTTTTTCAGTGAGACTGGCAGCAGAAGTGACTTAGTGTGAGTGCAGGGGTGGGAGCAATGGAAAGGGCTTTTGTGAGTCCTTACATGAGCAAGCATATCCTGCTCAGTGTTCCTGTCCCTTGGCATTGCTGCCTGAGCACTGAACCAGCAAAGCAGGATTGGTGATTTCAAACAGATGGGCCTGAGCACAGTCTGAGCCAGGGGAAGCATATATGTGAATCACTTGTGGGTGTTAAGGGCAGGATTCCCATTCAATGTTCTCACCATTGTAGCAGGTATTAGGGTCCAAACATTTAAACAGTGAAAGTGACTTGAGCCTATTAAAAATGCATGCCGGATAAGTAAATTCCTCTAAGTGAGAAGGGGAAGCTTCTGCAGGTAGGCTCACCAAGCAGCAGAGGATTTAGGGATGTGCACTCTGGTTTGTACCAGTGAGTCAAAGAAGCCCTGGCACGTGAATTTGCAACCAAATTAGCCACAGGAAAGCAAATAGGCTTCTAATGCATAGCCTTAGTGAAACCCAACAACATATTTTTCATTTATTTCCCTTTGATTACCAGGTGCTAAAGTGTCTATTACAGGAAAGCAAAGAAAGTGCTTTAATTATGTTTCCATAAACAAGGTCCTGATTTTTTGGACTGAAGCCTTAGGGAGCACTACAGTGTGACAATTGGTATTGGCTGGTGTACTGGTCGTTTTGTTTGACCTTGTGCTGTTTAGAGGAGCCTAAAGGTGTTTGATCCCTGGTTGCCCATAACTTTCTTATGTTTCTTTGAAAATCTCCTCTTTAATGTATGCTGTAAAATAAAACCTGTTGACATTGGCTATGTTTATGGTACCAGTCTGCAAGAGCTCTCCTTTCTGTGCTTCACAGTCTGGGCACACAAAGAATTTATCCAAATATGGTGCTTACTGAGTAACCTGCCAGATTATTTGTGAGAACACTTACTTGGAGGCACAGTTATTTCACTTCCATGCATGTGCCGCTTTTTTTTTTTCCTTTATGTGAGTGAATGGACCAGCACACAGGTATAGTTGTCAAGGCCACAACTGGAACAATTTAATCAAGTGTAAATAAAAAGCCAGAAAAATCTTTGCAGTCTTGTATTTCAGTGTGGGCACAGGGCTGCCTCCAAATAAACTATAATGGCAGTGAGAGTACAGTAAAATTGCAAAGATCCCACTCCAAAACTAGAAATTTTGGACCATGTGCTGGCTGAATTCTGTGATGCATAGTGGTGCTGTCTTTAACAATAATACATAGACACACGTACACTGCCATTAGGAAAATGTGCCCACAGCAGGCACTCAGAAAAATGTAACTGTGCTTATGACTTATGTAGGATCAATAAAGTTCATTGTTGTGCAATCCAGATGGCTCCCTTTGGTGCAGCTCTCTTTACAGCAGCTTTGAACAATAAAGCCCTTGTTGGAGTGTTCTGAGAAATGATAATGAATTTTCAAAGATGCTCATATTTAGTTATTTATATATATATATATACACATATATATATTTATGTATATATTTATACATATATGTATATATAACTAAATTGAAGCATTTGATAAATAATAGAAAGCACAGGATATATTAAATGCATTTTAATTTAGTTGCTGTAGTGCAGGGTGCTGTCAAATAAATATGCACTTTTATTTCAGAAGATCTGTATTGCTCTGCTTTGGTAAGAAAATACGCAGTACTGATCTGAAAAGTAACTTGACACTTGAAAATATAACCTAGAGCTAGTAAAAGGAGTAAAAGAAATTGTGTTGGCCTGCCAACCTCATAGCTTAACACCTGACTCAAAGATGCCCTACATTTAAAACATTTATTTTTTAAATGCAGACTCATGGATTTATTTATAATATGATTATCTCCATGTCTTCCTCCACATTTTGTTCCTTTTGTGAACAACTGCTAACTGTGCTCTTGCATACTATAAGCTGGCTTGAATCTTTCATAAAAAGTGCACTCAAAACCTAATTGTATGAAGTTATCTGGGAGCACTGATGCCTTCAGAGAGGCAGTGGTATCAATCTTCTAGGGATGAAGACTCTTCTGTTCGGCAGAGGTTCTTTAGTGCATTGGTCATCCCCTCTGCACCCCAAATCGGCAAGCTGGTGTCAGACATAATGTGCTGTGCTCAGCCTGTGTAGATGGCCTGTATTGTCCTGATTCAGTGTCCTGCTTGCATGACCCTGAATGTTCTGCAGAGAACAGAGAGGGAGTTGCCGAAAGAACTGAGGCTGGACAAGTGTCAGTACCTTTTCCTTGGCACATCAAACACAGTGTGTGCTGGGCTGTGAGTGCTTAGAGGCTGTGTTACGGTCACCCTTGCCTGCAGTTCAGTTGTTTGGATGACAAATTCTCTCTGAACACTGCATGCTGTAATACTCTATCCTGTTTCAGTATGGCAGGAAGTCAAATTTGTGTGTGCTTACATCTAAATATAAATGAATACAAATAATAGGTGAATATTTTCATTTGATATTCTGTTCAGTGAAAGAACCAGTCAATTGATTAACTTATTATTCAGTCCATTATTCAGGGTTGTATCACCATGAAGTCACAATTATTTAGGAAACTTTGATTAATTTTAAATCTGTTCTTGGCTTTAGGCCATCAATTAAACTGTATAAAAAGAAGTAATTAGTCACTTTACCTTTTAAGAATTTTTATTTAAGTTCACACAAAGATCTGTTTCTGTTTTGAAAAGACTATGGCCATACTATGCCACTGTGTTTGTCTCTCTTAGGTCTATTATTTCACCTACTGTTTTCATTTAATTCCATAAAATTGCTGAAAGCTGTGAGTACTCAGCACCTTCCCAAACCAGGCTACTTCAGTTTCATTGCCTAAGTATGCATTCAGGCATTCACTTTAGGTAGAAGTGTTTTGATATGCTGGGCAGTGGTTTCTGGCAGGAATGTTAATCTTTGCGAGTGCCACCACTGAGATTTCAGTCTTTGAGGGCTACCCCTTGCGGTAATGAAAGAGCCTGTGTTTCAATGATCCTATCATCTCTGCTGGCTGGAGTTTTAACTCCTGGTAGGGCCACTTAAGTCTAACAGGTCATAGAGGCCAGATGAAATGAATTTCACTGTTTTGCTAGGCTGGCAGGTGATTGATAGTTCTATAACTTATACTCATTAGCAAAATAAAGTCAAGCATCAAAAGCACGCTAAGGTAGTCACACAAGCAAGGTAATGCGCTCGGCAATTTTTGCAAGTCTTTCCATGAGTCATTGGGAAAGCCAGGTCTCTCAGTCTTCAGACTTTTCTGAAGGTAAGTATGTATGAGAGTTTCTAGAGCATTTAGAACGATAGTTGCAATAATGAAAGTTGATAGCGGCAATGAAAGAAATGGACAAACACAAGCCTTAAATTCTTATAGTGCACAAACATCACTACTGACAAAAAGCATTTTAAAAATGAGGAAATCTGTAATATATCCAAGGGTGCAAGATCTGTTACTATTCAGTGAGCATAATGTTAATGCAGAAACAGCACCATCACTCATGGGCTAAGAGCCAGTTATGACTGTGGAGTTACTCATCAGCGTGCTCCGACTGACAACATTGGTAGGCCAGGATCTCTGCAATAATGGCAGTAACAAAAGTTGAGGCAGTCAAAATATACTGGGGAATGCAATGAGCAAGCGCCATCCCTGATCAGCATGAGGAAAAAATAATAATAAATGCCCAGTGTCAGAGTTCAGAGTGGGTGGAAATCATTGTTAAATCTGTCTGTCTACAAGTCATAGGAGTCATCCAAATAGAGTCACTGGGGATTGCTTCGATTGCTTTAACTTTTGCTAAAAGGAAATTCGGGTTAGCTCTTGAAGACATGAACTGGTATAGATGAGCTGATGCTAGAAGTTACCAGATTATTTGTTTGGTAAGAACAAATTCATTAAAAAAGCATACCCTTTTATTATGATGATGCAAAAACAGGAGAATGAGGCTGTGGGATGTTTTAACTTTTTTTCTCAGGGGCAGGAAACATGCTCTGCTCCTCCTGAAACTGGTGTAACTGCAACTGAAATATGGTTTTGGGAGGTGGGCTTAAGAGTAGACAGACTAGATAGACCCCAGAGGAGAGTAACAGGAAAAGAGGATTAGAAAATGTGCTTGTGGAAATCAGGTGAAGGAACTGATTTGTCTAATTTAGCAAAAAGAGGCCTGAGGGGAAACTTCTCTTCCAAAACATATGTGAATGATGAGAAGGAACAGTGAGCAGTTGTTGAGGCACTGGGACACTCATTCAGGGCTCCTCATTAGAGGTTTTTAAAAAAGTGGTTAAAGGAAACTCTGCCAGGGATAGTCTACAACTGCTTGATCCCAGCTTATAATGCAAAGAGTGGGGCCAAAATAGCCTTGCAATTCTTTTCCAAGTCTTCTTTTTTACAATCTTAAAAAGCATAAGGAAAAGGCCATTCAAGACACAAACCCCACGTTTCAGGTTGTACCAATGAAAGGAGTCTACATGTGTCGAGGCCCAGGCCCTGCACAAGTCAGCCCTGATGTGCCATTGTATTTTTTGAATGACTGTATCACAGATGCTGCAACAGCTGTTACTGATTTTCAGAAAAGTGTCTCTGAAGTCTGCATAACTGAGGGACAGAAAAGAAACAAGATGAGAAAAGTATTAACTGCTCAGAAATACCTTTACAAAAAGGGACAGCAAAAAGTTTTAACAGTGTAGTACAAGACAACATGGGTAGAAATGAAGGGAACAACATGGATAATTTAATCAAGAAGGTCAAACAGTTGGTTAAGCTGCAGTAAAGGATTCTACCAGCTCAACTATTGAAATGGTTTAAGACTTTGACCATTCTGAAATTTCTATTACTGCACTTGCTTTACAGTTGCCGTAGAAAGACATGATAAACATTCAGAAACTTGAGAAAACTTCAGATGAAGCTCATACCACTAGGGAAATGCTTGTGAGAACAAGACGGCTGATAAATTACTGAACTCTCCTGCAAAGCAGGGAAACAGGAAAATCCCACAGAATAATGGGGAATGCAGCATTATAGACAAAGTATCAAAGAACAGAGATGTTAGAAGTGATAACAATTAACAAAGTAAGCAACATGACTGTTACACTTCTTCCATAGACTAGCAAACTCTTCCACATTGATACATAAAACAAAATTAAAGAAGTAGCAGTGCTGCAGCCTGGACTTTTACATGGAAAACTAACCTGCAACTCATTTTTCACACAAGGTACAATCATTCAAGAGAACAACAAATGGCTTCAAAAAAACCTTCATACTTTTTCAGAAATCACATGACAGATTTCCTTACAAATTATTCTGAAACATCTTGATGTGTCACAATGTACCTGTAAAAATAGTTTTATTGTGGTGCAGCGTGCACAGCTAGATCAATGTAATCTTGAGCGAATTATTTGATAATAGGTAAATGTCAAGCATCGTTGTATTATCTCACCTCTGGCATTTGACTGGCCATCAAAAGAAAAAGTGGGTGGATACAACACAAGCACCATATGTCTCAGAAGCCATACACTGGAATTAGATTTTGCTGGTTGCAGAAGTCCTTGAAATGGCAAAAAACAATCCCCCCCCATGCGTTCAAGACAGCTTAGCTTCGTAAATATGAGCTGGATATCAACCAGATGTGAGTAAACAACAGATAGTGCAGCAAGAACCCCCCAGGTCCTGGCTGGCAGAGCATACAAATGCTAATGCACATCCTTTGCAATAGATTATGGGTCAGTACTGATGTATAAAAGTATCTGCTGTCAAAGAGCCAAAATGTGCTTCCACTTGAAAGAGACTTGATTTTCAAGGGTCTACAACTGGAAGGCTAACTGACACATTTTCAGCTCAGAAGTTACTTCTGATAGAGTGCCTTGAAAAGACTAGGCATTAAGTGGAATTAATTTATAACAAATACTAGAATTCATCAGAGTTTTCAGATAATTATGCTTTATCATTAATGCTGTTCAGCAAGGAAAATGGGAAATATTTGCTGGGAGTTGTGAATCAAAGCAGAGCATCAGCCGTGACAGCCCTGCCATGGGGCAGTTGGAGGAGCACAAGAAAAAGGCCCACAGAAAGAATGTTTCTAATTGAACTTTATGCAGTGTGGGAAATAGTGCAATATTTAACAATTCTGGGAATATGTAGAAAGCTGTCCAAATTAAAAAAAAAAAAACAAAAACAACCTGTCAAGGCCCCATTCTGGCCTGAAGCTACTTTGGATGGTACAGGAAAGAATCATGCAGGAGTTTTACAATCTCTTGTGTCTCTATAGTCCTCACAGCTAAAAGAGGTTTGTGTATGGAATGGAACTATTTCATCACTGAGTAATATATTACAGAGGGTAACTAGCTGTTACTAGATCATTTAAGAAAATACTTTCAAAAGGCACTGTGCACCAAAATTGCAAGACTAAATATATTGTATTGTAAAAAAAGACATTAATGATTACTTCCTGGAGATGAGCATTATAGGTTTCAATTTGTAGCTACAAAGCAATGACATTTTCAGTGCACTCAGAAAATTGTACATTGTCTATTAAGTGAATTGAAGATTTTGAAAATGGATATGGATGTTCAATTTTTATCTCCACACAACTGTTAAAGAACTAGGTAAAACCACTTGCTTCGACATCACTCCTGAAGGGAAACGCTGATCCAAAATAGTTACTTATAAGCAAAACAAAAGTCACACGCATTCCCCTAAGTTGCTCAAATGTGTTCAGCACAGTCTTTCTATAAGCTAGCAGAATCACTCAAATACTTGTAAAAAGGAATAGAAAACTGAACAGAAGCTTTAAATCAGTACAGTCTGGGCAATCACAGACTCCCTTATCGCTTCAAAAAATGACTTGCTTAGAGTAAATTGAAGGGCTTTGATAGTTCAGATAGCTGTACAATTCGCATGTTCAGAGTGGTGATCACCTTCAAATTTAAGCACTTAATTTAAGAGCTTCAGTAATTTTAAATTGCTGTGTTTCACTGAGTGGCAGGCAGAGACTCAAGTGCTACAGTATTTCAAAAAACTTTGGGTGTTCTGCTTAATATTTTTCTTTCAGAGAATCCAGAGAGGATTTCTATAGTCAAGCATGGAAAATGGAACAGATTTCAAGATTACCAGAGAAAAGTAAGAGAGTTTATGCTTTTTAAAAATCAGAGCAGACGAGGTCTTCTCTGGGGAATGTACAACTCCTAAACCTGCGCTTGCACTTTTCTGTGAACTGTTTGACCAACGTCCTTGTGTGGGCTGCGGCAGAGGGTAGAAAGAGAGGTAATGACGTTTACACGGGCATCAAGAGGCTTCTCTGTCTATTTGCTCTCCTGAAAGAGCCTGCCCAGGTTAGGTTTGTTTCCATTAGGCATTTCTGCTTAGCACTACTTCCACAGAAGCAGATAGGAATGAGCGTTTACTGATATTTGAACGCTTCCCCACTTGTGCATTCAGATATTTTTACCTGGCTGCAGGTTTCTTCATTTGTTATTTTGGTTTTACTAGCCTTCAATTTGATGTCACAATAAATCCTTCCTGTGTGCTTTTAACTAGCCCGGTACAACATTTACTGATTAAATACTTGGCTGAAGACTGAGCTGAGCACTGTGAGTGGTTGCCAAGAGCTTTGTCTCAGCAGGTAGGAGAGGTGCAGAGCATACCACAAACACCCTCACAGCCCCATACTGCTCTCAGGGACCAGATGTGGGGAGCAGGATTTTTGAGTGTTACGGGAAAGTCAGACTTTAGAGATGGTTATTCAGACCTGCCTGGGAGGAAGTGCAGTTCTTTGGAGCAGGAAGGTACCACTGCAGCCTCCTGTAGCCTGGCTCACAGCATGTACTGCTCTTCAGGCTGGAAGGGAACAGGGCAGGGAGCCACAAACTACAGCCTCCAGAAAGCTTGCAGATGAAATGTCAAGAATTAAATTTTACCCGAGGAGCCTAGGAGAGATTCATTGGAGCTGATACCTTGTGACCTCTCATTTAGCGGGACGAGACCAAAATTAGGCTTCTGTGAGGTAAATGTAAAGAGTATCTTTCACTTCCAGAAAATTAGAATCTGGCTCAAAGAGATTTTATTATTCAGGGTACCACTTTAAATGCTAATCACTATTTGCAGGCTCATTGCAGCTTCAGACTGGCTTCTTCAAAGGAATGAAGGGGTATTTCACATTCATCTACCAGTGACATTTGAAAATCCCAGCTCCAAGGTACAAGGGGCACAGGCCAAATGTGACTTCAGTGTTTGTTTTGCCAATGCCTCTTTCAGCCTCCGTGTCTGTGAGTACTCCTAGTTTAGATGGTGGTCTATGTTGGAGTACTGAAGTTGGACCTAAGGAGGGCTACAAAATCTGACACCAGACCAATGCCAGACAGCTGGAAGACAAGAGGTTGTTTCTCTGAGGTAGCTGCAATAAGCTGTGTTGGCCAAGGACAGAATTATTCCCCAGCACAGTGTGCCAAAACACCCAGTGATTAAAACAGGAATTTAGAAGTCCTGATGTTAAACCTATTAATGCAGTCAGTGTAAACACATCATACTGGGTACAACTATGTCATAAGGAAACACATCCTGCTTCAGCTTCAGACCCTGGTGGTCATCCTCATTTTGTCACTTGTCTTTGACATGCAAAGAAGGTGTTAGGAATCACCTAGTGCACACCTAGGGAGTTTCTGCCCAGAATAATCGCTGAGACCTGGAGATATGCTCTGAAGCACCTAGTTTTAGGTATTTCTGTTTTTGGAGGGGTAAAATCTAAAGTAATTTTGAACAGTGGTAATGCAGTTACATCAATGTGATTTTTGAGAATTTTGGGTATTTAGAGAGGGGTATTGTTCGTTTCCCCACATTTGCTGGTTAGAAGTTTGAAGGTGAGTATCTGAGAGAACTGTGAAGCTTGCAGGTATTGGAATAATAGAGTTGATAAGGTGATAGGCTTTTACCTAGAAAAAGTAGACAGGAAAAGTCAGACTGTATTTCTTTGAGTGACTTTATCAGCCATTATTTGGGACAGAGTTAGGTTGCTTTCTTGTTTTTATTTAAGGAAAACCAGTAATCCTTGCCTTGTCTCTGAATTTACACTGGCTTCCTCTAATTTTTCAAAATGAATGTCTATCTCACTGCAAATTTTCACTTCTTGTGTTCTCTCTCTGTTAATAAACTTGCATGTGTTCATTTACCTGTTCAAATTCTTTTTACTGAAAGTTGATGTCCGTAGAAGAGTTCTTAATGCTCAAGTTACTCACTTCATGAGTCCTGGAAGGACTCAGTAAGTGTGATTGCAGATTGTCACTAAATGAAGTAAATTGTGTAAGAATATGATATCAACTTTTGTAAGTGGTATCAGGTGGTTATGTCACAGTTCATTTTGATGCCACCTCTGTAATACTTGAAGCACAGTGGGCTTACCAGAGTAGCGCTCTCACTAGCCTGGACCTGAAAGAAATGGAAAGACTTGCATGTGAGAAAAGACCAGTATTTCTGTATAAAAGAGGCTTATAATGCATTCCACAAAAACTATTTCTTAGATTTTTTTCAAGTCCATTAGCCTTGCCTTTTACAAGAAATATGCTGAAATATCTTGTCCAGCAGCCTTTTAATTTTAGGGTCCTTGTTTGAGTTTCTCAATAGGTCACATGAGGTGCAGAGCTGTCAGGTCAGAATTGTACCTCTGTATACCCACAGCTGGAAGGAATACTTGGGGTTTTCCCAGGGATGTGATTTTGTCATGGAAACTGTCCTCCTTACCAGTAAAATTGTGAATATTTTCGATTTTCTCGTGGGAAAAAGTAGAATAAAATTAATTCCGGAGCTGAAAATGTTGAATGGCATTCCCAGACTCACCAGTGGCTTATATAACGGAATCTGCCACTTCAGAAAATTCATAACCCAATCTCTCTGCATAGTACAGGCAGCCTTATAATTTAACGGCCTAAGAAAATTCAAGAATGCCAATGTGGACACCCTGTGTTTCACTGCAGGAAAGAATTACAGCACAGTTCTTAGGAATTCTATTGTGCAAGAACTAGCAATGGCATAAAAAATGCTAGTATTCAACTAATATGCATTTCTTTTACACTATGTCTCAATTTAATGAAGGAAAAATACCCAAACAAAGCTGAACTGTATTCTGATTATTACAAAATCATGGTTATGTTTGACATTGAAATAATTTCCACTGAAATCATTTTAGTAAGTGTATACCACAAAATCACAGAAATTATTATTCCTATAAATAAAGATAGCAGCATGAGAGGTGGCTGAGCCAGTGTGAAGAATAACAGGGGTTTACTGGCAAAAGGGTGATATTTTGAATACTCATAATTTATTTACTCAGTCTGTCTTAAAATTTCAGCCCATCAATTATACATGAAATGAATACCATAGGAGGGGACTAAAAGGCAAGTATTCATTTCCAGCTCTAACATCTCAGTATTTAAACAAGACCTACTCCTTAGCATACTGGTAGGACAGATGGATAAGTGTTGGTAGATACGAGATTTATAGTTTGGCATTATTTAAATGCTCCATAATTTGCTTGTACTAGCACCCTCGAGACACATTTTTTCAGAAAGTCTGATTTTTCTGCATTTATTCTAGTAATGGTATACTGAGAGTTGTTAAGGAAATTAAAGTCCCATTTCAGGCCCCAGTTCAACAAAGCGTTTAAGTAATTCGTAACTTAAAGTACATCTTAAACTGAATCCTATTTAACAAAGGGGGAAAAAAAACCCCACAAGTCTTCAGAGAGACTTCCTCACATGGTTAAAGTTAAGAGCATGGGGTGTTTGTTAAAGTGAACTTAGAAATGCTGCCTCTTTCAGAGACTGAAAAGACTGTCTGTGGAAAGGGGCATGATAGATAAAATTACCTGTTGTCCAGAAAGCCTGTATGATGTGGTGAAGGAGGCAGGAAACATGATTCAAATTTTGGATCAGAATATAGAATGACTTGGATTCACCATGCTATGAGACATGAAAAAGAAAAAAAGTTGTTTTGCAAGGAAAAGAGTAATCTCGCAGTCACAAACTTACTGGGGCGTGTTCTCCTGAGACATCATGACTTTGGAGGCTTTGCTGAAAAGCTAGAAAAAAGACCTTGTCTAAGGATGAATGGAGAAACTTCCATTAACTGGTAGCTAAATCTTTCTGTCACTAGGAGCATCTTTTAGTAGCTCTGCTCCCTGTTCTGGAGAACTTTAGGGGGGCTGTATTGACAGTTTGATGGCTGTTTTGTCTCACAGTTCCAGGTCCTGGTAAAGGACTTGAAAAATGTGGATAGGTAAGTATCCGGTTTGGTATTGTGGAGCATAATATGTATTTCTAGGTATCCTCAGAAGATTCTACGATACAGCTTTCCGTTTTCAAAGTGAAACACCAATAAAAATATTTATGTCCACCTCTCCTCCTCAGTAAATTGAAAGCTGTTATTTAGAGTCATTAACCCAGGTACAGTTACTTACAACGTACAGGTGGTCTTCCTTATGAAAATTCTATGATATTCACCAGGAAAATACCTGATAGCCTTGTGTTTTGCCACCTAGTGTGATGCAAGACAAAAATGCACAATTTCACCTGTGAAGACACTCAGATGACAAATAGCGAGGAAAAGAAAAAATTACTTTCTGTCTAAGTAAGCTGTTTTCTAGTTGTTCATGAATGAAATTAAAAATAGCCATCAAGTATAAAACACCAGTCATGACGACAAAGACATTTTTCTGCTCACTAGTTTGGATCATTAGGGAGAGAAAATTATATATAAACCCCAAGTTTTGTTAACTTGGAAAGGAAAAAAGGCAATTTTATAATGTTTAGTGAAAACTCCCCTATGGTAAAAATTCAGCAATAATGTGGTATTTTTTCCATATGACAGCGCAAAACATGACACAGGGAAAGCTCAGACTCAATAGATTTCTTAATTAATTATGTCTCTATATTTCAGCATATGACCGAAAGTTATAGCTGGCTTATAGAAGCTGTATAAATGGGTCTGTAGTGAATCAAAACAAACACACATTAATATGTAGCTAATTACCAAAAAATGCTTTTCTTTATGTGATAGCAAATCATTATTAAGCAGGAGAAAGTTAATATGCTAATATTGCACTGCACAGTTAATTTCACCACATTCTTATTTTAACTCCAAGACACTCAGAACTACTTCTGTGTACCTTTTATTAAGTTTGTCTGAAGAGGGCAGCCTTTCCTAATACACTTGGAATTTTCTTAATTTGACAAGGTTACTGTACGCTGAACAAATTGACAAAGGACAAGCTCAGGATCCAAAGTTTGCCTCTCATTATTGCCTGTGTTTTCACTGAAGTTTCTCTCCATGTGTATTTATCAACCAACTGCAAAGAATACCATTATTTTAAATATTTGGCCTCTCTGGTAAAACACAGTCCAGTTTTACTTACTCTCAGTGCTAAATGAATGAAGACTTGCTGTGATATTTCTAGAAAGAAATTAGAAGAGAATGTTATTAGGAAATTTCTGGAAGTATGGGTGTTGTTTATTCTTTCTGCAGTCTAGAAATAAGTGTTATTCACACGCATTTTTAAAAGCTAAGACTGCATGTGAATAGAGAAGGAAAATATCTGTCCTTTTGTGCTGACAGTCCTCCTAATCTTTTATGATTTTCATGCTGAACTCCTCTCCAGGCTTCAAAAAGAAGCATTAGCTTGAAAGTAGACAATGATGTTACATTTTCTTTTATTTTCTAGTTTAATCATAAGGAAACATTTAAAAAAAAAAAATCTTACAGCAAATTCATGCATTGCCATGTTACCAGGAAAGATGAATGGCTACTCTGTATTTAGCAATTAGTGTGATAGATTTAAGGGCTCTTAGAAGAATTTATTGCTCTGGTGTGCCTCGATCACGGAGCAGGGAG
Source organism: Aphelocoma coerulescens (assembly GCF_041296385.1). Taxonomy (NCBI): domain Eukaryota; kingdom Metazoa; phylum Chordata; class Aves; order Passeriformes; family Corvidae; genus Aphelocoma; species Aphelocoma coerulescens. The sequence goes on from NC_091015.1 coordinate 49,287,753, forward strand.
GGGCATTTGAAGAAGCTGGGATGATAAATTTTCGCAGTTATTGCTGCTCTAGCCACTATGCTGCATCTCTCCCCTTGCAGTGACAGCCAGATTTGAATGCCGGTCTCACCTTCCGTGGTGTTGGGACTTAGATTGCCTGATAGGCCTGGGGAAGAAGGAGTGCTTGCTGAACACAGGGAGAGAGCACAGCAGCTGGGAACAGGGAGAACCTGAAAGCTGCTGCTGGTAGAAGAGGAAGGTAGGTGGAGACAATAGGTGTAGGATTTCACAACATTTACATAAACAAGCGTCCTGTTTGTATCACCTGGAGGACTAGAATCCCTATAAAAACCACGTCCAACACATTGCTAGGGCAGTAAGAGTGGTGGTGTAGATCCTATGCAGAACAGTCAGCTAACTATACCCTCAGTAGTTCTCTCTAGAAATTTCTGCAACAAAATGAGATCACTTTATGTACCCAGGAGCCCAGTAAGTTTGCTGTAGTGGTTGACAGCTGGCAAACCTTGTAGCACATCCCAGTCATAGCAGCTGTCACCCATGCCAGTTACATTGTGCTTGCACCAACTACAGTCAAACTGCAGTGCATCCCCCCTTCCATTTGTCAGCTTCTTCTCTCAGCTGATAATTAGGCAATACCAGTGCTAATCTAGTCAAGCAAACTTTTTTTACTTTGGTGACTTTTTAGGGTCTTTTGTACAAAGAAATTTTCCTACTGTCATTAAGTTCAAAGTAGCAAATAATTAAATTTATTCCTCCCACAAACTCCTACTGTTATTGAAAGCTGCCAGCTGTTTAGGCTACCAAACTCATTGCAACCTCATTGCCTGACAGAAAGCTTGCTCAAAATCTTATCGTTAAAAGACTACTTACCTGGTTTTACAATCCTTGAATATCATTCATGTTCACTGATGCAAAACCACAATTTTTTCTGACTTTGTCTTTCCTACAGCAGCCACTTTCTCAGAAGTCATGGCAGATTGCTTCAGTGCCTTCCAGCCAATGACTGGACTGATCTGAAAAGTGCAGGGCTTCTTCATCTTCCCACTTTAGCATTGGATTGCTATGAAACAGAGCAGAAATTTCATTGTCTCCCTACTTGGAAAGCATCCAATTTCCTACATAACAAACAGTTGCATCCTTGTGCTGTGCTATTCTAAGATGTCAGATCCTCTCCTTACAGGCCAAAGACCCACTAGATTATTTCTAAATCCTCTAAGAAATTGCGTCTTAATTGTCCTTATATCAACATTTTCCCTTGAGACAACACCTAACTAAAACTCATTGCTTGTTTCCATTTTTTGTGACTAATCTTTGGAGGGAACTCTTTGCCAGACACCAATATTTGCCGTCACTCACTATTTCCTGTGTTTAAAGAGTACATGTCTGTAAAATGTATGGAAACTGGATTTTTGAGGTTGAAATGGGAAGAAACATAAAAATAACTCTTACATTTCCAATATATCCTTATTTTGAAATTGTAGATGTGACTTTCTCTTTCTGCTCTTAGGGAATGTTTTCAAAATTAGGTTGTAAAAAATTTGACTAAGCTTACTGCATCCAAGCCTTATTAATTTAGCAGGAATTGCCAGCATTTTTCCTGAATGTCTAATTGCCTTTTGAGTACTTTAAAAATTTGATTCTTCTGAGAATGCCTCCTTTATCTAGAAAATAACCATTTGTTGTTCACTTTTATCTCTCACCATTAAAGAGATCATTATAGTACCTCCTCTATCTTTCTATGATTGCATTGTTTGCAAATAAAGATTTTTATTTTTGTACTTTACTGAACCTTCATGATTCATGCCCTTGTCTCGCAGTACTGAAGCACATGTAAAATAGTCTGACTATTACATCTACTGTATGCCATATTTTACTTTAATTTCTGCACTGTTATCTTTTGCATTGTCTTATCAAGGCTCATCTCTGTTCTGGCTTTATTATAATCTTCAGTGTAAGCATAAATCTGAATACTTATTTTCTTTGGTGAACATTAATAAAAAAAGGAAAGATCTCCCCACACCTTTATGAGAGCATCCATTGTCTTTATATTTGCATTTGTTCTTCTAATGTTTTTTGATACTCTATATAGTGTATCTCTGAAGGTTTCCTATTCAGTATCAGTTTTCAGTGTGGTCACTTTGTTATCTTTTAATACCTCAGACCCAATATTACTCAAAGATTCTGGGTCACTTTTCATATTTCTTGTCTGCTATTAAAATGGAACAAATACTCTCAGAATAGCTGCTCAAAGAGAACAGCTCTCATTACAATTAATTTATTTTATGTTCTTGGTGTTATTCTTTTATCTCAAATCAACATAGACTATTTAATTCCATTTTTGCAGACCTATGCAAACTTCTGAAGAAAGCCAGGTCTTTTGGTCCCACAAAACTAATCCCATTTTGCTCTCTGCCATAGCCGAGACTGTCTGTGTCATACAGTCATAGAAACACAGAATATCCTGAGTTGGAAGAGACCCACAAGGATCATTGAGTCCAACTGCTGGCCCTGCACAGCACCATCCCCAAGAATCATGCTGTGCACCTGAGAGCAGTGTCCAAACACTTCCTGAACTCTGTCAGGCTTGGTCCTGTGACCACTTCCCCTACACCTCCTCGTGTCCCAGCATCTCATTTACTCAGGAAAATGGTGAGAGTCCAAAGGACATGAAAGATGTCGTATGTTCCAAGTTCTTCTGATAATGCATCTTATATTTCCTTGGGCATTCTTTCAATAGGAGTAGGAGTCCTGGTGATATCAGTACTGTGGTGTTCCCTGGCTCACTGCTTAAGTTACTGATTGCTGATAATAGATCATTGCTCAACATAATACTACACTTACTTCCTAGCTCACAGTCTTTTTTCCACAGAAGCAGCTGCTTTAGAAACCCACTTTATGACTAAATTTTCTCTCATATGGCTGTGTTGTGCTTCCCTACCTTCTCTGTAGTGCTTGGGAGAGTTCTTGACCACAAAGCATTGAATGGCTCCATATTTTTCTTTTTTTTTTCTCCAGCTGATTTCTCCTCCTTATCTAATTGCATATTTCCAAGTCTTGTGACTTTCTTACAATTTCTTAATTGTACATTTTATGGGATAAGAATGCCAACTTTATGTCAACTCCATCTGGAAGACTTGAAGGTTTTCCTCAATCTCTTTGCAGCTAATCTTCAAACTCTCTGGCTTTGGAAGAAAATGCTGACTGCACAGCAAATCTTGGTGCCTATAGCATCTCCACAGAGAAGTTCTTTCGCCATATAAAATTCCTAAGAAATATTTTCTTGCCTCTCACCAACAGTAACAGTTGTTCAGCTTGTTTGTGATTTCAAGGATGCTGCACTTTGGTTGATCAATACAAATCAGAATGGAGAAGGAATTAATGGTTACAGTATTGCTGGCTCAAGCTTGACCAGTCAGTTCTGCTAAGGTAGATGTGGTTTGACATGGATAGCACAATTTCTGATATCAGTTCTTATTTGATTTGTGAGATAAGAAAGGCCTGTGGACTTCATCACCATTTAAATACATACTTTGAAACTTAAAATACATTAATTATTAGTTTTAACAATCGAGTAGAATATGGGATGGTATAGAGGGAAGGGCTGGGTATTTTTTAGCACAAAACTCCAGGTTGGAGAGTTTCTGAAGAGAGGATATTTTTTATCCCTGGTTTTGTCTAAAAGGTTTATTTTTTCCCTTCTTTAATGTCTTTATTAAATAGGTAAACAGGAATGGACAAAGAGAAGAAAGAGAGGGAATCACAGTGTCATGGCAACCCCTACACCCTGGTTCAGAGCCTGTGTCAAATCGTTAGGTGTCAAGAATCTACAGATGGGGGCGAGTGATAGATGACTTATACTACTTCTGGCAATTTTCACCTCAAAAATTATGAGTCACTATGTTGATATCAAGACTAGACTGTGGATATGAAATGTGGGTACTTTGAGTGAGTGCCTGAGTTCCTATAAAAGCGTCTACTGAATGCATTTGCTTCATCAAAGCCCAAACCTACAGGTTCAGAAAGATGTACTCCTATGGTTGACAGCTCAGTCAATATCTCTCCTGCTCTGTCTCTTCCTGTCATAACATTGATTTCTGTAGAGGAAGTAATCCCTAATGACATTGTGTAACAGTGTTAAGGAAAGACTGTTTTCCCACTATGCACTTTTTCATACACAACTTATAAATGTATTTCATTACTTACAAACTTTACCTCTTGTAACTCTCTTACATTTTATGTACTGACATTCTATGCAGATCAGCTGCTTTCTTAATGTTTTCATCCTGATTTTACACTTTTATGGAACAACATACTTGGTGATTCCCCTGCATCATCTCATCACTGCAAAACAATGATGTCACTCTGACATAGGCTATTCTCTCAGCTGCCAAGAAAGCTGAAGGATGCGTCATGCACCCTTTGCATGGAGGAGAAGACCATATTGTCATGTCACATACCATCCTTCCACTGCTGTCAACATCACTACACTTCACTTCTTGTCCTAACCCCATGATCAGCAATGTTCACCATGAGTGGTAAAAACTGCTGCATAGCTGTAATGAAATGACATCCCTGTTATTAATCTGATTATCTAACCTTTTCTGTCTTCCTTTTTTCTAAAAAAAAAACCAAACCAAACCAAACCAAACCAACCAAGCAAAAAAGCCCCAAGAAAACCCCAAAACAAGAAAAAAAAATCAAAATCCATCTCACTGCAATTTTGTAGAGCTAGCATCACTAGAAAGCAGGCTGTTTTCCAGGAAGTTTTGGAGGATTTTTAACTTACATGTTTTTGAAGAAACCATGGATATTTAAAGTACTTGGAATTTGTTTTGTCTCATGGCCAGAGTGCTAGCTATGAATTTCCAGCTAAGTATTGGTATTGTTGAAAAATGGGATCAGGTTTTGAAGGGAGCAAGGAATTGTGTGTATTTATGGCACAGAAGTGAAAATGGCTTCATGGGTGAGCAGTAGATTTGTAATGAACAGGCTTTACTGGGGTTTGTCTCCCCATGGAGCGAGGTGTGATGCCAGATTGGAAGCACAGAGATACCCTTTCCACTGAGCTGACTTCTCTGATCCCTTGAGATGATGTTTGTGAGGAAGAGGCTGTAAAGGATTTAGTATTATCAAGTGTGTGTGTGTTACCTCACACAGAGAATCAGCATGGCTTAAGGGTGTCTGGAGCCAGACCAGAGGCAGGTATGCCTTGATATGTAGGTGTGAAGTCTGTGTTGTTTCATGAGATATCACTGGTTCAAATTTCAGACTCTGTAATTCCTCTAAGCACCATTTTTGATCAGATAGTATCAGATAAGTTGTCACCATTTCTATTTACCTTGTACATAGAAATTAATAACTTGTCATTTTCTGTACTGCATTGTTGTGGGATAAGCTCAATAGGTAAAAAGAAATAAAACTCAATACTTCAAAAACCAGCTCCCACTGCTCCAGTCTGCTGTGGTTAATGTCAAAAGGACTTCACCCATTATTAGTTCCTGGAGAGTCATAAAGGACATTATAGCCCTTTATAGTATGAGAAGTTAAAACTTTATTTTTCATTCGTGTTTCCCTTCATAAATTCCTGCTGTGAAAAAAAAATAAACAAGTAAACCCAAAGGCCTGTGTCCCACAAGAAGCATCCGCATGTCGGGGTCCCTCCCCCTGCCATGTGGTCCTGGGAGAGGGGCCCTGGGGGGGAGACACGGGGTTTCCCTGCTCCAGGTCAGCCTCGTTCCCCATTGGTTGTTTTGTGTTCCCCTGCGCGGGCAAGGACCCTCGGGTCCCGTGATTGCCGCAGTTCCTCGGCAGATCCTCAGCCATGTGGCTGGAGAAATAAACATCTCTGAAACATCTAGCAAGAATCGGTCCATAGGTATTTCTTTTCCACGGGATTCCTGGTTTGATACGTGTGTTGCAGTTTCCAAACTGTAACGTCCACTGAATATTGTTTCTTTTTAACATAACATTGCTGGTTCCTCTTTGCAAAAGTCACAGATATGCAAAACTCAATTAAAAAAAAAACAAACAACAAACTTCAGAGAAAGAACTTCATTGCCTTAACATCTTACAGAGTTGTCAGCTGTCTCTATTACTTTGTTCGGGAAATGATTTTTTTAATTTAAGAGAAAATCGGGGAAATTCCATAGCAAATACTAGAAAAAAAGAAATCTAGCTATTGGACAGTGCAAAAATATATCCTCAATTTCATATCTGCCTCTACACAAAAACTGGACTCTATATTCTTTAAACAAGCAGCATCTCTCATAAACCTGATGAACTAGAGAACAGCTGAATGCCAGCAAGGTTTTAGGCCAGAAAACCAAAGAGCTCGGGAATTGGTGGTATATGAGGTGTATCATATAACTATAACTGTATTCTCAGACTACTACAGGTATAAGTCTAAGCAGTTTTCTTTGAAGAAAAATGGTTTTGATATGACTAAATGTTTGGTAAATGTTCCATTTATTTTCATAGGGTTTTTTTTCCCTATTTATAAAGAAAATTCTTTTCTCCTTTTCTTGCCCAGCCAAAAAATTCTAAGTCCTGCAAGTCATGGCAGTACTTCATGTCTTTACCAATGAGCTGCATTTTAAAGATTACCACAGGTTGTGGGAGTTCACAAGGCAGTTCACGAGTACCCTGATTGCATAACAAAATTGCTACCATAATAACCCTTTGAAACGTAGAAGAGGACAAATTGCTTAGGTCCCTTGGTAGCAAGGAGAACAGGGACTGTGGGTAGATTTAATTTCATCTAACATTAGCCATCCCCAGTTAGATGTCTCAATTAAACTGCCTGCTTAGCCTTTCTCTCCAGTGAGTGGATGCAAAGAGACAAGTACTTCCAGGCAGTAAATCATCCCATCTCAAGATGCTTTTGCAGACTAATGGGATGAATTGCCATGCCAATCAGAAGACTTTATAAGTTTATTTGGGTGTAGAACAAGTTATGAACTTTGGCTTTGTTATCAGAATATATACTTTTTTTTTTTTTTTTCTTTTAGAAATATTGTCAGAGCAATGACACTTGTAAGTCTGAGCTCTGCTTTTCTTTCATAATTTTGAAGTGTGGCCTTATCTTGAAGCTGTCCTTGACTGTCTGAGGAATTATTGAGGGACTGTATATGTTATTGGCTTGTATTGCATACAGTCATTGGCAGCCTTATCCCAAGAATGAAACAGTAATACATATTTTCATGAACTCTCCTGTTGATCCATACTCCATTGTATTGGTTTCCATGTATTCTTCTAAAAGTTTTTTTTTTCCCCTGGCTTCTTGCTATGTTATCTGCTGTGTTCAGTAGTAGGAATCTTCTGAGAAAACAGTTTTCCTGTGAGCTGCATATAAAAAAACATCTTTGCACATATACTGCATCATGTGCTCTTCTTTTATCTGTGCCACTTTACTGCTATGAGAAGTATTTTTTTTCCTGGTCTCACTGGGATTTGGAGACAGTCTGATGTTTCATCAGCATTCCTCGCATTCAGGCTTGGGTCTGGCATTGCACCTTAATCTCCATCAGATTTTCTCTTCTCGTACTGACTGTTTTCTGGGCAGCAGTGTGCAGACCACCAGCTTTCCTCTCCATTTTTTCCATAACTTCCATCTCAGATACAAAGCTCACTCATCCAGTTTCCAGTTTTATTGCCTTTAAAAGTACAGTCTGCTGTGATTCTTAAACCTTTCTAGAATTTTCAGCAGAACTTCGTGATCTTTTAAAACAACTGGCATTCACCTGCAGCTTAGTGAGTTTGACCTGTCTTCACAGGTGGGGGGAATGAGGGAAGGGGCAAGGACATAAGGAACAGCTTGGACAAGCAGGTAATTAGGGCAGTCAGTCTTAATTAGTTTTTAATAGTTGGGGAGGGGTTTTTGTATTTGCATGTGGCTCAGAGGCAGCTTAGGGAGCAAAAATGAGCTGGGAAAGCAGAATGGATATAAAGTTAGGTAAGAGAGGGGACTTGCTAGAGGTGGAGGTGTTGATGGCTGTTTGGGTTAGGTAGTTTCAGTAATGCTGTCAGGGAGCTCTGCAAGACCAGGGAGGAATTTTATGTCCAGGGCTTGTGCTAATTGTGCCAGAGGGAGCATTCTTAAGTGTTCTGTGTTTGTGGTCTTTCTTTTCTCAAAAGAAGGAGTGATATGGGAGGTGATTATGATGGAAGAAAGAGATGTGGCTTAAAGGGCTAAATGCAGCCTGTGAACTACTTGGTAAAATAGCTTGAGAAAATGCAACACCTTGAGGTCTTTGAGGTGCAAGCTGTATGCAAAAGCTACTCATCCAGCAGAGAATGTGGTCTGACTTATGACCTTTGCTGCTAGGTGCGAAGAGTAATTTTCCTAAAGGCAGGTGGTTGTCTAATTTCTACTGATTGTAGCAAAATAGGGGGTGAGTGTGTGTGTGTTTAGAGTTTGCTTGTGTATAACTTTTTAAGTCATTTGCTTCAAATACTTTAACCATTGAGATGAGCAAGGATTGTGGGCTGGCCTTCAGGTTTTTTTTCCTATTGCCCTTTAGAAGCTGGACAGAAGCTTGGATGAAAATATCTTCCAGATATTCCAGAATCTACTCTGAATGGTCTGATATAGAAGCTTCTGTGTGCGAGCAGTGCACGCCTTTGCTCTATAACCCAGTAAGCTGGTTGCCTTTGAACATGCAAGTGAGCCTACTTCTTGGCTGTGAATGGAGAAGAAAAAAAAAACAAACTGGAGGGATAGGGGGAATAAAAGTTGATCTTAGATCTCTTATACTACTATTTAATTTTTTTTTTTGAAGTGCCTTCTTAACCATATTGGAAGATGAAGGTCAGCTTATAGATATTTCTGAAGTTCTAGTCTTTTCTTGTTTGTAAAGTTAAAAAAAGTCATCTTCTGCCTTTGTCTTTGGTGGTATTTGTTTGATGGGTGTTTGTCCTGAAAGGATTTGCCTGTTTCTCTGTAATATTGCAGTACTGTTTCTCTGTGGGATGTTTAGCTTTTGGATATCCTTGAAACTGAGACAGAAAAGTTCAGAAGAGTGATTGCTGTGAAGGAAATGTACCTGCTAAAGGTAACAGGTATTGGAGTAAGTAATGAAACCCAAGACTGGTATTTATAAGTTTAGATAGGAAGAAGATGCAGTTTTATTGGACAATGCTAAAGGCAGACATACATTACATATATATTAATTAAGGTGTGTGGTGCTTGTAGAAAGGCATCTTGCTGGAAAACAACTTCCAGATGCTTCTAGAAAAAACTCCAGCTACCTCATTATTCAACTTGTTCATGGATTGGCTGGTCATTCTTCGGAAGCAGCTGGAGATAGTTTTTCATAAAGCTGAAACCAGCACTGTGTGCACTTTGTCTTTTCTGAAGTTTCTATCAAAAGAGAGTGTTATTCTGTTATGTGGTGTATCTGTGTATTAAAAATGCCTGTGCTTTTAAGGGTGTCTAGGAGAAGATAAATACACTATACAGTAATGCTAATAATTAAATTTGTAAAATAACTGCTTTTTGACACACAAATACAGTTCCAGCAGTGGCTGTTTCTCATTAGAGGGAATGACATGCCAGCTTTAGAATATGTAATGATGTATATGCCCTGGTGGTTATAATTGGCATAGAAATGTACTATATCCTTGGGTGTTAAAAGCCATAAGCTATTTATTTTCATACTTACAAAGAATGTACTACATTGTGGTATAAATCTCACATGGATTGTCATAATTGCATTTTTTTAGTAATTTATGTCCATATGGTTCAAATATGAATCTGTCCCCCTTATTAGCATCCTGCTGGTGACATAATGTACTGATAAATTAGTATCTCATGTCTGGAAAGCCTGTTCGAATTCAGATCTCATGCAAAAGAAATTAAACCTGCTTGGTCTTCCTGATACAATTAGCCTTGTTGTCATGAAGGTTTTGTAATACATGAGCTTACAAGTATAGTAGTGATATGCTTGCAAGAAACTTGGTTATTGGCTGTGGTGTCCAGTGGGTTTGTTGGTTTTTTTTGTTTGGTTGCTTTTTTTTTGGTTTGGGTTCTTTGGGGATTGGTTTTTTTTTTTTTTTTTGTTTGTTTGGTTTTTTTTTGAAGCACCAAATTCACATAAGTAAGGGGTAGATTTGAAGATTTTGTTCTATGCCAGGCTCTGGCCTAAACTGGGAGTAGATGGTGTTGAAGTTGATGGTACAAAATAATTTTGAAACCAGAGATAATGTGTAATAAAATAATTTATGGAGTTCTATTAGATGCCATATTGCATTGATTCTTCTGCAGAATCAAAGGCAGTTTGATTGTAAAGTCTGTATGTGACATACATTACATGAAAATATGCTATGGATGTGAAAGTACATTGTATGGTCTTTTTTCTTAGTTCTTTGAGGAAAAAAAATAGAGAAATGGGTGAAAGAAATATAGGGATAAATCATAAAGGCTATTTTATCTTAAAAAGAAAAGTTGGTATATAAGTAATCCATTCCGTATTCCAAAAATGAAACTTAGGTAAGGTGAAATGAGTCTGAAAGAACAATTTTGCTTTCTTTTGTCCTGACATCCTTCCTTCAATCCTTCCAACCCATGAGAAACACCGCATGTCACTGATCTTCACTTGAACACTGAGACATTGCCCACAACTCTGAGCGTGACCTTGTTGCTGATTCTTTATTTGCTGGGTGGTCTGTCTGTCAAATCCATGTCTCTCCAATTTAGGGACAAGGGTCTTGTGTGGGACAGTGTCAAAGGCTTTGCGCAAGTCCAGAGAGATGATGTCAGTTGCTCTTCCTTTGGAGCATGTTTGCTTAATCTGAGTAAATTATCTGTCTGATAGGTAGTGCTTTGTAGCCTCAGTTTAGGTTGGGGTTTACCATTTAAATATGCAGTCTAGGGGACATGTACAAATTGAAGATTGAGGCTCAAGGCTGAACAGAGCATTGGTTGCAAATTCAGCAAGCTTTCATCTGTGTGTTTTTAGTGCTACTGAGTGCTGCTGTCTTGTATTCGTGGTTTCTGGAGGCTTTTGTTTAGCTTTTTTATTTTTTAAACTCTAAACATTTACATGGTTGAGATTGGTGAAGTTGCCTGTGTGTATGACAGACGTGTTGGTGAATATTTGACATGTCCTTCTTTTATTTTGCAGAGACCTACATCCAACAAGACTTCTGGTGCTCCTTCCTACAGCAGATGGTCCAGTTCACAGCCCCATCAGGTAATATGCCCTTGTCAAAAAGGATATGAAGCTCAGGTTGACACATTCTTCCTTTTAAAGTGAATCTGTGAGGGGATCTGAGAGTGTTATCTACCTGCACTAGCCCAACTAGGTCGTGCTGGTCTCTGAGGTTGTTGCAGGATATCCTGTGGCAAACTCTTGGGTGCAGTTGCTGCTCGTGGAAGAGCTTGTACAGCTGTGCCTCCTCTAATGCAGTGGTGCCTCTCTGGTTTTTCAGGGATGGTTATTATAGTTGGATCCCCCTATCCTTTGCATCTTGTCACTTAAGCTAGAGGTGTGTGTGTTTGATGCCCTTTGGCAATGCATGAAGTTGTGTTCTCCTGTGCTAGCCTTCCCCCCCCCCCCACTACCCTAGGGGTTTTTTGTGACGTGGTTACCCTCATCAAAACTTCCAAGAAAACTTGCTGTAAATTGTAATTGAAGCCAGAAAGCTCCTCAGTGATAGCCAGGAAGCAATATTAATGATTCTTTATAAGAATTTGAATCGTATTCAGGGTTTCTGTTAACTTTATCAAAATCAAAAGACTTTTTTGACTATAGACAAGGATGTGACTTGCTTTTGGTATTAAAGAATAATGTATTTCAACTAAAGCAACTTTGTCTTTAAAAACTCTTCAGATGTCTTTTCAGTAATGATTGTATTGACATTGCTTTCTTCCAACCGCTACTAAAAGTAGTTTTTTCCTACCTCTCTACCTTCACTTTTAAAAAAAACCCACCAGAACCCAAGTAACCCACAAAAACCAAAACCACCACTCTCCTTGACACTATGAAAAAATCTAAATTACCCTGGTGAGCAAACCCTTGATCTGACATGCTGGATTTTCCTTTTGAAAGGCATGTGTACCCTAAGAGAAAAAACTTCCACTAAATTGTGATTTGGCCTCAAAAACTAAAGCAAAAGAAACCATGAATTTATTTTGTATTCAGATTAGGATGGGGGAAAAAGAGTGACCAAGTGCTTCCTGGGCTGTTAGCTACCTTTTTCACTATCCTTCCACTCTAAACAGTTCTGTTTTCACTAAGAATTGAGAGAGTTTTGTGCTATCTCTTCAAATAAAAATACGGGTTTTTTTCTTGCAAAGTTTTCCATGTTTTCTGTCTTTCACTTTTTCAACACTGAATTTTTACTGTTGAGGGTAAAAATGAAGAATGCGTCGACAAAAGGTTAACTCTTTTCAGTGGTTGTTGCTTGCTCCATCCTAGGGCATTAGACAGTGAGCAAGAAAAAGTTTGTGGAGTATTAGTAATGTGTCTGAGCACTGTTCCCCTCTTCCTCTGTGTGTCTGCACTTGTCTCTTAATGGGGGACAAATTCCTAAGTCAGGAGGAGATCATCCCAACAAATCATATGGAATGCACCTTATGCTCTGCACACTTGATCTCCTTTTTGAGAAGGGAGGGAAACATAAATGCATAATAAAGATTGTTTGTAGTGTTACAACCCTGTCAAACCACTAGCAGAGTTGAGGGATTAACTACCAGGAATGTTGCTTGAAAGTATGTCTAGACTATCTGACATCTGCAGGAAAAAAATTGTTCTAATGTATTAAAGCATGCCCGTGGTCATTTCCCTCCATGTATGTTGTACCCCTTACGTTTGACTCTCGTCTTTGTCATTTCCACTCTAATCTTTTCTTTCTCATCCTTGTTTATTGTAAGCTTTTGTCTTCTGTGTTTTGGGTTTAATAAGCTTATAAAACTTGCCTCATGGATATTATAAATGCCAGTACCAACTGTGAGGATGTATAGGCTTGCTGCGGTTCCGTTTGGGAGACTGGAATACTGCTGTGCGCTCTCATGAGCTGAGTGGCAAAATATTTGTATTGGATCAGAGATTTGTATTCAGCCTTGCCACTTGCCAGCATCTATATATAGTTTATTTAAACTTTTTTTTTTTTTTAAGATTACTTTCCAGGAAAGAAAAAGATTAAAGTTCAAAATTCATAGTCTGCATTTTCTTCAGTCTCATGCAGTGAACCCAGTGAAGGCTTTTCCACATGCATCTTACAAGAATACACACAGAAACCTAATAGAACTACAGAGCTGAGACCTTTGATGCATCTAAAAAATGCTAAAAGTTAAATTGATTTCTTCCTTCTTTCCCCCAAGTTTTTCTTTTTTCATTTCCTCTATCCAAGTGAAGTTGGAGGGTCCATTGGGTGAGAGATTTGAAAGGAGGGGGGGGGGTCAATGAGTCACAGAAAATAACAAATTTTTCCCTGACTTGTTTTGCTTTGTGCTACTCAGACATGCTTATATTTTTGTATTGGATAAACTGAAGCATGTTTATCTATCTCAAATATGCTGTCTGAGGAAGGTTTTTAATAAGTTTCTATCAACTCATCGCTCTCATGGACACATGGAATTTGTATGCTTAGATTGGTTTTTTTATATGAAGCTATTCAGAGAATAGTGTTATTTGGTTGTTTGGTTTTTTTTTTTTGCCCCACTGCTCCTTGAGCCTGGGAAAGTGTCTTGTTGCAGGGGAGGGAGGCATCTTTGAAATTTGATTTAGAGGTTCCTTCTGACTGCCCTGGGAAAGAGGTATTAGTACCTCTAGATTTCTTCAAGCATTCCTCTTTCTCGATGTCAGAATAAGAAGCCAGTAGTCTAAAAGGCTGACAAGGAATTAATCTATTGAATTAAGGGATTGGGGGATAGGCAGGAAAGCCATATCAAATCTCAGCTTCTGAACTGGCATCCATGAAGCTGTGTTGGATTTTAACTGCCTTCAGATGCACTAAACTGGCTTGAGGGATGGAATTGAGGAGGAAATACAGATGCTAATGAGCCAGAATTGCCTACACTATGTTCTTAGCTAGTGGCATTGCTTGATGTGTGAAGAAGTCTGCAGCAATTTTGTGAGAAGCTCTGAGCTTAGTCTTTCTGTGGTACTCTGAAGGCTGCGTGTGCTTCCTGAAGTGCAACTGGCTCTTACCACTGATGAAAATGAATGAGGAAGTGGCACTTTATCAAACATGATGATATAGCTATTTCTAACATTATGCTGCTTTTGCTGAGTGGGATGACAGCCAAGGCAGAGTTTCTTATAGTGATGGCAAATCCTTGTGTGGGACAGTCTGTCTGACATTGGGAATCATAGGTACACGGGCAGGCTGGGACGCAAGGCACTCAGCTTTGCAGCTCAGCTGTCCCTGGAAGCAGTTTTAGCATTAACAATTCACTCATTTCTGGTAATGACTTGGGAACTGTGTGCTAGTGAAAATGAAGAAAATTAGGACAACCCCCCCTCTTTTTTCCTTAGAAAAAAGAGTAGAAACCAGATATTTCAGATGCCAGCTTAAGGTAGAGGCATTGAAAGAACCCATTGAAAGATAAAGTGTCCTAAAAGGAAGAGTAATAGGACAACAATCCTCCTAATTTGCTATGTCCTAACTGTTAATGAGGGGCAAAAAGTCAGTAGCACCTAGTCAGATTTCACAAATAAATCCACCTTGTATGCAGGTAGAAGATAGTGATAAGTCTGACTTTTCTTGCTCATGAGCCCACTAGGGAGCTGGTGAAATCTGACAATTCATTTGGTCTCCGCTGTTGGCTGGCATCTTAGTGGCAATATTCCAGGTCTCTTGCACAAAGGTTGTTAGCAAGACTATCTTTAGAAATGCTTAGATTATACTACTTTCTAGAAATATACGAATGCCTCTTCAGTATTAGGTGCTAAATGAGCCTGCAGAATAATTGGCATGTATTAAATGCCATTAAAAATAATATAGAACATTTCAGCATCTTTCTCCTCCTCATATCTATTAGCAAGGCATTAGTTTATGAGCTAATGAAGTTAAAAATGCAGAAAGTGAAACTATGTCCAATGGGCCACAGGACAGGAGGGCTCTCAGTTGTGATTCCATAATGCTCCTCTGTCTGGCTCCACTGCTGCTTTGTTACAGAGTTATTGCTCTGACTTTCTGGTAGTGGCAAAACAAGCTCATTGCTTTCTTGCTGGTAGTCAGAACTTTGTCCACTGACCTGGCATCAGTGCCTTGAGGCCAGAATGTGCTTTTTCTTCAATATCCTGCTGTTTAAACACAGGGATAAGTAATATATTTTAATACACAGCGGTTAACAGTTTCTTAGAGGAATCTGGACAGACAATGGATGTTGATAAACATTCAGTATATTATCTATATTTTAAACAGGTGAAATCTTATAGCTCTCCATAAGATAGTTTATATTACAGCATCTTTGTGATTGAGATGATGGGAATACCCATCAGGAAGACAGAAGCTAGGAAAGGTGATATTCCAGCTTTACTGTGGCAGCTGTTTCATTGAATTCCAGGTCAGAGATTTCAGTATATGTAATCTCTCTCTCTTGCTTTGTCCCTGTTATGTCTGTGTCCCTGCTTTCTGCTTACCTTGTTTTTGCCCTTGTATTTTTCCTGTGTATGTGTTGGAGCAGTAATGTGTTGATAAGAAGATAATTGGACAGGTGTCAGTTCAGTAGTCTCTTTTACAGTGCACAAGGTCAAAATGAACCTTGTGATTAGTTGGGCAGCATGAGAGTAGAGCATTTATTTAGTTTTAGGAAGCTGTACCAGGTACGGCTGCTGGTAGCAGCTGGGATTGTTGTAGCCTGCTTGTATCAAAATAAGGCACCTCCAAGTGGAATTCATGACTACTTAGAGTAGGGAGATGGGTAATAGTGAGTTTCCTTGGTGGGTTCTGGTAGGCTACCTGAACACAAAGATAATTCGACAAATGGCTCAGAAGATCTATTCCCGTGAAGTGTGTTTTCTTTTAAACTGGTGGAAGATAGTTAGTTCTAAATACTAAATAAAGAGTAATAAATAGTCATGTATTCAGCTGCTTTGAATCTTATTTTTTTCTTTCAGTGCTTGAAGTCTGACTTGGAAAAAGTCAGTATTGAGAAAGTCACTGTCTCCCTGATGACTCAGCTCTTTGCTTTTCTGCTGAGCACTGCACACTGTGGCAGTAAACTTTAGGTTATGTGCCTGTCATCTAGAAAACTTACTGAGAACACCAACAATTTTCCCAGAAGCCACTGAACAGCTGTCAAGTGGCAACAACATTCCTTCACTGGTGACTGAGGCTTAAGCTGCACAAGTGTGCTCATCTTGACAGTGACTTAGTCCAGCTACTAGGGTTAAACCTTTTTTTAAGGGTCAGAAGAATTCTGGCAACTTTCCAAAGGCAAACCAGACAACCCAAGCCACAGAAATATGTTCCTTCTTCCTGGCACTTGGTGTTTACCCAAAAAACCTAGAAAAATTCAGTGGGCTTAATTAGACTTAAGGGAAATTCGCCAGTTTTGCAATAAATGGAGTGAAAAATCCCTAAATACCCCCTTTCCATAATATATCTTTTCAGAACTAGGCGTACCTCTAGACCATACATCATCATATTTTTGCAACACTGCATTTCAATCCTAGTTACATTTGGATAAGCACATGGAAAAATCAAGTATGCAATGATAGAATGAATTTTTTTTGACATGTTGTCAAATGGACTCACTGAATTTCAACAAGCCTCTTAGGCTTACCTTAGCTCACTAATTAAATTTGAATTTGCGGTGGAGACAGTTCCTTGTGAGAGCAAATTTAACTAGTTAAACACTTAGAAGTGTAATTATTCTTTTATATGTTATGCCTTGTATTAAGTTCACTGAAGTTTGGAAAATTCAAATATCTATGATCAGCACTCCAGGTCTGGTGCTCTTATTATCTCCACTGTATATGCCATGTTATGCATATGAGAGCCTTGTGGGATTTTGTCTACTATTGATAAAGATTGACTATTGATAAAGTGTAGTAGGTCAGTCTCTATTAGTAGTAGACAAAATATTAGCCACTCTTTTTTACTAGTATGTCTCACCTCTCATACACTTGTCCATCTCTTCTGCTGCAGCTTGGTGGGTTCAACTGGAAACCTGGTGTTAAAGGTTCTGCTTGACTCCAAAGGTTGATGCTTCCTCAGTAAAATCTGTGAGCTGCTCCTTCTGGCATGATGCTTTTGGTAGGTTAGCATAAGGGAAGATGGAACCTGGCATATGTTTTGTAAAGCCACAGGAATCTGCACTGGCAACTCCAGCTTCACCAAGGTCATGGGCAAGGGCAGAGCAGACTTGTTAA
Organism: Aphelocoma coerulescens; assembly: GCF_041296385.1. Lineage (NCBI taxonomy): Eukaryota > Metazoa > Chordata > Aves > Passeriformes > Corvidae > Aphelocoma > Aphelocoma coerulescens. The sequence goes on from NC_091015.1 coordinate 49,305,074, forward strand.
TCTTGGTGGCTGTTTTGCAAGTAACAGGAGAGCAGGGCACACTGAGTTGGCTGCTCAGCTAAATGCATCAGTACACCAGGATGCGTAAGCTATTTTTATTGTGTGAAGATAACTCAGCCAAATGAGACTCAGGAGCAGTTGTGTCTGTTGCCAACCAAAGTAGAACATAAACTTAGCTTTGAAAAGTTAAGGCTTTTTAAAATGAAATAAGAAGGGAACTAAAAAACGAAACTGACTTCTTTTATGGTCAGTGGCAGATTATGAGTAAATGTATGCACTGTTATTCAAAGATTGCTTATCCAAGTATGCTACCTGTTGTCTGGGCTTAATCACCAGGCAGCTGATGGAACTGAATATAAAGCTGTTCTGTAAGCTCCAATAGGGTGAGACCCTGAGCCTGGAGGGAAGCAATGGTGTTGATAAGGTCCAACCCCATGTTTTCTCTTAATTACTTGTGGAGAAACACTTTGTGTCTGACACAACTACTAACACAGCAGGATGAAGACTGAGGGTATCTTCAGAAAGTACCCAAAACTTATATTTAAAAGAAAGGCTTATAATTTATGGGTCCGTGTAAATGACAAAATGCAGGCTAACTGTCTTCTGCAATCTTTGTATCTGGTACCTCTAGGCTACTCTGTGGGTTGGATATATATATTCCTCACCAAGCATGGGATTTGGGCATTAGTTCCCAATACCCAAGTCTTGGTAAACCAATTATGTTAAATTTTTTATGGCATATAAATGTTAAACTTTAGGTGTAATGGTTATGAAAACATAGGAAGACTCTTTCAAGACACAGCATTGTGTTTTCCTCTTCTACAGGTGTGAGGAAGAATACAGCAGGTTTCCTTTCTCAGGAAGGGAAAGTTATCCTTACTCGGTCAGATACCGTTGGTATCATGTTGCACTTTCAAGCTGAGGTTCAGAAGATTCTATCTATATCCTGGCTAATCTTAAAAATCAGCATGCAGGGGAAAAAAAAACCTGTTCAAAATGATGTTTCTAAACAGCTGGGGTTTTTTTTCAGACCAGCAAACTTTTTACTCCTTTCAATTGTTGTGTAATTACTTTTGATGACAAACACCAAATGTATGTATTGTGTTAAGTGTCTGCTCAGCATGCTCAGGTTTGTCTAGAGAAATGTGTGTGCTGGGCATGAGGGAAACTAGCAGCGTTTGTAATGACTTCTGTAGATGTAAAACATTTCCAAAAACTATCTGTCAGCTGCACTTACGTTGTCTTTCAGACCTATTTTTTTTTCTAGAAGGAGAATTTACTAAGATTTAAAAAGACAGAAAATGATATGGTTCTACAAAATTTTTAACCATTAAGACAAAATTCTCCCTGTGTCACATTCTATCATCACTGAAAAATGCCCAACCTCTTTTGGAAACCTCGATTCTAAACTGCAGACTGAATTTGAGAACTCCCAGGAATGGTCCTTCTGTAAGTCTTTTTTGCCTGTTTGGCTTAGCAAGTTAAGCTTATTGGTATTTCATCTGTGAATGCTGACTGCTCCCTATTTGACTGAATTTGGTGAAGAAAAGGAAGGATGCAAGTTTGCTGAACCTTTCAGAGATGTGATGTTTTTATGGTAATTGTAAGAGTACAACAGAGGCGAGATGTTGGTAATGCCATAGCAAGGGAAAGCATGAGACCATTCTTCAGTAGCCATTGGGCAGTTCACGGGGGAGAATCATAGAATGGCCTGGGTTGGAAGGAAGATCATCTAGTTCCCAGCCTCTGCTGTGGTCGGGAATACCTTTCACTGGACCAGGTTGCTCAGAGCCCCATCCAACCTGGCCTTGAAAACTTGTAGGGTTGGGGCATCCGCAACTTCCTTAGACAGCCTCTTCCAGTGCCCCACCCCTTCACCCCCTAAAGAATTTCTTCCTGATATCTAATCTAAACTTATTCTCTTTCACTTTAAACCCATTTCCCTTTGTCCTATCACTACATGCCCTTGCAAAAAGTCTCATCTTTTTGTAGGCTTCATTCAGGTACTAGAAAGTCACCATTCAGTCATCCAAAAACCTCTCCTCCAGGCTGACGAATCCCAATTTTCTCAGTCTTTCCTCATAGGACAAGGAAAGACTCATCCCTCTAATCATGGCAGTGGTTCTCCTTTTGACCTACTCCAACAGGTTGCTGTCTTGTCTATGCTGGGGAACCCGCAGCTTGATGCAGTGTTCCAGGTCTGGTGTCACCAGACCGGGAGTAGAGGGCCAGAATCCCCTCCCTTGTCCTGCTGGCTGCACTGCTTTGAATGCAGCCCAGCATCAGATTGGATCAAGTGCACATTGGCTGCAAGTGCTCATTGCCAGATAACATTCAGCCTCTCATCCACCAGCACCCCCAAGTCCTTCTGGGCTGGGCTGCTCTCAATCTGTCCTCTCCCACTCTGTGTTGATACTGACCCAGATGAGCACCTTACTGTTGGTCCTGTTAAACTGCATGAGACTGCATGGGCCCATTTCTCCAGCTTGTCCAGGTCCCTCTGGATGGCATCCCCTCCTTCAGGTGTGTCATCTGCAAGTTTGGTCAGGGTGCACCCTTTGTCTGTGTCATTAATGGAGATACTGAATAACACTGGTCCCCAACTGGACCTCCAGTGGGACACTTGTCATCGATGTCCATTAGCCACTGACCACCACCTTCTGGATGCAAGAGTCCAACCAATTCCTTATCCACTCAAGAGTGCAGCCGTTGAATCAATCCCTCTCCAACTTAGAGAGACCAATGTTATGGGGACCATAGATGACATCTCTAGCCCTTCCCTTGTCCACTGATGTAGTCACGCCATCACAGAAGGCTGCTAGGTTGGTCAGGCAGGGCTTGCCCTTGGTGAAGCCATGCTCGCTCACCTGAAATCACCTCTTTGTCCTCCCTGAACCTTAGCATAACTTCTAGGAGGATCTGTTCTGTGATCTTGCCAGGCACGGAGGTGAGGCTGGCATGGGTTCCAAAGTCCTCCTTTCTACCCTTTTTATAGATGGGTCAGTGTTTCCCTTTTTCCAGGCACCTGGGTTTTCACCAGACTGCTGTGACTTTTCAAATATCATGGGGAGTGGCTTTGCAATCATCCAATTCCCTAAGGACTCTGGGATGTATTTCACTGGGCCCCACAGACTTATTTACGTTCAGGTTCCTCAGGTGGTCATGAACCTGTTCTTTACTTGCACTAGGAAATGTGGTCCCCAACATGCTCTCCATTCACTTGAGACGTGTAGGAAGAGAAATTGCCATTGAAGACAGAGGCAAAAAAGTTGTTGATTACTTTAGTCTTCTCTTCATATGTTATTACCAGTTTTCCAGCATTGTTCATTGGGGTCAATACATCATCTTTGACCTTCCTTTTCTGGTTAACGTACCTGTAGAAACCCTTGTTATTCTTTGTGTCTGTTGCCAGGTTTGGTTCCAGCTTCACTTTGGCCTTCCTCACCCATCCCTCTACAATCGAATGTCATCTCTGTACTCTTCCCAGATTACCTGTCCTTGTTTCCACTGTGCATTTGCTTCTTTCCCTTTAGTTTGACCAGCAGTTCCCTACACAGCCATGTTGGTCTCCTGCCTTCCTTGGTCAATTTCTTGCTCCCAGGGATTGCTAGCTCTTGTGCTCTATGGAAGACTTCCTTAAAGATCTACCAGCTCTGTTCTACTCCCCTGTCCCTGAGGGCAGTCTCCCAGGGGTTCCTATTGATTATCTTTAAGAGCTGGAAGTTTGCTTTCCTGAAGTTTAGGGGCCTAACTTTACTCTTTACCTGACCCATATCTCTCAGGACTGCAAACTCCAGCAATGCAGGATCACTCCAGCCCAGTCTGCCTCCAATCTTGATGTCCACAGTTAGCTCTGTTATGTTGGCCATGTTACGGATTTCCTAACAATGGGGCAAAAGACTTAGTTGTTGGTGTCTGTGTTTTTTCATGAATGAGGTTAAACTTTCTCTCCTGTGTGGATTTTCTGGTTAAGGGATGAGCTTACACCAGAGCTCAAGGAATAATTCAGTTAAAGTCAATCAGCTGCAAGATGTGTGTACATTCGCTATCAGGCTTAATTAGTTTTGTTGTTCACACAGCTACACGGTTGAATTCTAACAAAATTCTATAGTGGATTGATTAAATTCAGAACTCTAAATCTGTGAGTCTTTTAAGGAAACTATCTCCTTGCTGTGTCTAGCAACATTATTCTTGACTCTTCCCAAGGTTCAGATCTTGTCAGATAAACTTCAGATAATATTGTTTGAAGCCGCACATAATCTTACAATAGGGTCTTTTCATTATGTTTTCTGTAGTATCCCTGATGTGTTGACTAATAGCAAAGATTGACAAAGTGTGTTACACACAAACATCTTGCCTCATGTTCTATTAAATGTGTCATTTGATATCTTCTATTGTAGATGTCTTCATTTTGACTTTGCTATGACATCTTACAAGAAAAAGAAGCTGCCAACAGATGATGTTTTAACACTTGTCAGCAATTCGTCATGATTCTTCTTACTTTAGATTTAGTTGTTCTTGGAATGAACAGTTCATAGGGATTTTTTTTTTTTTTTTTAAATTCTGCTTTCTGGTTAATGCAATCAATTTGATGCAAAAGATAATTAGTATGGTAATTGCAGCCTACATGCGTACTACTGTATCCCCCCCGCTTTCTTCAGGGTTCCAATGTTTTTAAAGATTGCAAGATAAGTGGGAGCAGAAGAGTTTAAGTTATTTTTAGGGGCCTTTTACCCTCTTGTTCTAGTATTTAAAAGTAACAGATGGACTTTGCTCTTTGGGCCTCTCATCTTTCATGCTCCTGAAGCCTTACACCTGGAAAGGAAATGCAACGAAGAGACAAGGCTAGATCCACCATCAGCTGCACTAACAAAGGGCTTTCCAGAGCAAACATTAGCTGAGGGGAAGGACAAACCTTTGGAGGAGAAACAGCTAACAGTGAGCTGTGTCCAGGAGCAGATCTGGGGCTGGGGGCATGTCTAGGGAAGACGGTCAAATTAGGGCTGGTGGCATAGAACTGTTTCTCTACCTTTCTAAACAAGGTCCAGACAAAAAACTTCTTTAAGAGCCTTTCCCCTTTCCTATCTTTCACATGAAAGAGAACAAAGCTGTCTGATGGATTGTTTTAATAATCTAAGTGATGATCATTCTGTTTGATAATTAACCATGCAAATCTGAAAGAAACAATTGGTGGATCAACAAAAATAAATCTGCAGGCTGCATTTGGGGGAATAGCTGAAAAAGCTAATTTGGTTATAAAGATAGGTTGTGCTTTGTAATGAGAAACGACAAGGCATTTTGCTGCAACTGTCATGGCAACTTTAGAGCTTCTTTATATAGTCTAATTTAAAATGTATTTACCCCGTAGCAATGAAACTGCAATCTATGTATGAATCATAAAAGCTGGAGATGGAAAACACCTCTTGAACATATGGACCAGTTCCTCAAAGGATACAATTCAGTTTAACTCAAAGTCAGAGCAACAGATATTCTCTGTCTTCAAAGTCAGTCTGTTTGTCCCAGGTTTTCTGAATGTGGACTCTTTCTGGAGTCCCTTTGTCTAATCTTTGAGCTGTCTTGGCTAAGAAGCTGTTCTTAACTAGAGATCTCGGTATGTAAGTTTTGCTTCAATAGCTTGTGAGCTCTACTGTCTACTACATGGCTCTACATAAGTATGAATAGTCACTGAACGCTGGTAAAATTCAGTTATATCAAGATGCTTGTTAGTCCTTATGTTTCAAGGCACAGATTAGTTGCCTGCTGAGTTAAGATCTTAATTGTGTGAGTGCTCCATTTTTGTTCCATCAAGCTGTGTTGATATTTGAAATCAAACTGTAATCAGGAAATGAAAGCCTTTTTTCCCCCCTGTTCTGTATTAACAGTGACTCAGTTACTTGTTAATGCTAAGCATTGGTGAAAGTTATCTGAAAGGCAAGAATATGGTGCTAGAAAGAAAATGATACTTTTGTACTGGTGATTTAAATCAATGTAAGGTTCAGGGTGCTGGTTCTCCCAGTGTGCTTAGAGATCCTGTTTCATTCTGATGATTGGGGTTTAGATTTAGGGGGAAATTATTTGAGAATTTCATGATGTCTTCCTAGCAGAAGCTAGTTAACTTCCCCAAAGCCACCAAAGCTTGCATTACTTGACTGTATCCATAGTTTGGTACCCTATCTAAGACTTGTTTTCAAGGTCTTTGATGAACATCTTTATTACTCTGTAGTTTTGTCAGTGTCTGAGAACATTTTGTAGAGTGACCATCACCCTAGCTGTGAAGTGGGCTATCAGCTTTGACTGGGATTATTTTTAAAAGCACCGATGTTTCACACATTTGGGGGATGGGATTGTTAAAAATGCCAAGGGCATACAAGTAACTTACAGTAATACCTCAAAGTCCACTGCTGTGGGAGGCCATGACCTTAATTCCAGCCTAAATGAAATATTCAGGTTTTCTAAGAAGGAAATTGAAATAGGGATAACATAGGCAAAGAACTGGAAAAAACAATTCTGTATAAACTTGACTTACATATTGCCGAAAATCCACTGTATTTCTTGCTTCAGCTGTAGTGGATGTGCAAGACAATTAATGTATCAGGGCAAAATTTGCATAGAGGTACAAACTTGAATTAAAGCTCAAAAATAAAAGACACTGAGAAGTTCTCGAAAAGGCTGAAGTAGTGCAAGCAGAAATCCTACAGGCTTCAATGGAAACATAAAGTTGTGATCAACAATGTAAGGAAAATGTGACTCTGGCAAAATTAGATATTTTGTTGATTTCTTTTTTAAGTGTGATTGGTGCTCAAATGGGGAAGACATCTGAACTCCCAAGAATGAGTGACAGTGCCTAGATAGATGAGATGGATTTGAATCCCTCTTCATGTGCAGGTTAAAATGCGAACGTCAATTGCATAGTTGCAAAATTAGGAAGGGAAAACTAGGGTACTGTTCAGGTTGCAAATGTACCCATCACAAACTTGTGGAGGGAGATGATAATCTGATAGGGTATGCTAATGAATCTTAGATTTAAGGCACATTAACTTTCTTTCCATGGTTTACATTTCTGGACAGTGGAAGTGGTAAGCAAAATAGTGCTGTGTGCCTTCATAACTGTGTCTGACTGTAAGGAGCAGAGGAGGGGGAAATTGTTAATTCTCCCAGTGACTTTTAGATGGAGCTCCAAAGACTAGACAAAATCCTAAACCACTTAGAACAACCGAGCTCTACTGTGCCCTGCAGTACAGTGCTTGTTTATCCTGCCAAAGATCAAGCTTTGCTTGTACCCATCTGATAGGAATATATTGAATCTTGCATGGAGTGCAAGCAGGACTTTGATCAATATTGCACGCATTTTATTTGAGGACCTACAGCAGAGGCCCTACACTTAGAAAAACAATTGAAGTAGGTCTTGGGAACACTTGACAGAATATATAAACAGATGATGTTATGGTCTCAGTGGAAATCTAGCCATATTGAACTGAAAATAGACCATACAAGGAGAAAATTGTAGAATACTTAGTCCTTGTCGTAGGACACCATATGCAGTAGGCCAACAAGCTCTGTTTGGATCCCTTTGGAAAATAAAACTACAATGAAACTGTCTCCCTCAAAGAATGTAGTGCATCTCTCCATACTACACTGTGAACTTCTGAAGGAGTTTATATGTCTTACTGAGTGAAGTATACTACAGGTATCTGATAGCAGATAGTTAAAAGCATTAATTGTCCAGAGGAGGACATTGCAGGAGTTGTTCAGGAGATTCCACTTCTAATAGAGGAAGCGTGAATCCTACAGTCAATATACAGCTTGGTAAGATAAATATGTTACTCCTGAGCTTCAATCACTTGTGTTCCCTGTTCTCTTGGGCAATACGACAATGCATATATCAAATGACTACATATTGACAAACTTCAGGTTTTTAAGCATTTTCTGAACTACTGTCATCTGTATGTCCACATAACTTTCTATGTGTTGATTTTTATCTAGGAATGTTGTGCTAACATTTATTTTGAAAAGTAACTAAGAAAAACTAAGTGAAAATAGGCTTAAGTTCTGATTTCTGTGCCCTTTGGCTACTTGTTTTCAGTTCTAGTCATCAGGGCTAAGTCTTTAATCTCAGGGCAGTAGTCTGGTATCTTTTCATTTCAGTCTGTTATTTAACTAACTAAATTGCATTGTGAAGTAGAAACTTATCTTAAGCTTTGCCTTTTTTTTTTTTTTTTTCTAAGTCCAGTCTTCTAACTTTTCCTTAATCTTGTTTCTTCTAGGATGTTATTTCCCAAATGTAGTATATGAGAAGTTTTGTAGTTACTAAGCAATAGTGGCTGTAGCAGTCTTTGAGGTACAAACATTAATATGAAATCCTCCCTATAACAGTGGTTGTAAAACTGTTGATATATCTGCTTTAAGGAGTATGAGAAAGAAAATCATAAAAGGCCGTGTGTTTTGACTGATATGGGAAATGCCCATGAACTAGAATATTCTCATGTCACAATTAAGTGGCTACTCTTGTGCCAGAACGGTTTCAGAATTCCTCACATTTAAGGTTGCAGTGATTTTTTTTTTTTTTTTTCTTCAGAGAAAGCTTTCATTTAGGGACATGGTCTGTAGTATTTTTTAACTCCTTGTGTACTTTGCCCCATTACAGTATAGAAGCATCTGCAGAATCAATTTTGAGTATTGCAGTCTTTCTCCCATATTGCATATAATATGATCTTTCTCAAGAACTACTCCATTTTGGTCCCCGAATACAACAAAACTATCACTTTTGGTTGAGCCTGAGGAAGATCCACAAGTAAACTAAGCTGAAAGCAACAAACTTTCAACTCTGGCTCATACCTTGTCACTTGGAGTTGTGGAATATGATGCCAGTTTCCCAAAGAGATGCTTGGGTCTTATATATTTTTTAATATATTATATAACTATATAAATTTACTGATATCTATTATATGTATTGAACTTGCAACCAGCAAGGGTCCTGATTTAAAACTCTTCTGTAATTTGGAAGTTCCATGAGGAATGAAATCTGCCTGAACTCCATCAAGGAATTGGTAAGCTCTTAGATGAAAGTGGCATGGATCTTGAAACGTACTTGGGTACCAACGTTAAAAATCTGACTGAAGTCCTTCACTGAAGGTGCCTAAAACAAACTGAGAAGCTCACTAACTCCTCAGGAAAAAAAGTCTGCTAAGGTGTGTTCAGCATAATGATGCATATCTAACCCTTGCTCTTGCTGTCACTTTAGTAGGGCTCAGAAAACAGGATTGCTCACTCTGGAGCAGTACAACTCCATGCCTGGATCTTGTTTTGCACCTTTTCCTGGAGCAGTTGCAAATCTCAGGACTGGAGGAGTACAGGACCCACCTGGACATTTACTCTGAAATGTTACAGCTGTTCTATTGTTACTTAAGCATAACGTGTGATATTGTGATCTAAAGGTGAAGGCTATTCTTGGTTATAGAGAATACTTTTCACATGTAGGGCAGGTCAGCTTTTCCAGCTTCTGCTGCAGTGGGACAATAATCCATCACCATGGCATATTGTATTTGTGTCAGTGTACCAAAAAGACAAGTAAGCATTGCACAGACCAAGTCTCAAGCAACTTAATGCTTTCCACATCAAAGCCACCGAATCCTGTTGGCTCAGCCTGCTAAGGTCTCTAGATGAGTACCAGGACCCAGCTTTGCCTTCCCCTGAGCTGGTGCCTGAAGAGATTTGCTAAATAGCCATTAACTCAGGAAGAGGCAGGAACACCACAAATTTTCCAGTGAATTGTTTCCTGTTTCCTTTTTTCCTGCAACTTCTTGTGGTTTTTCACTCAGTTAATATTTTAACTGTAATCTGCTTTTTGATGATTTTATAGGAGAGCCACTGTTTCTGTGCGTTTCAGAGCTGACAGATGCATTTGCAGCTGAACCAGCTCTGGAGGGAGGCTCATGCCAGCATCTGCCACAAGGAGGCAGAAGCATTAAATCTTGAAATACTTTTAAACCAGGTCCTTGATGTGTATCTCAGTTTATTAAAACCATGCTTCGGAGTATCTATAGCTGCCTCTGATGTACACAGATGCTTGGGGAGAGGGAAATTTTGCAGGGGAGAATCCAAAACATCAAAGAATTTCCTGCATAGTAGGGTTTTACTTGGTGTTTTGATAAGGTGGAAAAAACTGTTATAAAAACATTTAAGGAGCAATTAAAGCAAAGACACCTCCCCCTCCCCCCCCCCCCCCTTCAATCTCTGGCAACAGTTACATGACAGTTTCCCACCCGTTGCATTTCACAGTTATCACTCTTGGTCACTATCCCTTTGTGAAGGCAGCTCCAAAGTCCAGATCAGTGACAGTGGCACATTAACGTTGCAGTAATTGTATTTTCAAGCATGCCTGTCTTCCTGTTCAGCTAATAAGTTGCTTGCTCAGCTGCTTGCAGTAATTCAGAAATGCAGCATAGCATATTCGTGTTTCTGGACTACCTTTTTGGGGAGAGGATGTGGTCTGATTGCACTGTGATAATTCTCTTAGAGGTTAGCTATAGAGAATTCTAAAAAGCGTGAGTGGTTTAATTGAGTCTGATCACTTCACAGCGCTACTGAATGTGAATGAAATCCCGCTTGCATCCTGGTGACAGAGTATTGAAAGCTTGGTGGTGGTTTGCTGTGTATGCTTTTTATACCTGGTAATGCATGTGAAAGAAATGGAGAAGGGGAGGCAAAATTCAAAGTGAAAGCTTGTATTTTGTCCTTAATTTGTCCTCCTTTACTTAAGTATCAAAGCACATATGGAAGAAAGGTCACTCTGTTATCTGAAACTACTGCAGCTCAATACGTACCTGGGCATAATGGGATTTGTTTAAGGACATGGTATCATCTATAATGTCAGATGTCCTACCTGTTACCATCTGTGTCAGACTTCATCTAACTGACTGTAAATACAGATCCTCTGCTGTGTGCCTTAGACTGCTGTCTCAGTTAATATAAGTTAGTTTTGTGTGCTGAAATCCACTTAAAAATGAAATTTCTTCCTGACTAAAAAATGGTTGTGTAAGGAACACCTCTTCTGCCTGTGAAGTGATATTGCAGTTGATTGTGTTAAGATGTATTACAGGTTTAAATTACAGATTATGACACTTCAAAGGTGCTTTCTGATACTCTTGCAGCAATCAGACATACAGTCACTGTGCTCCTGTCGCTTAGTGGCTCACAACTGAAAAGGAAGGAAAAAGGCATTTGATACCAGAGATGCATTTCTGAAGAGCAGCCTATTGCTTTGCTCTCATCCTGCATGAAACCACAAATGCACATTGCTGAGGGCAGGCGTGTGCTCCCCCACTTCTGCTGCAGTGAGCTCAGCTAATGTGGGGCTTGTAACCTTCCTCTGCTCCAAGCACTGTCTTTATATTTCAATAGTCTATTGAGCACATGTCTTTCCACAGCCTAGGGCTTGAATTTGGGGTCACATCATCTAGCTTCCACTCTAATTAGTTATTAAATACACTGGACATTTTCATCTATTAATTAATATCCAGTGAGGCTGTATACAAAATGATGAGTAAATAAAGCACCAATATATCTACATTCTTTCTTGGGTACAGTGTATATCAAGGAGTGGTTACGCCTACTTTTAAAAGGAGGGAATTTTGATTTTGTTTCTAAACTTATGGAAGCTTTGGATTGTAATTAATGACACTGTTCTAGTAAAATAACTTTAGTAATATCTGTTTTCTGACCTAGTATTATTTTCCTCTTCTTACCTTTTCAGGTTAAGTGTAGCTTTTATAATTGTTATTTTCATTTTATTCATTATTAAAAGTTAAAAGGGAGATAGTAAAAGCATTTTAATATCCAGGTTCTCTCCTTTGTTTTGCACTTTTTTGTGCTTTCATAATGTGCTTCCAGGAAAAAATAATTAGTGCTGTGTGTTGTTTTGACACAGGCCTTACATACTGGTAAACTCTTCTCCTGCAAAAGGTGTGTCAAAAGCACTGTGAGGAGCATAAAAGAAATGCTTTTTATAAGTAAGGAACATGTCCTGTTTAATGTCCTGTTACAACCAGTAAGATCTATGTTGTCCTACTAATGCAAGTAATCACTTAACCTTTCTGGTAACTGACCTTTCTTCTGCTGTGTTTGGGAGGGTTGTTTTTGTGCATTTCAGGGCTGCACAAACCGCTGTGTGTGATTGTCACATGGCGGAGTGCATGTCTTACTGTCACATAGGAGCTGCCTTAAATTCCCTTTTTCTGCTGCTTGAATATTTTATCAGTTTCTTCAGTTAAGAATGGCCTGCCACACTTTTTTTTTTTTCCCCCCATCTTGACTAGCCATAACAATTTTAACTGCTATTTAGTTTTGCCATTTGACTGACTTCTCTGTTATGGAAATGGTGTGTAACATGCCTGACTTCCCATTTCCAGGCAAATCACACAAAGACAAGGGAGCCTGGTTTACTGTAATGATACTTCACATTTTCAGATATCATGGCTGAGCAAATGGTCCATTGCTTTGATTACAGTGGTCACTGAGGTAAAGTCAGACAGGTTTTTTTAGTTCCCAGGTGTCTAGATAATAGTCTGATAATGATGTTATTGTGTGTGGGTTTTTTTCTTCCTGGTGAAATTGGTGATTTCTACTATGCTTGAAAATCTGCTGTGCATCTCAGCACAACTGCAGCCTATTGCTTAAGCTGGATATCCTAATGCACATCACAGCTCTGTGCTGGGAACAGTCATGGCCCTGGTGGGGAATGCTCTGTATCTTTAGAGCCCCCAGAGAAACAGTTCTATTTCAGAGTGACTCCCACATACTTCTAAGGAACTTTTAAAAAGAATTTTATAGTACACAGCCAAAGTGTTTTCTCTCTGTATGTAACACTGAAGTATTTTTCAAAACACCTTGACAGTTAAAATGTGCTTGAGTTTTTTCCCTGCAGTGTCTGATTATGCAGGTGCAGTTGATATAAATTTTTCCTTTTTAATTCCCTCTCCCCCACCCCCAGCTGTTACCTTGAAGTGGTCTGAAATGAATTTGGTTTAACAGTTCATGTTCTTATTCAGATGCTATGGTTTTTCTGCTACAAGGCTGCCTTACAGAAGTCACTGATATATCCCTTGATCATTTTTTTAACTTGTAGTTGTACTAGCAGTGACCTTACTGTAAAGTCTTCTCTGCCTGTTGGTATCCTGCTCTTGGATATTATTACAATGGTATGGTGTGAGTTTAACTATTTGTCAGACTCTAAATTTTTTGTTTTCCCCCGCATTTAGGTGATAGTTTATTTCCTCAGCAGAAGCAAAAAACCTCTGGACACTGGGAACCTCAAAATTGTGTGTTGAGAGGTCCCTTTTGCCTCACTGAAAAATTTCAGGGCTCTGATTTTTTTTTTTGCACAATTTCAGTGAGACCCAATTCTTTCTGACTACTCGATAACTGCAGCACAATTTATGAGTTGAAAACTTCAGAAGACACTTTTACAGCTTGTAAAGCTGAATAACCTTTGAGTTTGCTTAATCTCTTTAGGAAAGATTTGTGTTGTAATGCTCATACCTCTTCAGGTAACAGTGTGATCTTTGGGTGGACGATGAGCACATGGTCTGGACATAGTTCTGCTCTTTAGACATTCACATTGATTTTCTTTTATCTTGTGTTTTACCTCCCTGTCTGTTTCTAGCAAAGATGGGAAGGTATAATTCTGATCTTGGTTGCTGTCTCTGGAGCCGTTTAGTTGTGTTATCTATTTTGTGCCCACTACACACAAATATGTCCTTGGTGTTGATACTAGTCTGTGATTTAAAACTGCTCTCATTCTTTTTAGTTTTGTCATATGCATGCAATATTTCGTCTTTTGAGACTGCCTGCAGTTTTACTGCTGTGTGCTTTCCCTTTGTTTGCAAGGATAGGTATAATTTTCTTGTCATAGTTATTAGCTCTGATTCCATATGCAAAGTCTTTCTTACAAACTTTGTTGTGTTTTTTCTCTACTGCAGCTATATGTTGCCTTTGTTTAACCTTTTTACTTTGTGTCTCATGGAAAATAATATTTTTCACTTTTTTACACTTTTACAGTTCTACTCTGAATTATATTTGTCTGCTTCCCCAGCTTCTTGGAGTTCAGTCTGAACTTGTTAGCTGACATTTCCCATGTCTTGGTGGAGTTACTGTATTCTCTTCAAACTTCTGTCTCTGCAACTGTGTATCTCTTGTCCCTTTTCTGAAGTGTTTGTCATTATATGTTTTTGTTGTGCTGTGGCTTTGCAGGAACCCTGAAAGCCAGAAGATGCTCCTATTAGCCACTATGTAGAGAACCCCCCTCCTACATGTATTATAGGCAGTGCCTTTCTCTTATCAGTTCCTCTCAGCTTGTGGTGTCAGTCATTCAGCTGTGCTTCCTTTGTTTGACTCTGGGTACAGCTCTGTGTCTTCTAGTAACTTCTTCTGTTTGCTTGTCTGAGAGGTTCCCTCTTCAGAGTTCCCTCTTCAGAGCCCCCTCCTATTGCTCCTGGAAGCAAAGCTCAAAGTCCTTGCTTTTTAACCAGGCCATCATTGTAAGGCTTTGGAATTCCAGGTGGGTCTCTAACCTGGTGTTATGTGTTGCAGCTCCTTCTCAAATTCACATGTATGCTCTCACTGCCTCCATTGCTTGTGGGGAGAGTGCAATTCCTTACTAGGCATTTAAATCTTGCACTGAATAAAGCTGGCAGCATTACTTCCAGGATTATTTCAAGAAAACCTCTCAAAACATCTGCTAAAGGGTCATTATCCCAAGGATGGCAGCCGCCTTCTATTTCCTACTCACCAGCATTAACCTGTCCCATCATGACTTCAAGCAAGAGATGAGACCAGTGCGGTGTCAGTTTTGGTGCTAGCTGTAGCTCTGCTACTTGACCAAGACTGTCAGCAGGCAAGTGAAATAATATTTTAAAGCTTTGTGGAAATTCCTGTTTTTTGCACTCTTCATGGAGGTGAATTCTCTAATGAGGCACTGTATAACTTTTTCAGACCTTCTCCTTTTACTCACTAGAGGAAAACTAAGTTTAAAATGGAGGCCAAGAAATTATAAATTGTTTTGATACCATTTATTGTCTCTTCTCCTTCCAGTCCCTTATTTCGTCCTTTAGACATGCTGAAATGAAACCTCAGATTCCAACAATCAGCAACCCACTTACTCAGTCTAAACCATGAGATAGGATGAGCAAAAGGGATGGCAGTTGTTTCTTTCTGGAGACATTTTTTTGGTTTTTGTCAGGTCTACTATATCCAAGTGGAATTACGTAAAGAATTTGTCTTAACAGTCTAATTTATTCTCTCTTCTTCTTTTATTTTTCTTCTTTTCCCACACTCCCCTAGCAGTAGGCATGAAAACTCCTGCCTGCCTTGCTGTTCTCATTGGGAATTACCCATTAATAATTTTTCAGTGTGTACAAGCTTTTTATCCCTATAAAGCTTGTGTTTCTTCCTCATATCTCGCTTCCCTGTTAGGCACCTTACTGGTGACATTGCAAAGGGGCCTGAGGACTCTTCCCCTCTTCCTCTTTTATCGTTTTTCACTACTGGCAAGCTGTGCTCATGGTATGACCTGAGCTTGAAACGTGCCAAGAACAAAGTGGGCAAAGTCCTTTGTGACCTGAACAGAGGCTGAGACTTCAGTGGAGAAAACAAGGGCTGATACTTGAGCTCAGATATACTTTGTAGTGCCTCAACTTCATTAAGGCACGCACTGCTGCTATGCTGTGTTCCTGCCATTTGGTGGGATCTGGCTGCAGCAGCTCATACTGTGGGGGGCAATCAAGAAACATGAGATTCTTAGAGGTGATACTGTTTTTCCTTTGATCTCTTGGGCCTGTATGATCTAATGGTAGTTTGAACTGCAGTGGAGGAATAGGCCAAAAAGTGCCTTTGCCAGGAAACTGTGAGCATCAGATACCTTCTGATGAGAAATTCAACTCTTTTCTGCTCATACAAATTGAGAAATTGTGTGATCTCAATTAGGATTAGTCCCACAAATACACCTCTCATTTGAGGAAGGAGGAGAGAATTTCCACTGCAATAAACATTGTTAGCAGATAACAGCTGACACTTGAGTTTTAGACTTCCTTGTGTGATAATGTATGATTTTTGTAAAAAATACTGTTGTAGTCCTTTACCTTTCCCAAGAAGTTCTAGTACGAAATTAAAGAGATTCTTTTGAGAAGAAATACCTTCAGCATAGGTACTGACAATATACTTGTGGGGAATACCTGGGCAGAACTTGTTCCAGTTGCAAGTGAAGATGTACTTGGAGAGGAAAAGCAGCTCTTGGTCTTATTTCTCTCCAGGTAAAGATTCAGCTGGATTTGCAGACATTATTTTTTTTTTTTTTAATTAGCTAATACTTGCATATGATTCTGTTATGTGCACTTTGGAAACGTGATTCACTGTCAGAGGAGTAATAATATGTGTTGAGTGATGACTTGCATAGGGTTTCTAGGAATTACTGGTCCTTTTCTGTACTGTTGAAATGTGCAGATGGTTTGGGTGAGTTCTGACAAGCTCCTGTTATGACTAAGAGAAAGGCTACTGTTACTGTTCTTTCTACCCATCCCTTTAACAATTTAAAAGATTTGAAGGGATTTTTTCTTTTCTGATCAAAAATAGTCTGATGAAAATATCTGCATATACATCAGTCTGCTCTGGACCAGATTTTGTGTGGCATCAGTTTTTGTCTCTAATTGAATGTTTGCAGCTTTTTCAGAAATCCGAATATCTGATTTTGAGCATGCCTGTAGGAGCTGCCTTGGCTTTTCCTTCCATTTTATGTTTAACAAGTATTAGAGGCAAGAGAGATAAATGTTCACTTTTGTGAATGTTTTGTGGTCCCTTTTAAAATACTCTCTGAAAGTATAGTTCCTGGAAAACTGCAGTTTCCCTGTTCAGAGCTGTATTATTTTCATTCATGTGCTGCTGGTGATTGTAAACATAGGTTTTGGTTTTATTCCTTTTTTTTCCCAGGTTCCATGTTGCATGCATGAAAGAGTGGATGTGTCTGTTCCGGTTTTTTTCTGATGTCTGATACACAACTTGGTTGGTTTGTTTTTGTTTTTTTAAAGTAAGATGTCAGCATAACATCCCAACAATATGTGCATATGTGCTATATTGATCTCTTTGTGGCTGAGCTATGAAAAATCTGATCTTGAAATTATTTATATACTTAACCTTAGGGTCCTGAGCAAACATACAGGCTTGATAGATATTACCAGCAAACATTAAAATCAGTGCTCTTCCCAACATATGTTCCTGTTGAACAAAACCTTGTTGTTGGGGTTTTTTTTCTCCCCATACTGACTTTATTGCTATTTCTAAGAATATGCAGACCACTCACTAGTTAAAGTCTAGCTTTTTAAAGTAGACCAGTTTTGCCTGAGGACTGAAATTATGACTCTTCCATATGATCTAATTAAGAGTTTGCTGACTTGGAAGACAATATTTGCCACATAATTTGTTACTTGTCATATGGTAACCTTGAAGTTGGTGGGGTTGTGTTGGTAGCTGTAGCATCAAGAAGCAAGCAATCACAGTACCCTACAGTGTTCTTTTGATATGATGATAAACTGCATTAGTCATAAATGCTGGTACTTAGAAAATAGCATTTATTTCCAAGCCTCTCAGTTGCTCTTAAGTATTTACTTCTTGGGTATTATTGGCTTCAAGGAGCATTAACAAAATGATGATTATATGTTGGTTTAAAGGCTATGAATGTTTATTACTGCAAGCAGAAAGACTTTGATTTATTCTTGAATTCACTGGTAGTAATTTGGAACACCACACTTAAACATATGCTCTAACTGATGCTTCCCTTGGTAGCTCAGTCAGAGGTGGAATTTTTCTGTAGTTATGCATTTCTAGGGGTCTTGAGTGGGAACTACTCGCAAAGCTCCACCCATACCTTGTGTGCACACATCAAAAAGATATAATGTTCTACCTTTTTTTCTTTATTGAAGATAGGTTGTAATATGAATTGGCACAAGTGTTTTGAGTTTGGACTATTATGCAAAGAGCAGAGCAGTATGAAAATCTCAAGTAGTGCCACACTTCTGTTCTTAGCACCTGCTGGCCTCCTCCATTGGTCTACTGTTGTGAGTGTTGAATCGATGCAATAAAAGGAAAAACAAAGCTATATGGTTTTAGATCTATTTTACAGCTGAGTGACACATTTCTGAACCGATTAAAGAAAAAAAAAGGGTGTGTGGGAAACAGCATGGATTTACCAAGAGTAAAGCATCTGACCAATCTTTTGTGGTGAAATGACTAGGCCTGTGGACAAGGGAGGAGTGGAGGGTATCATTTACCTTGTCTTTAGCAACACTTCTGATGTGGTCTTCTGCAATATTTGTGTGCTCATGTTAGAGGCAGGTGCTTGAATAGATGAATAAACAAAATCTGATTGGATGATCAGGCCTAGGAGCAATATCCAGGTAGGGTTGTATGCTGCCTAAGCTGACTCTGAGTGGAGTGGTACTCCTGAATTTTCCTGTGATTCCTATGACTTTTTTACAATGAAATCAAGGTCTACATGAAATACAGCTTTCCTGTAGAATATTTTAGAAAATGCTTCTGTTTATTTAGGAGCTTGACAGATTTTGTTTTAAGATTCAGGAAGAGTTATTTAATCTCTCCAAAGAAGTTAACAGATACACATTTCAAATTCAGGAAGACTGAAGTTTAGTATATCTATAAGTACAAACAACAGAAAAGTGAATTTAATAACCTGATAGTAATCTGGCCAGTAACATGGTAAAATGTGCGTTATAATTCAGTCAGGTTCTTCCACAGTAGTCATCATCACACTGCAAACTGTACTTAAAGACATGAGCTCAGAAAGACTTTCCAAGGTTACCCAATTTCTTATGAGTTTAGAAGTTGACAACTGCTTTTGTGACTTTTTCTACATCTATCCCATTTTGCAAAGTATTCCTTGCTGTTAGGGTTAGATTGCTAATGGAGTGTCTCAACTGTTAACCAAGAGCATGCACTGTCTTGGTTAATGCACTTACCCTGCCACAGATATAGGCTGTCATGTTTTAGGTCAACCCTCTTACATATGACACTAATGAAAATTAGAGACATATTGATGAATTGGATGTAAATAAGTCAGAAAGTTGGCATTTTTAGTAGAAAGCTCCTAATATGCCTTGTTAGGTGATGAAATGCAGGAACCTCATTCTTGAAAAATTTGTGTTGAAGAATCTTAAAATGGCCTGAGTTGGAAGGAACCTTAAAGATCATCTCATTCCAACCCCACTCCTGCCATGGGGAAGGATATTTTTCACTGACCTGGTTGCTCAGGGCCCCATCCAACCTAGCCTTGAACGCTGCCAGGGATGGGGCATCTGGAACTTTCCCAGGCACCTGTTCCAGTGGCTCACCACCCTCAGAGTAAAGAATTTCTTTCTGGTACCTAATCTAAACCTCCCCTCTTTCAGTTTGAAGCTGTTCCACCTTGCCCTATCAGTACATGCCCTTGAAAAACGTTTCTTTTCATCTTTTTGTAGGCTCCCTTCTGGTGCATGAATACCACAACGTGGTACCCCAAGTCTTCCCTTTTCCAGATGTCCAACCTCCTTTTTAAAAGTGGAAGTTTAGTGACAATACAATGAAAAAAGCTTTAACCCCAGTGTCCTCTTGCAGCTTCCCTCAGAAGCATCAACACTTGCTGTCCTAGAAGTAGACTTGCTGCTAACTGTCTCTGCCTGCAGTGGCCTGGTCTATTAGCCTAGCTTAGGTTCTGATGGTTAAATCTGAGCTTGCTCTTGATGATTGAGCACGTTTTTGGGACAGTGGTAATTATCCGGTATGAGCTAATTGGATCTTAAGAGCATGAGAGCAGTAAAGATGATATTCACCAGAAAGGTGCAATTCAGCTGCTCTCATAGCTGCTTTCTGTCTCTATGGGTGATAACACTAGTCTTATATGGCAACATTATCTAGGAAATTTCCTATAAGGCTTAATCCTTTTTTGAATATATTTACAAGAGTGTTCTGTCCCCAGCAGTTTTGCATGTCTGTTCTGGGTTAGAAATTCTACCTCTCTCATGGGAAGATGCTTGCTTCTTACCCACTGGCAGTGTTATTTTGGCTCCATCTTTTTGGCTGCCCATGCACCCCAGAAGGCGCTGTACAGTATAGGAATGGCAATGTCTTACTAGAGCAAGACCCTGAGTTGTTAGGGGAAATAGCATTAAAATATCTTAGTATTGAAAGAGGGTTGATTGTCTCTCTTAGCCCCTGCATTACCATTTCTGCAAAATATTGACAGTCTGCAGCACCAACTCATAAATTTAGAAGCAGCTATCTTTTTGTTTTGGTTTGCTCGCTGCATAAATCAAACAGAGCCTTTAAGGAAGTATAACAAATAATGATGCTCCCATTGTTACAAATTTTCTGCTGCTGAATAAAAGGAGAGAAACTCAATATGAAACCTATGGAAACACAAAATGATAAAAGCAGGTATTTGACTCTGGAAATTGTTCCCAGTTATTCCCAGCACTGGGGATTTATTCCTAGGTTGTATTTCACCTTTAAATGTGAGACTGCTGTTTTTCTTGAAACTGAGATCTGCCCACTGTCATCTGAGGGCTGGTTTTGTCCCTCTTGGGTTTTAGTAAGTATATGATGCTCTGGTAGCTGAATTTTACATGGCTTCCTGTGATGAGCATTACAGACTTCTGTGAGAAGAGACTTGAGCAGCTGAAGCTTGGCAAGCCCCAGTGGATCCTGTTAGAGATCAGAGGAGAAACCCACAAGCAAGGACATGGAGTAAACAGCGATACATCTGTCAGCAGGCAGCTGATCAAATCCGTACTCTCGGTACAGTTGGGCATGAAAGAAAATACTCAAATTGTTATTTCACCTACCTTGTGCCTCACAGCCTCCTGTAAAAAAAATGGCCATACTGTTGGATTAGGCTGCCTTGTAAATGAGAGTGTAAATGACTGAATGTGTGGTATGGATATTAGTACGTTGGCTTGCAGAGTGTCTTCTTTGGCAGTCTCTAGAAGAAATGGGACCAATGCTTTCTTCATTCAGTTGGGTTTTCTGTGCTAGAATAAAGCGAAAGTCAAGAAATAGAATTGTTCAATGAGAGGTACCATAAGAGAGCTCAGTTTGCACTATTAGGACATTGAATTTTTGTTTATAATCAGAAGTATATTCTGAGAGGAATGAAAATTGTCCAATTAATATTTATTTTCTGAACTAGTATCACTTACTGTTTTTTTTGTTTAAGAAATTGGAATATGCCTGCTTTTTTAATTGAGTGGTGAAAATAGGAAAAGAGACCTTAGAGATTTTATGCTTATATAATTCTTACAATTTTTTACAGTAATATTTAGTCAACGACCATATAGTAACTTAACAAAACTTAAGAATTGGCTTTTCATTCTAAGCATTGCATTATGTGAAAATATCTTTTTATTGTGATTTCTTTAGAGTCTAACTAGAAGTGCTCCAAAGAGAACACAACAAAACAAGAAAAACTAGTGACAGGTTCTGCTGGTCCTCATGCTAGCTGGAGGAAGGGAGCAGGGACCCTAGCACATGGGTACCCCTTGGTAGGCTACGCTGCTGAAAGAGGATAGGATGCTGCTCAGTTGCACTCCTGCAGCCAAAAGTAGTTGTTTTCTTCTGAGTGGAGCAGACATCTAGTGCATGCTAATTTGGTGCTTGATACACAGGTTAATTGTTCCAGGGCTAGTTTTACCCTTTGTAAATGGGGAAGCTCGTAAGACTGGACCTAGAAGCATTTTTGGTGGAAGTTGCATTTCTTTCTGACATTAGTCTTAGGTCTGAACTGCTTGGCAAAAAAGATTTGTTCCAACTTCAGTTGAATGCAGAGAGTAGGCTGCACCTATGTTAGGGGTTTGTTCAGAGCAGCAGTGCTGCTCTGAAGCAAGTCTCCTAAGCCTGCCTGCTTACAAGGCACTGGCTTGATTCACAGTGACTCTGGAGCACGTGGATTACATCTCTGATGGACAGCGGATTTGGAGGCCAAGCAAATGATGTTATGAAACTGACATTGCCACACAGAGGATGGACAAAGCAAGATCCCAGCGCCAATTGTCTTGTGTGAATGCTGAAATAAAACTCAATAGCTGCCTGCCATGCAGGGAATAGCATTCCACTGTAGCTTTAAAGCACTTCAGTGGTGAAAGTGGTATTTGCTGCATAAATATGTGTATGCAAAACGTTTATCATGGAACAGATGGATGAATGACACTGTTCATGTTTTCCTGTTTAGTATCTGTGTATTTAGATTATTTTACAGATGATCAAGTCCTTTAGCAAGAGTCCCTAAGGTGTTAGAAGGATCAGAAGGATGAGGGAAGAGATCTCAGCTGCTGTGAGAAGCTCAGAAGAGCCTTGCAGAGATGTGCAATGGGCTGTGGATGGAAATGGCAGAAAGACTCAGTATGACCCTCCTCGCCCTGGTCCCACCAGGTTTTTGGCCATCTACTTCGGTGGTTGTTCAGAAAATCCCACTTGGGCAGTGATTGTGCTTAGTGTAGCTGATGGGGTTTAATAACTTGTGATTTTCACTGTCTCAGGAAAGTTATTTACTTCTGGGAGAGTGCTTGGGTTCATGTGGAGCCACAGTTCAGCCACCAAGAACTGGAGGTACAAACTAGTTCCACATGTAGGTATAGGGAAGTGCTTAAACCTGAGGTGTGGCTAATCTACAGCCTGGCTAATTGGTCATGGAGAGCAGGAGTCATCAGAGTTGCGTTTTGTTGTGGCTCCTTGTTTGTGTCTTTCTGGTACTGAATTTAGCTTAGTTACTCTCACCAGTGTAATGTGGTTGGGTAAGGAAAACCTTAAAAAAAACAAATTTGAAATACCAGTCTGTGTGAGAGAAACTTGCAGAGATAAGTAAGAAGTATGTTGTAGTTAGAGCTATAAACAAGATTGTATTGCTTTTACTCCCAAGTATTAATGCCTGACAAATTTCTACAGAGACTAACATTCTGCAGGAATATTATACATGAGATCTAAAAGTAATGACAGTGAAGAAATTACTAAATTTTTCTGTAATGGGAAAATGAATATATAAAGATGTTGGTTTTGAGTTACACTTGCACAGCTTCTACCTTTAAACTGAGAGGCGACGTGTTCAAGAGCTTGAATGCAGTGGGTGGTCTTGTAGGGAGTGTGTGGATGTGACCTCAGTCCTAACTTCTTATGCACTGGCAAATAAAATCCTTACAGTAACATTTTATTTTTATTATTAACATAAAACGTATTTTAAGTTTTTGGTTTTGGCCTTCCTTGTTCATGATGGAGCTCTTCCATTTGAGGTTTTGATCTTCTCTGCCTACTGCTTTTCTCAATTTAATCAGGAGCAGCAACAGATATGCATTACCTTGTTGACATGCCATGAAATCAAGCCTTTTATACGGGTAAGGAAATCTAAATTTCTTGAATGATGCTTTTCTGCAATCTACATTCAAAAGACCTGGCCATGCAGTTCACTGTTTCATACATTTGATGACATCTAGGCATGAAAGGTAGAGCCTGGAAGTTACCCTAGGGAGGCTTTCAGCTATCAGTAGCCTGCTGGACCGCAGCTCCACGTAGCCAGCGCCGGCACATCCAGCCTTCCCCCTGCCAGCTGCGCAATGGGTGGCG
The DNA here is from genome assembly GCF_041296385.1 of Aphelocoma coerulescens. NCBI lineage: Eukaryota > Metazoa > Chordata > Aves > Passeriformes > Corvidae > Aphelocoma > Aphelocoma coerulescens. The sequence goes on from NC_091015.1 coordinate 49,328,720, forward strand.
CACTGTGGTGATGGGCTCAGAGCAAGAAGCCGCTGATGGCAGTCTAAGCCCTTTCAAAATGGATACCTGCCTCCTAGAAAAGAAAATAACCACAGCTGCCATTAACTGAGGTTCCATTTTGGAACTTTCTGTGGAGAAAGTGCCAAATCAGCCCAGGTACTGAAAAAGCCACAAGAGATGAAATGCTGGTGGATCAGTGTGATGCAGTTAGTGGCACTCCTGTCTGTGGGGATGTGCTTTACTCTCCAACAGTGTGAATAAACGTTGCTGAGTTTTTAAAGGAAATCTGCAAGCATTCAAAAAGCTTGTTGTTGATAATACTGATGGGAATAAGGATTTGACTGGCCAGGTGTCCATCTGACAATAAAAGATGACTGCCTCTCTCTAAGACTTTCTACACACATGTACAATAACTGCAAAATAGGACTGAAGATTTTGTTTTCTATATGCCCATGTGAAACCACCTGAGAATGTCAGTGTGATGTTACTTGGATAGAACTTTTTAATTAATAAAAGCAACATGAAAAGCCATCTTTTGGCACACACATAATAATTAGTTTGCAAAACTGTTGCAGTGAGTGCAGAAAGCTTCCAGACTATGTCTGTTCTGTTAAAGAACCTTAATATTTTGATGCAAGCTCAATGTGTCCAAACAGAGATCTGATAGACCAGCAGCCAGAATAAGTCTAGAGATTAATTTTCTTACCATAAGTGCCCCTTGTCCAGAGAGCTTTTAGGAAAAAGACAGTCTTTAAGTAGCAAGGATTTCAAACTGCATGGAATTTATGAGCTAAAGCCTATGTGTTGTTGACTTGAAAACAAACTGATAGCTACTGCACTTTAAGACTATGCTTTCTTCTCTGCAAAGGGCTGTGCAACACTGACATAGCACATCCTGAAACAATTAGCTCTAACTGTACTAATTGTGTTCTTGTACTGTGAGGGAGCACAGTAAAGGAATATAATCCCGTAAATTGTGCCCCACAATTTAAAAAGGATGTTAAGGTATTCAAACAAACCTAGAGAAGGGCAGCAATGCTGGTAAAGGAGCTGCTGCAAGGAATATCCTCTGAGGAGTGGTTTAGGACACTGGGTTTGTCTAGTTTGGCGGCAAAAGGGTTAAGAAGCCATCTCGCTGCTCCCTACAGCTTCCTGAGAAGAAACGGAGAAGGGAATGCTGACTGATCTCTTTTTCCTGGGGTCCTGTACCAGGATGTGTGGGAATGGCTCGACGCTGCATCTGTCAGGGGAGGTTTGGACTTAACACAAGGAAACATTTTTTCACCAAGAGGGTGGTCAAATCCTGGAACAGGCTTCTTGGAGATGTGGTTGATGCCCCATGCCAGTCAGCATTTAAGAGGCTTTTGGACAATGCCGCTAATACCATGCTTTAAGTTGTGGTAGGCCCCAAAGCTGTCAGGCAGTCGGACTCGATGATCATTGTAGCTCCCTTCCAGAGAAATTGTTCTATTCTGTTCTTCTTCCCTTTTTCCTAGCAGCACATGCAGAGGAAATCTCTGATGACATTTCTTCACTGCCCTGCAACAACAGAAGGCACTGAATGGGCAGTCATGTCCCATTCTATAAATAGGTTCTGTCACTTTGTGGGGAAAAAGGCATGTGCCTTCTGATGGGGGTGAGAGTTGTGGATTCTCTTTAGGTAGTTTGACCACTTGAAGAAATATGAAAAAGTAGCTGTATGAGGTTGCAGATTTTGCAAGTCTTCTGTGTTCATCCAGTTTAGCTGTGATTCCACAGCATAGCTCAGGGCAAATGTCTCATCTCAGCCTGGGGCCTTCAGACCCTGCCTAAACTACATTGTAGGTTTGCACATCTCTGTCTCCTGGAGCGGCCTGGGACCTGCAATGAAGAGCTGCTCTCCTGGATGGACCCCTCAGGCCTAGGACACAGCTTGTCATGCCTAAATTTAGGGATAACATGGCATGACCTTATTCCATTCCCTATGTTCCCCATGAGTCAAATAATGATGAGACTCTTATTTTCCTGAAATGCCAGGAATTTTTCAGTTTCAAATCCACTTTTGGGGACATATATCACAAAGGTTGCAAGTAGCAACAGTATTTTATTGTCTTTCTCAATCTGCTTCAGAGCCCATATTCACAAATTAACAAAATGCACGTGTATCCAGGAGCAGGCAGATGTATTCTTCAGTTTAGCTTGGAAAAATCTTTGTTTCTTTTCAAAAATGAATGGCAAGTGCCCAGCTGTGGTTTCTGATGATGACTCCCATGATCACGCGTGCACACACCTATAACTTCTAGCACCAGGAGAGGTTATGAAAACATGGAATCTTGTAGGAGATGGGTTCTTCCAGTTGATACAAAGTTTGGGACAAACGAAAAATTCTTTTTTAAGCAGACTAAGAACAAAACTTCAGAAAATTGTATGAAAGATCTACTTCTTTTTATTTCCTCTCAGGAAAATTTCTCTTGTCTATTTTTTACTTCATATAAGACAACACAAAAGCTACAAATTGCATTCTAAAAAGGTCAAACTTGTTCAGCTTTACAGGAATGTTTTGGTTTTATTTTTCATGAATGAAATCCTGTTTTCTGAAGTGCTGTAGTGCTGTTTGCCATGGAAATGTTATTTTGTAAAATGCTGGATTTATCAACAGCTCTAATAGCTCTTGCTCCCTGCCTTAAATAGTTAGACTTTTCTCCCAAGTTGTGTTACAAAAGTCTTGTATAATCTAGAAGTTTTACTCATTAGCAAGCCAAAAATTAAATATAAATCATGGGAGAAAGCTAATCCATTATCTTTAATTTGGCTAAAAAAAATCCTTTTGACTCAGTCTAACAGGTTGTTGTTGTTGTTGTTGTTGTTGTGCTCTTGGGAACGATCTTTCCTTGCTGTTGTTTGTTTTATGCTGCGGGTTTAGATAATATCAGGATAATGTACCATGTAAATCAAGGAAATAATCTTAATTTTCTGTCTGGAATATGACAGGGGTTTCTAATTGTAATTAATAACTCATATATTAAGTACTCAAATTAGCTTTGGTTGTTTAAGGTAGAAACTGGTTTCATATCAATGACCTGAAATTGTTAGGCAGTCTTTCTGAGGATCGGATCATCAGCTCTGCGATTAGGCTCCCATTTCTTTGGTCAGATTATTTTCACAAAATTTCTCCCTGTGTGCATGATTAAATCCCACCAAATTTCTTGTCATCTTGAATTTCATTTCTTAGGTGACATTAGAATTTGAGCAAGGTTTTGATGTTTAGCTAAAATGTTTTGAAGTAGTGTTTTAATCCATTATTTCAAAATACTTCCTATTGTATAGCCTTAACTGCACACATTGCAGTTTCAAGTATACATGACTGGCCCGGAATCCTGAAAGCCCTGGGTTTGCAAGCACCTGAACTTTCTCACCTAGCACAGAATTACATCTTTTGTGAGAAAAGAGACAACTCTTAGTTAAATGAAAAATTAAAATAATTTATTGAAAACGGAAAAATGGAAGAATTAGAGAAATTAGAAAAATATAAAAATTTGGGATCCTATGGCTCGATAGCTGGTATGCCCCAGGAGTGCAGGGATTTGAAATCTTCTGGCTGAGACAGCACTGAACCTCAGGTAGAGAAAAAGGACTTGCAGTGCTGGGCTGACGTTTAGCTGGTCCAAAAGTCAGGAAAAAAAATTATTAAAGGCTCCTTAATAGGAGTAAGGCTTTTAATGCCCAGCACTGACATCCACCACCGCTAGTCTGCAGAGAGAGAGAGCTTCTCTCTCTGTCTCGTTGTTTTATAGTGCCTTTGCTCCGCCCCAGTCCGCCCACAGCCCGCCCACAGTCTGCCCCTTCAGTTTAAAGTGATTGGTGCTTTCCCTTTGACAGATCATCTCTGTCCACCAATGGCTTGTCGTTGTCAGAGGGGTGGTATCAGTTGAGATAAGGGTGCTAAAATGCCTTCCTTAAAATTCAGGTTGCCACGGAGCTTGCCTACAGGGTAATGGCTATGGGGCTAAAAATAGCTGCTGGCTGTTAGAACTGGGGTTTTTGGAGTTAGCCAAAGTGCAAGTAAAAACACCTAAAAAAGTATTAAAATACATCCAACACATCTTAAAACACTTGTAAAAGTATACAGTAAACACAGGAAAGATAACTCTTATGGTGTACAGGTGGTTTGAAGTTTGAAAAGGGAGTATAAGTTGGGATTTTTAACTGGGGAATTTTTAACTGGGAAGGGTACTCTTAAAGTAACTCTCTTAATAAACTACTTTGAACAATTGAAAACACTGATAATGGAACTTGATTTTTGTACCTGGACTGATGGGTTAATTTTAACATTCAATTTAAAAATATTTAACTCAAAATTAATTAATTAAAGCACTTAATATGCAAAGACCAAGCACAAATAGGGATTTCATGTATGACATCTTTGCCTCCATGTTCTCTGATTTAAGAGCAAGCAAAGCCTTTGCCTTGCCTCCCGCTCCTCTGTGGGGCTGGATCACGCAGCTGTGGCACAGGCTGTCAGTGGGGAATGCGAGTCAAATGGAGCTCAGCAACATTTCGCCATTCTGCTTTTTTGGGGTGGTTTGGCACAAGACTTGCTCTTGAGCAGAAGTCTGTTCGTGTCTGAAAGGCTGAACTGATGTCCGTGTCATTTATGTGAAAATACAGCTACTGACTGGCACCCAACCTTCCAGAGAGATGCCGTAAAGATTAAATTATGGAGCAGACTGGCAGCCCCATCTATTTCTCATTTCCTTTGTTTTGGTATGAGTATTAGCAGCTCTTCTTGTGGAAATATTTCTCTTTCTTTCTCAGACTGCAGAACGTTGATTTTTTTTGTTCCCTGGAATATATGTCTCTTTCTCTTCTGACCTGCTTTAGAGATTTTACTGGGAAATTTCTGAGCATCAGCTGAGTGCATATCCAGTTGTATTCCACATAATGAGAGCTCCTTTACTCCCAAACTGTGATGCTGCAGTGATGGTGCTGTGGATAGGCTTATTATATTGCCCCAGAACTAAATTTATAAATGGAGATGCCCTCTATATGCTATGATAGATTCTGCTAATGAAGGGCTGGGGTGAGGTGCCTTCTCCTCCATGGCTTGAGGCAAGCACTGTATGAGAAGGGGAAGCAGGAGAAAATGAGGAAAAGCTTGCTGCAACTAATGTTTTGCTGTGAGCATGTTTGTAGTATTAAAGCAAATTCATTTTTATAGCCTTGTTAGTTTTAACTTTATGGGCTCCAATTCAATTCATAAACTTAGAATGTCTTATGTAAATGCAAACCTACAAATGCCAGTAGTGAAGAATTGGCAAAATAGAGAGTTATCCGTGTAATTTATTGAAAGAATGTAAACAGAGATGAACGAATAGACAGACTGCTCTCATGGGGACAAGGGGAAAGCAATGTCAAAAAATGTACACTGCATGAAGCCATGAAAAGTTAATACAGCATAATGCAACTAAGTCTGCAGAATATCAAGTGAAGCCAATTACTGCTTTTAGCCCAACATGCTTAATAGATTCAGTGTTTTGTCCCTGTCCTCTCAACTAGTTCCCTTGGGACAACACAGGCAGTCTTAAAGTAGCTACAAGATGTGACTTTCCTCAGACAATTTCTCCATGCTATTATCAGTTAAAATGTTTGCATTAAGATCTGTGAAACTTGGAACTAATGGTTAAAAAAATTAACAGAACAGATTTACTAAAGGTTGTAACTAGAGCAGAGAGAGCCCGATGCTTCAGTAGATGCCTTGGCTGAGTTTGTGTGTTTAACTTACACTTGTTTGATCCTTTTACACTGTGTCCACAAAAGCTGTGGGGTGGAGGGATGGGGTGGATTTATTCAGTCTGTTTTAAGTTATTGCCTGGCACTTTTCCAGCTGGTTTTGAACATGCTTTTCCCCCTTTGACTTGCACAAAGATAAAGCATTGCTGCAGTTACTTTTCTGTATCTCCTCTGCTGTTAGTCCTAACATGACTAATTACTGATGGAAAACCATGCTCAGGACTGAGCAGGTCTTAGCATCAGTGCTGGTATTTAAAAAGTGCTAGTCTGTGTGGTTATAAGTTGACCAGGCTGATCTTGTTAAGTCACTCTCTAGCCACAGATAGGCTGGTTGTAGGGTGGAAGTAGTTCTACTGCACAAATATGATGCTGTGCTATAAAATCTACCTCTTGCTTCTGTGAAGGTTCTGCCAAGTGACTTGCTCCCTCCAGCTTTGGGTAGTGGTCATGGGGTATGAGTAACAGGAAAGAAACAAAAGCTTTTATGCAAGTCTTTCAATGCCAGCTTTTAATGAAATCCATTTCATGTGTTCTTTAATCCATCTTAAATATTTTGGCTGTAACATTCATGGCTACCTGGATAAGGGGTCATGGTGACAGTATGTTAGGAAGGAATAGTTCCTCTTTTCCCAGGAAAATCTTTAGAAGTCAGAGGAGATGGACTCAGTCCTATAAATTGGGGAAAAAAATACAGCCAGTTAGCATCTGTGGTTTCAGCTAACAGGCTTTATCCACTGGACTGATATAAAGACCATGTCCTTACTCTGCTTTGGTTCCCTTTGTCTGTAACATTGGTATAGGGCACAACCATACAGGCTTCTTCTGCTCCGAAAATGAACTTGGAAATAGTCTGCATAGGGCTGGATACACACTTCAGGTTGTGTGGGTTTAAAGTGTTTTGCTGGAATGAGTCAAGTGCTTAGTGGTTTGTAATGCTGGGGGCATTTATGGCTAAGTGCAGGACATCTCCAATATTCATGAGAGAACAGCAGCCTCATCATGGGACAGCGTAGCAATAAAATGGTTTTTATTACAGCTTTATAGCTCTCCTGAGATAAAGCCCTGGTTACAGAATTTGTGACCGTACCCTCAAGCGTGTGCAGGAGGACATTTTGTTTCTGCTGTTTAATTTCAAGCATCCCTGTGAATCTTCAGTTTAGAGAATGTAAAGATTTTCACAGACATAGGTAAATAAACACCTCTGTATTCAGTAAAATAGGCAGCAAGCCCTATTGTTTTAACACAGATCTGTTAGAGCTTTCACATCTGCCCTAACTTTGGTAGGAAGCCTGAGGACAGAATTCCCATCATCTTCAGCATAAACTGGTTCCATAGGTGCTTTCCTGAAGATAAGGCTCACCCTGGAAGGGGATCTTTTACTACTAGATCCACAGATGTGGTGAGGTGTACAGAAACAGAATGTGTTATAGCCAGTTGGAGGAAATGATATATATCTGCATTTTAATGTTTTCAAGTGTATGCATTATATATAGCTCAGAATTTATACTTGGGTAATCAAAAAAGCTATAACTTTGTGAAGGTTGAATCTCACCTTTTAAAATGTGGTACTTGTATTGCTCATCTGGATATCAGTAAGCATAAGAGCTTTTGCCATACTGCAATAAAACTTCTACCAAAAATGGTAAAAATCAGAAGTCAAGAACAATTTTAAAACAATGCAGATTAAAAGAAATAAAATGGGGATGGGGGAGGGAAGGAACTTGAATTTCAAAAGCAGTGGTGGAAATACTTTTAAATTGTCAGTGGAATCCTGCCAAGGATACATACTACACATTCTGGTTGATACAGAAGTTGCCTACCAGCAAAATTTTGGGAAGTAGAAGCAGAAGGATGGACAAGAAGGACATGCAACTACATGTGTAGTGTTAGCTCCCACTTCTCTAAAAAACCCGAGAAAAATAGTGGAGCCACTGGCCTTGATGTGCTTATGCAGTTCAAGTTTTTCAGCATGCACAGATGCTGTGGTCTGATTCTTACAAGATAGTGTGTTCCGTTCCGTGTTATCCCCAGCAGTTGCTTAGCATGAAAATTACAGCATCTACTTATTCAGCAAACTTTGCACGGTGGTGCAAAATGAAAATCTTGGTCCTGATGTTTCTCTTGGATGCAGAAGCAAGTCCTTCAGCAGCCTGAATGAGTGGTGCTTGTACTGTCACTGTAATGTGGATGAACGTATGAGGAGGTTGTGTGCTGTGTAGCACGATCACATAGAAAGGATAATGGGGTAAGTAGCAGATGACTGATGATTTAACAACAAAAAACAATAAATAAATAAAAAGAAGATGCTGTATAGTTTATTGCAATTTTCTCAAACAAGAAAAGATATCGAATTCCTTTCAAGAACAATCTCGAGAGCTTTCCTTAATGCACATCCAATGCCAAGCTCTTGAAAGCCCCATGTATTGTATAATATGGCTAACAAAGGGAAAACTGTGCAACAAAGCAGGGGAGGGGCTCGTATTGGCTGAATGTGGACAGACTGTGATTGATAGTGTTGCCTTTTTTCCCCTTTGTGCGCTATGCACAATAATTACTGTAGGCAGAACCTCATGTTTTAATATCTTGTACAATAGCCTCTCTTTTGATTGAAATTCATGTTCATTTGATCTTGACAGCAGTGCAAAGTTAGTTTTTTCCGGTAACATTTTTAATAATTAAACAGCTATTTAAAGCTTGGCATTTTCATTATATTTGCACCAGTGCTATCCATTATTCTGATGATCCAGTGATTCTTTATTAAAACGAAAAATATTACATTCGAATATAAATGTCAGGCATAATTCATAAATGTAATGAAAGTCATATCTGGCTTGGAGATGCAGTCCCCTCATGCATCTCAGTGGCCAGAGACTGCAGCATCTTTTTATGCTGGGCCACCTGGGTGACAATGGATGCGCTCCTAAACCTGATGTCTGTTAACTATGGCATTCTCCCTCTGGAGAATATTCTCTATTGGTTTCAAAGGTATTATTTATCTGGATGGAGACTAAAGAGCAATGCTGTTTCACAGTATTGTTAGGTTGAAATATCTCAGTTGTGATAGTCTGGGCCTATTATTCTGAAGGGGCAAGAATGAAAACTGAAAAACCCATTTAATTGCACTGCGATTTAGGTGAGACTGTGATAAACCTTCTGTAAAATGCCATCATTCCAGGGGTTATGATGTAGAATTATTACAGTTTAAGTTCAGAGCTTAGGTGTAGATTAACTCTACCACTTCATGTCTTTACCCTTAGAAAACACTTAGAAATGTTTTCTATAACAAAGGTAAAGGGTCAGAGAGTATTAATTTCCTATTGAGCAAGGAATATTGGTGAAGTAGGCCATTCTGGCTGATTCTCTTCTGAACAGCACATGCTTTTTTTTGTAGAACATCTCCTTTCTGGACTCCTGGTATAGTTCAGGAAACCCTGTTACACCACCCTGTGCATCTGTCCCTATGTGGCACAGTGAGACTGACATTCAGACAGCTCCTGAGTTAGCAACAGGGATGAGCCATGAGCTTCTTCACTGTCCTGATGTGTTCACGTGGCTGCAGAGGGATTTGTCCAGCTGATTCCCTTCAGTGACACCATCCTAGTTTGGTATGTCTGTGGCTGCTTTATCCCCTGTCATTAAGGGGTTGACATACTCACTGCAGGTGACTGGGGTGATGTCACTATTCCAGGTGAATCTCCTCCTGGGCTTTCTGATTATTTGTCCAGAGGGGGGAACTGGTTGAGGACAATATAGCATTTTCCCCCCTTTACTTTTCACAAACACACTGCTTTTGCCCGAGTTGCACCAGTCAGAGAGAAAATGCCAAACCTTAGCTTCTCTCTGAAGAAAACCATTCCAGATGGAAGTTCACCTGGGAACAGGGCAAGAGGTAACCTCATGGGAAAGTAACACTGGCTTTGCCAGAAGTGGAGGTGTCATTGCTCCATCCTTGCACTGTTTTTCTCCCAAGAGGAAGGAAGGGTTGAAATTATTGTGGTTTCAACTTATATGGAGTCCCAAAAGACTGGAATCAGAGTGGTATCATCTGATGTTTTTTACAAAGGGCAGCAGCTCTTGGGCTATTTCTTCATTTCCCCTAAATTATTTAATTTCTTTTGGTTTATTGAAATGACATGAAATGGCAGTTGTCTAAAATTCTGGATCCAAACTTAAAATAAAAAGTAGGTACTAATAGACACTCTAACAGCCCAGCAGTATTTTTAGATTATTTAAATGATTTTTGAGAACTTTTTTGAGAGCTTTTTTTCAGACAGCAATTGTGAACCTCTTTTCCAGGCTGTTTTTCTGCAGGCAGATGGATATATCTGGAGGGAAATCTGGTGAGAATTGTGTTGAAATGCTCCCTCTGAAAAATGGTTCTTCCTGGGATTTCCCAGCTCTGGTTTTACACTCAACTGTTTGCTCAAAGCACTGCCCACAATGAGAAGCCTTCCCTTTAGTATCTGGCATGACAGTTTGGAGTCTGTGTGTGGATGTCTGTGCCTGTGGATGAGAGAGACTTCTTCAGAGCCACAGGAAAATTTAACTCAAATATTTCCAGAGGGGGTTTAAAGAGGGGACAAGATTTTCTTTAGTACATGGTTTGTTTTTTTTGCTTTTTATTATCATTCTGTAATTTCATTTAAAAGGACTCCCAAAGTTTTGTTATGGTTTTGTTTAATAAGGGTAAAGCCATTAAGACAGTATTCTGGGATATTATTTGAGTATCAATGTTGTTGAAGCGCATTTTTCAATTTACTCTGACTTTGAAGCCATGGGAGCAACTTTGCATTTGAATCCAATCAAGGAACTCTTGATGTAATAAATGAAACACCAGGGAAAAATCAAGGGTAACAATTGTATTTTCCCCCTTTGACTTTGGATTTTTAATGGGAAGAATAATTTCTGAACATTTTGAGAAATATTAAGTCTTTCCAGGCGAGCGTGCTTTTGCCTATTTGTTTTTTATGTATTCTTGCCACATAACAGTGGGAGATTTTAACATACAGCTGAGACTGAAATATAAGCTCCCCTAATGAGTAAGATATATTGTCAGTGTCAAGTCAAATACAATAAAAAGAGTGAATAATATGTGTACAAAAATGTACCATATGCCATTTCGTGATGATTTTTATTATCATATTTATTCTTCAACTGATGCCACAGGCAGGCAAGCACTTTTTACCTTGTGTGATTTTTCTTTGAAATCTGTGTGTTTACTTTTATTTAGCTGATTCTAATCTGTTTCTAGTTAAATAACATACATATATATGTGCATGTCTGTAATGGTACGTACATGCCACTCTGTGTGTGTGTGTGTTGTAAAGTTCTTGTGACAATATAACATTGCTTCGTGGCAGCGAGTGTCTCTTCCTCTCCTTGTTTTTGCCTTCCAACCCATGTTCTGGGGTTGAAATGCAGTCCACAACCCAGACCAAAGGCTCAGTGCCTAACTGGGTGGCTGTGCCAAGCTCCAAGCTCAGTTACTCACTACAGGCACATCATGCTCCTGTACTAAGAACTGAGAATTAACAAAAGCAGCGTCTGAGCCCATATTTGGGTTTACTGGCAAAGCTTTTATCATCAGTGATGGGAACTGTATCATGTTCAGTATATAATTATAAATTCCAATTTTGGCTAAGTTTTGTAATTTTGTTAAACTTTCTGGTGCTCAGAATCTCATTGCAATCATAGGCAGCTTTTAGCTTGACTCTTTCTTCAGCTAAAATCTACTGATCTTTGCTGGTTGAGCAAGGCTGTGATTTATTATGCATTTTTCCCACCCCACCCCTGTGCTCTTCTACCCTTCCCACATATGTTTCATCTCTTCCGGTCTTTATTTTTTCTCCTCAGTTTGTTTATTTTCTTTCCAGCATGCTTACACACTTTATTGGCTGATTTAGAAGTTCAGAAATCTAACTGAGGAGCTTTATTTGAGTGTCAGAAGCAAGATGCTTTAAGACGTTTCAATTTTAAGAAGGTTATCTTGATCTTTGGAAAGGAGGTTTGAAAAGACATTGTGAAAAGGGTAGCCCAAGCTTTAAGTCACTTTAACAACTCTTTTTCAATTTAGTCAGTTTTGAATTAAATTCATTCAGATATCAGGACCAAAATAATTTCAAGTGCCTTTTACTCATGTTGAGTTCAAAATATTGATGAAACTAGCACTAATACTTTCTGTATTTACAACTACTCAGTGAGATTCAGATGGGGAAAAGCTTCCCACCGGTGAGAATGCTAAGGTTCAAGACAGTATGAAAATCTGATGGGGGCAGCAGAGGAGAATGCAGATTTACTCAGATATTTCTGAAATGCTTTAAAATTGAGTGGAGTGAGGCTTTTTTTTTTAACCTTGGCCTGTGTTATGTACAAACACAAAACTTAAATTGGTTTCCTCTCTTTGAAGAGTGACTCTTCAAAAAATACAAAATCAGTCCTGAGTTGAAAAAATGGTTACAGCATAGTGGGTCTGGTTCCGTGTCCTGGGTTCAAATTATAATCATATCATATTGTGTTCTAGACTTCTTCAAGGTCATGTTATCAGCCATGGATTTCTCTTTAGGAGTGCCTCTATTCTGATGATCCTGGATCCTAAGGAAACTCTATTTTCTAATTCAGTTACCCAAATGATACACTAAGGGTAGTATTCAGTGTATTTAACTAAATCTAAAGCACAGGGGATATCAGAAAATTCTGTAATACAGGCTTGAATTAAGCAGTAAAAAGTCATATGATACGCATCCTCTTTCTACGTATAAATAAATAATGGGTCCTGTTACCAGGCTGTGAGGCTTCATTGTCTGCAGTTATGGACTTTTCCTGGCCAGGGGGGAAATATAAAGGATGCAGCTATAGGGAAAAAAAAAAAAAAAAAAAAAAAAGATGGGAACATGTGTGAATTATGTATTGAGGTTTCTAAGAGTTCTGCACTGTCCTGGGTTAATGTAGCTGTTCCTTCCCTTCTTGTGGGAATGATGATTCATGCAGGCACTGCAGGATGAGAAATTAAATCATTTTAAGTATGGTAATGAAATATTTGTAAGAGTTGTGAAATATGGGAGGGTTGGTCCAAGAATGAAACAGCTAACAACATTATTAAATAAAAGTGTAAAAATATGTAATTATCTGCCAGTTTTTACAGTATTCCCAGGGATTCAGCACATCACTTGCTATAAGAGAGCAACTGTTAGGACCTTAGGGCCTGGTTCTGTAAATGTAATACTGCTGGCATAATCCCACTGACTGCACTGGCATAACTTTGTGGAAATCTTTCCAACACCTGGTGCTTCATATCCCAATTCTGAAATGTTAGAGTAATACTGAAAAATGACTGTAAATTCTCTTTAGAATTTGTTCATGTGCATATGCTTTTATATATATATATATATCAAATAAGAGACACAGGAAGGAAGCAAGAATTATTTTCAGTCCTAGGTGAGCAAGTATTTGATCTACCAGCTCCCTCCATTGCTCTTTGCAGTCATCCCAAAATCTTGTGCCATGCATCTGCATTTGTATAAAAATACTTATATTGTACAAAAAGTGTTAGTCTGCCTGCTGCCTCCTTTCCTTGCTCAGTATTTTACTCATGTTCACATTCAGGAAAACACTTCCATCTCCCAAAAGATGAGATTGATTCAAAACTACAAACTGTAAAGCATAAACTTTTTTGATCTTTTTTACCATATGGATTTCAGACCTTTAGGTTCACGATTTTACATGATTCTTTACAACCTTGAGGGTTAGAAACTTAAATCTGCTTCTATGGTGTTTATGTCAAATGCTGTGAAACATGCTGGAGTTAAAACCCCAAACCAACTAACCAAAGAAAATACACAACCCACTGTAGATTCACTAGTTCATATGTTAGAAAAGAACTTGTCCAAACACAGAAAATCCTTTCTGTAGAAATGTTAACATCTGAACTATTTCTTTCCAAACTGGAAATATCTTGGGCTTTTGTGTGTCAACTGCTGCACTGCAGTTTTATTTCAGTATTTAATATGGTGCCTGCTTGATCTTCTTCTTAATGGAATTTCAGAGAGTGAGAGCATTTATGCAGAGAATCTTCGTCTTTTTATTTCTAGAAAATAGCATTTCTCAAAAGGAGAAAAGTTCAGTAAGATTACGTAGAAATAAAATTAACTTGCTCTAGTGCTAGGACTTTGAGTGGGCCTGGTCAACCAGTTAATTGACACATCTGGGGAAGATGAAACTTTGTGAATTTATTTTAGCAAATAAATCGAGATTCAATAGCCTTCAAAAAACCAGCCATCTAACTGGGGAAGGCAGAAAATGTTGGCTCAGAAGAATAACATAGCTGTACTGGGATTTTTAATGATAAAGGCTGCATTAGAATTCAACCTGCTGTTGCAATATGTCCCATATTATATCAGCAACAATGAAAATTTCACTATATGCTTCCTGTGATCTGGAGGATAAACTGTCCTTTGTATCACAGACGAGGTCTGTGCGTACCTCTGACCTTTCAAGTCTTGCTAATCAATTCTCATCCATCAGGGTATCCACAAATTGCTCTATGACTTGCCAGAGAGGGGAAATTCTCCTCTCATTATACACAGTACAAAAGGTTTGTCTCCCCCTGAAGCACGAAGGTACTGCTGGAGGCAGGTTACTGAACTAGATGTACAAGTGCACTTGATGTGTTGTGGCACGTCCTATTGCGCCAGCACGAAGGCACTGAGAGCGTCCACGCTGCGTTCCAGCGTCATGTTAGGCCACAAAAATGAGTGGTGCCCAACCTGACAATTCTGTAACTCTTGCTGTCAGAGCAGTTTTCTGCTGGGAAAAATTTGTGGAAGTCAGGGGAGCTATACCAGAAAAAAGCTAGAAAAAGCTAACGGTGAGTTATAGCAATTGAAGAGTATTTTATTTGGCAGGGGATGAATGCCTGTCTCTAAGTACAGGATATCTCTTGGCACCCATGGGAGTGGTGGAAGTCCAGGAACTGCAATAATCTGGCTGTGGGAATCTGACTCTGCAAAGTGCTGTGTGTCCCTGTTAAGGTGAAAGGCACCTACATAATAGTAATGGGATGTGATGTTAGGATAAATTCAGGATCTTAGAGGAATCTGATTTTAATATGATGTCCGTTGTGTGATATTCAGGGCTTTGACTTCAATAGCTTGTGTTGCTCTTGCGTGACATGCGTTTGGGAGGAAAATGCCCTCATCCCTAAAGCAAAATAACCCCCTAATCCGACAAGTTCTTAGTGCATAATCAGTCTGAATACAGGAGCTTTTTCCTCACGAAGAATTCCTAGATCTGTTTGTTCGCAATTTTTGCAGATGTTTATTTGAGTGCAAGCAACACAGTGTAATGAAACAAATGAGTTGGAAGTGTCAGAATGCCCAATTATCCAACTCACTGCCTGTCTATCGGGCTGAACAATGGGAACTACTAGGCATGCTTTACTCATTTAACTTCATTTAAACTATTCTTGGCATCAAAGTTGCATTAATGTGATAACTTCTGTGTGGCAATTAACAAACTGTAGCAATTGGAGACATTCATATGGCCTGCTGGGGAAGGGTTGGAGAGTGGGCAGTTTAGCTGTTCGGCTAATTTCCTGTCGAACCTGAAAGGAGGAAGGGAAAGATTCAATTCTGGCTTCCTTCTCACAAATCTGAAAAGGAAGAAAAAATCTGCATGAAATCTGAATAGGAGTTGCTGTAGCTCTTCCCAAAAGGACTTAAACTGGCAGAAAGAAGAATTTATCCCTTTAGCCACCATGGCAATTTCCTCTCCTTACTTGCTCTTAAGTCCTGTGTCATAAAAAAGGATGGACAAGGGGAGGAGGATATCATTGTCAGGAAAAGGAAGAAGTGAACAGAAAGCAGGTGAGAATAAGCTAGAAAAAGGCAGAAAAAACTCATTATATTCAGGAAAAGGACAGCTGGAGTAGTAACTGCAGGTGGATCATCAGGGGAATGGAGAAGCTGAAGATAAAAGAGCTGTTCCTGAGTCCTGCACACTAAGGAATTTTTGAAAGAATAAACTTGATCCTATGCTCTAAAAGAAGCCAGGCAGGCCCTGTTTTCACAGACTTTGTTCTCATTGACTTACATTTAAGTTTTCTTTGAACAGAGACCACAGATTTGAACTCACCTTGTTCAAATAGATGTATCTTTTATACATGCAAAATGTCACTTGACTGTAAATTATTTCAGTCTGTGCTTTTTGTGCTAAGTGGTAGAATATAAAGTGGACGGAGACACACATTATGCGGACTTCTGTATGATTGTTAATAATAGCTGCCCAGCCATTCTCCTACAATTTTATGGCTTAAAAATAACGCTCAGCTGTTCTGGAACAAGAGGCCATTGGAAAGGGGTGAGGGCAGAATCTTTCATAACCTCTGAGTGGAAACAGTAGCTGCTGCTCTGTTGGCACAGGAATTACCCAAGCCTATTATTATTCTATAAAAAGTAAATTGTTATTACCATACGTACAGACCTCCATTTGCTGGAGCAGTATCAGAACAGCTTTTTCCTGACAGCCCGTGCTTCTTTGAGCTGTTGCATATGTCATACAAAGGAGTTTCTTGGGGGTGGAGGATAGCAAAAACCACTCGTGAAAGGATGACCACCTACTGTGCATAACTACAAGGGCTCTTCTAGGGGGTGTTACCTCCAAAATTCCTATTGGCACTAAAACAGTACAGCACTTTTTTTACCTTTTTGTAATGGAGAACAATACATAACTACTCTTGGTGATAGCACATTTTTAGTGGCCAAGCCCACAATCCTCACTCCTGTTCAGCAATACATATTCATGTAGGAAACAAAAGCAAATGAAGGAGTAGAGAGCTGAGCTCTCTCTAGACAGTAGGGGCATTTGACTTCTTTGGCTTCAGGAGAATTTTAAATATCTCTTCTATAATAAAGCTCTGTAAGAGTGTGCTTTGGGTTAACTTGAGGCTGAAAACCCAAACCCAAGTCTGTGTTAAAGCAAGAGCAGAGGTCTTCATGTAGAATGGTAGTGTGACTTGGCAATTTTTGTGTCAGATCAGTAAATGTTTTGGGGGTTTTTTTTGTCAAACTGACTTCCAGAGAACAGTTTGAAGGAGTAATTACTAGTAATGAGTAAGGCTTACAAAATTGTGTCCTGCCAAATTTTGACTGTTTCCTCTTTTAAAAAACTCAGACTTTCTAGAGATGTTCTGGAAGATGCAAAGTGTAGTATGTACATGTCAACCCAGGGGTAAAAGCATGCAGTGCAGTCTGCTCTTGAACAGTGTTGCAGGAATATCAGTTTGTGCAGGGATGTCATGGCTTTCCTGTAGAATTTGTATGTCACGCAAGATCATGAATGCATAAGAGCAATTGCCTAATTCTGCAGCTTGCCCTTATACTGGCATGGGGGGGTTGCTTTGCTGGGTTCTCAAATCAAATATATTTTAAGTGTGAGGGAATGGCTCTCTATGTTCACATACTGTATGAAGTGCTTAATCATTCATAGCTGAAAATTAGCTGAGTGTGATTATTCACCAAGGTACATTAACAGCAGCTGGTGTTTTACTGCACTCCTACAAGAGAAAAAAAATGCTGGTCCAAGATCTATGCAGAGCTTTTAAAGTCATCTGGGTAAATATCTAGTGGAAAATGGACCAAGTCTTCCTGACTGCACATTTACTGACAGAGAAAGTCTTGTTTTCAAATCTCCTGCAGTAAAATTGAAGGATAAAAATGTTTCTTGGGCAGTGCGGCATAGAGGCCAGCTCCCACTCCTGTGGTTGCTGTGCCTCTGTTTCTGGTCTGGATGGTGGAGGGCAAACACTGAATACCTGTTCCCTGCGGAGGAAGAGAGATTGAGCTTGTGTCCTCTCTCTTCCAGGACTGAAGCCAAACATTGTTGCAAACCATACTCAGGTCTGCCTGTGAGTTCTGATGCACTCCCCTTTGCTGCCTCGATCTGTGTACCAAAACTCAGAGGAGACGCTGTGAGGACACCGAGCACTGATCTAGTGAGTGCTCATATATTTTCAAAGAGAGAGATGCTCTGCTAGAAACAAACATGCTAATATTCCAATCACACTTACTTTTCATAGTTACAGTGGAAGTTGAAAGCAAAGAACGCTGTAGAGGTCAGTCAGTCCATCCACCTGCCCCAAGACAGTGCAGTGACAACCAATATGTTTCTGACAAGTGTCTATATAGCTGTTCTTAAAAGGCTTAAATAATGGTGATCACAAGATCTCTGCAGGCCAACTCTTCCAGGACTTAGCTATTCTTACCACTTGAAGAAAGTGCTTCCTGAAGTCTAACCTAAATCTCCCTTGCTGCCGTTTCAGCCTATTTCTATACATACAAACCTCGGCCCACATGGAAAAGGGCTTATTTCCTTTCTCTTTCTAGCAGCTCTTTTCTATATTTGAAGATCATTATCGCATCTCCCTTCAGACATCTTTATTTTTAGACTAAACAACTCTGCTTTTCCCAGACTTCCCTCCAAGGATAGGTTTAGAGACCTCTGGTGATAATTCTTTTCATCTGAATTCCTGCAAGTCAGCCTGCGTTGTTCTGGTAGTAGATACTGCGCCCAAAACTGGCTGCAGTGCTCCAGCTGTGGGAGCCTTACTGTTTCTGAGCAAAGCAGGAGGTTTACTTCAGCTGTCTTAGGAGCAGCACTCCCATTTATATACCCCACTTTGATATTTGCTTTCTCTCAAAAGCAAAATATTCTTGACTTGCATGCAGCTTATGATCCATTATAATTCCCAAATCCTATTCTGAAGACCTACTGCCTCTCCAGTTTTCTCTCATGTCTTTTGTAAGCTGCACAGGTATATAGATGTGTGTATATATATATATGTATATGCAGTCGTCACATTTCATACTCTGCAGCCCCGTACTTGCTGAAGTGCATCCTCATTTGCTCAGACACTTTTCCCTCTGCATCAAGTTTACTTTGATACTAAATCTCTTCCTCTAAAGGATCTGGTGTACTTTTTCACCTCAATACTCTCTTCAGGCCTGGTGTTTTCTCCTTCACCATACCAAATTTTTAATGAAAGTATTGAAAACTCACAGAATGAAAACAGATTTCTGCACTTAATTCAAATTTCCTATTCGGCAGTGAAGCAATGCTTGTATGATTTTTCCAGTAGTCATGTACTAAACTGTAGAGTTTCACCGATACCAAGCAATTTGTTGATTGTCTTGTTTATGATAAATTTGTGAACAAGTGTCAGAATAGTTACTAAAGTCAAGACCTAGTACAGCCACTGCTTTTTCACTCTCCATAAGACCCATGATGCCATGGAATAAATTGTTTGTTGGATATGTTTGGTATGTGAGTTATTTATATTTGTTTATAACCTTCATTGTCTGCTCTGCTACTTGCAAGTATTTTAATATTGTTCAACATCTTTCTGGGATTTGAAGTCACTCTGATTAATCTGAAAGCCCACTCAAGGTATTTGAAAAAGTGAAACACATCAAGATTTTCTGCATATGGTTATCTGGATACAAGTATGTATTTGTCTACCCATCCGCTTGCATTTTGTTGTGGAGATGCTTGTGGGCAGCAGGACCTTTGCTGAGCATGTACTTGAGATCTAGTCCCATATTTCAACGTACTTGTCAGCTAGCTAAAAAATTTGTGCAGACTGGCTGGCCTCCCAATTTGGCAATCTCTTGAACCTAGTTTATTCAGGCCACAGGGAATGTTTTTGCTTCTCAGCACTTTGGGGTTAATAGGCTTCTCTTCCTCAGTTAGGCAAGAGAGCTTCTGTTCAGCCTAACTGGGATAAGAAACAGAATGTAGTTACAGCACGCAGGTTTATGCTTAGGTTTGTGAATCTGTGACGCATATTCTGCCTTGATTTTGTGCTTTGTAAATGTACAGGAGTGACTGGGTGACTGAAACTTCAAAATCTATCTTTCTTTTGGACCCTGTATCAAACTATGGCTGATTTGGTTAAGGGGGTTGAGCACATTTGTCACAGTTTTTTTCAAGGTTACTAATGTGTCAGGATCTAGCTATGGCAGAATTTTGTTCCTGCAATTTTGTTCTCATGGCAGTATAGCTGTCACTTCAGCAACATTTTGACTTCTAAAATTTTTTCGCCAGTGTCCTTAGTTGTACTAAATGATTATATTCTATCTTCAGTGATGAGCAGAGTTTAGATATAATTCCTGTTAAAACCCAGCCTCTGTCTCTCTGCCCTTCACACTGCTTCAAAATCACAAGAGCAAAACAACATCACTGTAGCAAACTTGGCTTTCCCATTCTAATCAGGAGCAGTGCCTGTGTGAAATCAATGGCTCTCAGTTTAAATAGATCAGTTTGGAAACTTTTTCCTTTTCCTGTTGGTTTTGTATATGTGCAGGTTTGGACAAATTTGGAGGAAAATATCCTCTGATAGAAGGCAGGTTACAACCAGCCCCTCCCACCAGGTTCAGGAAAAAAGAAATTTTCCTTGGAGGAAAGTGAAAGAGATAAAAACTATTAATTTAACAAACACACAGGAAAAGGATAATAATGCTAAATAATAAAACCTCTCGCTGTGGAGAGAAACCTGGGAAGATTTCAGAGTCCTTCTGTAGGTATGGTCTCTCTCCTCCTCCTTGGAGCTGGGTCGATGTGGGCCCACCTCCAGGGCCTTGGTGGGAAATTTTCCCAATGTGCTCTGATGTTGAAACAGTCCAGAAGAGACCGAAGTCCCAGGAAAACAAAGTTCAACTCTCCATCTCCCTCCAGAGAAGAGGAGCCGAAAGCTGGCTGAAAAGCAAGCAGGGTGCTTCCTCCACTCTTGCTGCTGCAGAAGAGGAGAAGTGTGTGTCTGTGTCCTTGAACAACTGCTTTGAAAAGTTCGCTCAGTTTTTTCCTCTCCCCCCTCTCAGGCTCAGTTTAAAGGCACAGAAAGGCACAAAATTGGTTTCTGGGCATAGAACAGCAATAGGGGATACACATCATAAAGTCACCCCAAGACAGTATACTTCTTCCAGATTAACTGATTTATCTTCCATGTTTAATGGGGGAGTCACTAGCAGTTCCTACTTGTAAATTGCTTAAAACTTTGCATTACAAAAGGTGGTTGCAGCCTTTCCTTTGAGAAGTTCCTGTCTTTTTCCTATTTGCAGTGGGTGATTATATGCAGCATGAAATATGCCCTTTGGCTAAGGAAATGCCCCTTTTTATTATTGTTTTTTATCCTTTTCCATAGAATGGCATCCAACTTGTCCTGCAATATCAGATATTAAAAATGGCACCTCACTTTGTTGCCTTGTGTGCTCCAAGAAGTGCTGGCGGCCCACCAAAATCAGAAAAAAAATTAAAGCCAGGCTCTCACTTGTGCTACAACTGCAAAGGTGGAGAAAGGACTATGAAACCCAGAAAGGCAATGAAGGGGTTATAGCTAAGTGGTTGAAAAATGACTTCTTGCTTTCCAGGGAGAAGAGAGAAACTCCCTCTCCCAACGCAGGTTTCAAGCAGCCTGTTGCTCATCCTCCTCCACTGGACTGCTTCAGGGCTAGAACTTCTATAGATGTTGGTGACAGGACCTTCCTTGCTCCTCCAACTGGTCCTTATCTTGGGGAAAAAACATGCCAAACAAGAATGTCCAGAACTCATCCCACATTCAGCCCATGCGCTCTGAAAGAGAAGGTCCTGTGGTGTAGAAGGCAATGGTCTGTATGGTGACAGAGGTGTTGATTGCACCTGGCCACTGTAAAGCCAAGCAATGCAGATGCTGGACAGGCCACCTTTACAAGCTGAGTCACCATTTCCTGAATGCAGTAGAGGAAGGTGGCAGGGTGACTGGATATCTTGAGCCTGATCCATGTTACCAAAGCAAATGCATCCTTGCTGCCTTCTCCAACAGGTTCTGGCTCTCTGTAATGGCTCAAAATCACCTTTTGAGTCACCTGGTGCCTCTCATGCCCCCAGAAACCAGCTTGCTCCTGCTGTGCATTACCTGCCAAATCAAGTCTGGTGCTCCTACCTGAGCAAAAGCTGCTGCTAATTTTAAGAGAGACCCTGACTAAAACCTAATGCTGCATGGTAATTGCAGAGGCAGGGGGTTCTGGTGTTACTCTTGCCCTTTGATTCTGTCCTGTGTGCAAGGCAATATGTACTTCACTTCCACCATGTGTTCACATATGTAAACCTTGTGCAAGTGAGTCTCTGAGTACTTCAGCCAAATTTCAACCCTGAATCCAACCAAACAGTTCAACTCTGGAGACTGTAGAATCAACTGTGACAGGTGCAGCAAAAAAGTGTTCCTGTTTAATTTTCATTCCAGCTGAGATGGGAACATACAATCCACAGTGAATTCTGTCTCCTTCCACTCTCTCTCCATTCCCCAGGTATGCGTTTCCTGTTATTGTTGGAGGGAAGGAAAAAAGCCCCAGCATATTGAAATTGCCACACTTCAAGGCAGCATGTTTTGAGAAACTTCCAAAACAAAAATCTACCACTAGTCTCCAAGCACTGTCTCACTGCACAGCTGGAGAGGACCATCAGGGCTTAAGGAGATGCCATCTGTGCAATTTCAGGGCCAGAAAGGTCTTAGGAAATGTTAATGACGTTCCTTAATACGTCTTTACTGTGGAAAACTTCAGAGCATCTGTCATTTGTGAATTTTAACAGTGGGAATACCCTGCAGAAGAAAAATTTGAATCTTAACCTGATGTATTGGTTAAATATGGATTCTCTGGCACAAGTGACTGTTTTTCAGTATTTGTGTGCCCTTCTAGGATTAAGAAATACAACAGCGATTAAAGTAGATGCACTCTGATAACTTGCTTGTGCATCAGTGCTATTAATATACATCTATCTTTCTGGCTAGTTTCAAACAGGAGACCAAAATAATACCCCACAAAATGCTGAGGCAATACCTTGCATCGTAAACTGCTGTGACTGTAATGAAATCAGACTTACACCACTTTATTTTATGAAATGTATTTTGTCAAGCTCCTAACAATTCCCCCTGTTATCAGGGGTTACCATGTGTCCTGCAGTGTAAAGCAGCCATTGCCATTTGTGTCTCAACTTGTCCAGCATCCCCACGTCTTTGAATTTCCTGGCACTTTAACTCACTCGATAAATGCAGCTTTCTTTTCTTCTCGAATCAGACACAGCTATTTCCCGGTGGCTATAAACCTGAAGAAACATCCTAAAAGCTAGATAGATACATCTCTTTCACATTTATTGTGGATGTAAAATACTCTGCGAAGAATATAAGCTGCTGTCAGGCATGTAGCCACAAGATGGGTGTTTTTCTCACATATGTATCCATTTCTTTTAATAATGAATAATGGACTTTATATTTAAAAGTGATGTTTCTATGAATGTGCTAGATTGTGCTATATTTCTTTCGCATGAGTATATTCCCATCATGGCAAACTTCTCACAGAGCTTGCCTTGGGGGCTTTTGTTTAAAGTAATGCACTTTAATGAAAAAGAGCTGCTGAAATTTGTCAGCTTCTTCCAGCATGATTGCATTTTGGTGGTGGTTTAAAAAAATCTTTACCCGCTTTATGATCTTCATGCTTGTTCCAAAATCCCCCTTCATTTTTAAAAGTAAAAAGATATATGTACACATATATTACCAAAAGCCCAAAAACTGCCTTGGACGTTTTGCATGAATACTCTCATTGAAGCCAATGAATAATAGAGGTGGACTTCAGCTGTGTGCAATTTTCAAGCTCAGGCTGTAGGGTATATTTCAAATATTGCAAACAATTTAGAGATATGCACTTTGTGTGTAGTTTTCAAAGCCAGCAATATATTTTAAGGCCTTAATATCTAATGAGAAATGGATGATTCTGATAACGGTATTGCCAGTAGATGATTTTGGAAATTGTCAGCCTTGACTCAGTGAAGTAGAGACATTTTTAGAAGAGTGAGGACAAGTGAGTGAAGTACCCTTGTACTTGTAAGGATATGGCAAGTGAGTGTGCAACTTCTTGTATGTTTGTTGTTTTTTGCATTTTTCTTGGGAGCAATTCAAGTCCTCTGGCACCAGGCAGATGGGCATGGCAAACTGTGTGGGTGTAGTGATCTGTGACCCACAGGTTCTCAGTTATTTCTTTCCTCTTCCCCAGGGGGCTGTTGGGCAGACTAACTGAAAAATAGTATGAATTCCTGTAAGATTGGCTCTCCTTTACCAGTGACAGTAAGGGGCTCAGTGGCTGTAGTGCTGAAAAGTGAGAAAGTATTTAAAGGGGACTGGCATGTACTTCAAGACAGACACAGGAAGCCCTGCTTGGATGCAAGGTGGCCTCTGGGGCGCTGCTGAAGTGTGTTGGAGCTTGGAGGAGATGTACCATCCCACTGGGCAGCAGCTGTGCTCCTGCAGCCCAGGCTGCACATGTGTGCTCCCACCAAGCAGCTCTGCACTGAGCCAGCACCGAAGGCAAAGGTGACCTGCAGCACAGGCTTCTGGGAGCAGCTGGTATGTAATTTACAGGAGACAAGTACAGGGTGTGCCACACTTTGTTCTGGAAAGCACTCTGTAGCTGCAGGCAGTGTGCTGGATTTACAGACAATTGGGTTCCTGTGGTTTTAAGGAGCTACCTGGTATTCAGGTCTTTTTCAAATCAGGCTAGCTTCTCCTGTCTTTTGAGTATCTCAATGGACCCTAACAGTTACAAAGTCAATAAGGTCATCAGGAATTATAATTTTTGGAATTATTTTCACTTTGCATTTTCCGTTTCATGAATGCTGGTGGAAATCTGAAACTAGAAAGGTTTACACACACATACCCAAGAAACGGAAATGCGAAGTGAAAATACTGCCTCAGAGACTTACTCTACAAGTGTTTCAGGCTACATCAGATTGGCCCATGCAAGAGGCCTGTTATAGAATCACAGAATAGGCTGAGTTGGAATGGACCCATCAGGATCAGTGAGTCCTGGTCCTGGGCAGGACGCTCCAAGAAATCACATTATGTGCCTGAGAGTGTTGTCCAAATGCTTCTTGAACTCTGTCAGGCTTGGTGCTGTGGCCACTTCCTTGGGGAGCCTGTTCCAGTGCTCAGCCACACTTTGTGTGAAAAACCTTTTCCATATCCAGCCTAGACCTTCCCTGACACAGCTTCGTGTTTCCTGTGTAAGCTTCACAGGATGAAATGGTTCTTCCTGGCACAGAAGCAAGAAAAATGAACAGCAAATGAAATGTACAGTCTATCTGATCACACACTTTTCCATACCAAAGATCAGAATCTGTTTTCCAATAGCAGGCCTTGGGTTATTGCTCAATGACTCTCTTGATTATTTGGTAACATCATAATGTGTCCCTAATAGTTGGCTGCAAACCTGACACTTGGTTTCCCTTTCTTACTCCATACTGTTCTAGACAAGCAAGCATTTCCTCCAGAGCCTGGACTCATTTCTTTGTAGATATGTCCAAAATTTCACCAAGCAGCACTTGTATGGTGTCAATGTAATGGTTCAGCAAAGAAACACATTTTAGAGGTTATGAGATAAAGATGAAGCCTGTAGGAACTCTGTAATGTATGTAAATTCTTCTTCAGTAGGAGGAAAATTCTTGCAATATGAGAGTAGGATTTCTGCAAATCAATATTCCCTTTTCCCATAATAAATCTTTAGGAGCTTAGGAAAAAAAAAAGAAAAAAATCATCTCCTATCAGAACATGCCCTGAAGGAGTAAATGAAGCTAGAAAGGGCCAACATTTTTGTTATTGATTTATATCAGATGTTCCAGTGATGGACAGAAATAAATTAAGTGGAGTCTGGTCTTCAGTGGCATGTGTGCCTTTTTTTTCAGTTGGATTATGCTGTTTGAACATGCTAGTAGCTCTTCAGAACATTCTCAGCTTGTTGGGAAGATACTTTGTCAGAGAGTAATTTCTGTTTTTATCTTCTGCAGTGTGGTGTCCATGCTGTCTTACTCCGCTATCCATTTTGGAGTGCTACTCCCTCCATGTGAGAACCAGGCAGGCAAATGCTTCTTTCCCACACAAAACGATTTCTAGATTAGCTGGTTTTGTAGCTCACATATAAATGTCTAGTGGAGCTCCCAGGATGTTTTTGAATTGCAAGTAATATACAAACTGAGTTACTTGGTAGTTGAAGTGTGACTAATACTTGTTTTACATAGTTCAAGTTGACGATTACAAACTTTGAAGCATTGGTTGAATAGAATTTAGTACCTAATACTCTGAAGAGCTTGTTTTCATTTTACATTTAATCAATTGATTTTTCCTTTAATGGATTCTCTTTGAAATTTTATGTTTGTACCAACGTGCAGACTTCACTATTGCTATGTTGCATTACCAAGGGCAATGAGAGTTTAAATCACTTCATGATAAAACTTTGCATAATCTGCTCATACAAACTAATTAAATGTCAGGTCATTGTAATACAGAGCTCATATTATCACCATGGGTCACTAGAAACAGCAATTAGTAATTCTTGTGTAATCCAGTTAAATTCAAATTAAGAAAAAGAATGTCAAGTCAGAATTTTGTTCCTAATTCCTAGTTTTAATAATTTTGTACAGGTTGATGGGGCACTTAAACACACAGCTTCAGAATTGGTTTGCAATTTAATTTGATTTATAGTGCTAAAGCATTGCTTTTAGGTTGTTCTAACTAGTGGTCATATGAGTGCTTGTACTCAGAAATTAATTAACTTTAGAACATATACATATTTTGAATATGTTGATCCTTCACTAACTACACTGTTATTTTACTGATGGATATTTAATGGTTTGAAGGACCTCTGCATTCAGCTTTCGCAAGCAGAAATAAAAGAAGTGGCTGTCTCTTAGGTGAATTATGCAACTTATAAAAAAATGAAAGAGCACAATGGTGGAAAGACATGGAGGTTGTGCACCCTGCCTTGTGCTAGGTAAAGACAAGTGAGAAGGCAGGAGAGTGTTTTCTTCCACAGCTGCCTGGTGGGGCAAGGGCTGGGTGTTGGGGCTCTGTCATGCCGGATGTCCAGCTCATCCTCTGGTTTGTATCACCTGGTGCCTGCAGGCAAATGTTCTGCAGGATGCGTTGTCTTAGCCCACCTTGTGAGATCCTGTCTCTGCAGCCAAGGACTGGCCAGCTGCGGTCAGTCTGTCCTTACTGGAGCACTCAATCTTCTGTAAACATACTGCAGCCAGAGCAAAAGCTCCACTGCTACAGTCCTCCTGCTGTGGCTTTTTTTGGTTAGAACTCCAGATAAGAAGGGCATGCTCAGCATTAGATACCATCAGCTTGCTCTCTATATAGTTTTTGTAGGATTTTTCCTTTAATTTTCCTAGATATATTTGGATTCAGGCTTCTTAGCATTTGCCTTTCTATGGTTAAAACCTCATTAGGCTCCTATCATATTTCAAACTAAATAGAATATCCTGACTAAAATGTCAGTGACATTCTTATAATGGCTGTGTCTGCAAGAAGCTAAAATACTGGTTGTAATTTATTTATATAGCATGCAAAGGTCTTAGGTGATTTAGAGAGAAGTCTGAAGATAAACAATCATTCTGATCATGTAATGGCACATTCTCAGATTATTTTATCTTCATCAGAAGACTTTTAGTTGGTGTGAGCAGTGTTGGAGCTGGATTAAAAGTCACAGTGTGATGATACCATTCCCAGCCCTGTTCTTTAGTACTGCTCAGATCTGTACAAAACCAGTCACTGATTTCGCTGGGTGTCATATGAGATCTGTTGTACATTGTTTTATCACTCAGAGACTCTATTAAATAATCTCTTTAAAAAAAGATAAAAGGAGCAGCATATTCCAGGGCACTTTTATTTTGATGATTCTCAATTTAAGTATCTAACTTCAGTTTCTAGGTTTAAAAGATTTGGCTGCCTTTTTTTTTTTTTTTTTTCCCCCCTTAACAAAGTGAAAATTCAAATTCTAAATCACAATCAGCCAAGCCCATCACTGCCAAATTAGGGGTGACAAGTTTACCCTACTGTGCATAGTTCCAGAGAGATGTTTTCAGATATAAATTTGGCTTTCAGAAAAGACATGATTTCTTTGTAACTTTCCTGTCACATTCACTTTGTAATACAGTGATTACTGAGCATTCAAAAATAAGTTGTAACCCCAAAATATTTTTTGCACTCAGTTTATTAGTCTGTGCAGTACAGCTGTTGGTAACCTGTAATACTGCAAAATAGTGAAAACTTGAATGGTAGGATCAGATAAACACAGAGATTAATCAAGTGCTGTGCTAATCAATTTTTCATATTTAATTAAAGTGTTTTGCTTTAGAAAGTTGCTGTGAGAGGTGCAGAATTTCCATTCCCGTCCCAGGAGATTGATACCAAACCCAGACAACCCAGCAGCCAATGGTACAAGGGGGCTGGTGGGTGTCCCAGGGAGCTGGAGCTGCCTCAGCTGAGTGTGGAGCATGGGGATGGCTGTGATACACTTACATCTCCTCTGTTATGGACTGATGGATTGGTAGATATCACATAAGGCTGCATCATTCTATATCAACTGAGATCCTGGCCTTGTACTTTGGAGAAAAGAGTGTTTTAAAAAGAGGGAGAGATGAAGTAATGAAGAACCTGGAGATGGGAAGTTGGCACACTACCAAGAGCAGTCCTTGCTTTAGTGGGGCTGTATTTAAGTACCGCTGTGCTCTTTGCCATTGTTTCACAAAGGCAATTATGCCTGAGTTCATTAAGATGACATCAAAGGCAGAGAGCTCCCACCATCTATTATACAAGCACTACAGCAAGTCTGCTGTTCATGCATGTAGAGAAATGGAAGTGGGTATTTTGTTTTCTCACTTTAAAGAGTAAATTCAATATCATTTATAAACAATGAAGTCAATAAGAAATTTGAAGAGTGTCTCTGACAATAAGCCTGCACTAGAGTAAATATCTCTTGGTGTCTTTAAAGGTTATTTTAGACAGTACAGAGTTTACAGAATCCCAAACAGGAGAGTTTGCTGTCTTTATGTACATTACAGACCACAGCATTAACTCACTTCCCACTGTTGACAGAAAACTCTATCTGGTTTTGAATACTCTGATTTTTTTTTTCTGAATATAGTCTTAGATCAGGTCTGCCCTGCAGTGGCAGCAGGAGTTCCCATTTACCTCATCTTGTGTTATCCCAGGCACAGTAGCAGTGATGCTGCAGCTATGTGCAACTTGTCCCAAGCAGTGAAAACACAGGAAAAGCTAGCCACAGCAATCAGGCACCACAAGGTTGTCCCCTTCCCCTCACAATACTACAGTGCTGTATAATTTTAAGATAGATATATTTTCTTGTGACTTTGAGTCATTTGGTTTTCTACTTAAAACAGGTAACATTTTAGCTTTTACTTAAAAAAAAAAAAAAAAGAGCTGTTTTGTTTTTCCTTAGAATTGCATGCTGCTGGAGCATGATGATTTTTAAGAAAAGACAGTGAATGTTCAAATAAGTAGGTAGAAGTATTACTATCTAAAGTGGGCATCCACTGAAAGAAAGCATGTTTTCTCTCATGGGGCATTCAAATGTTTGGAGATCTTTAGTTATGAAAGAAGTCCTGTGAAAGGAAACATATTGAACTGACTTGGTCTAAACGGGAATGTGAAAGTGAATGAGAATAGATGTAAAATCAAATTAGCTGTGGAACTGGGACGCTTTCATCACTGGTAATGGATGAGTCAAAATAAAGTGCAAGTATACTTACGATCTGATAGGTTAAGTTTGTCTTGACCTGTAAGTGTAACAGCTCAGAAGCAGCCTGGTCTCACTCGTGTTGCACAAGCTAATGGAAATGCCAGGATTAATTGCCGTGCACCCGTATGATGACATGAAGCTGCTTGTATACACTTAGCAAATAAAAGTGACACAGATGTTTCTTCTGAAAATGGAGTGCATATCATTGTACCAACTCACACAGTGAGAAGAAGGACAAGGCCACTGATCTTGGTTTCTGGAGATATTACTACAACCACATCACCAGTAAACTCCCTCAGTGTCCCCCCAGTGTGATATTTGCAAAAGCTGTATGCCATATGTTGTGGTCTATGTGGGTGCATTTAGAAATCAAGCACTCACAGCCATGCAAAAATAAGGCACAAATTGGTGTTTTCTGACCGCGTGTCTCTATGAATTTAGCACTACTGACAGAACGAGTATGCTGCCATTTCAGTTGGGTTTTTGGGGGAAGATCTGTGGCAGTATGTGGAGACACTAGTGAATACTAGTGTAAAAATACTAATTGATAGATATATCCATTGCTTTTTGTGGGCAGCCAGAGGAGTTGCCTTTGTGCAGACCAGTACTACCTCTGTGCCCATGGAAACAGCATCCATTAGAAAGAAAACTGCAAAATTCTTATGCGCATTAGCAGGAGCATAGAGGGAATGAGACTGTGGTTGTAATAAATCCCTTACCTTTTTACATTCCTTCCTTTCACTTTGGTAACTGCAGCACCGAGAACTTAGTGTTCAACTTAATTCTACATCTGTTCGCTTCTTTCTGCCTCTGTAGCTTTGAGGCATTGGGCTCAAATGTTTCCCAGGGCTCCTGCTAGAGTACTGCATTTCCAAATGTGCTTTACGCAAGCTTTCTTGATAACCACAAAATCCTGCATGTTGGCTGGTGGACTTTGGGAACACTAGGAAACACTAGGTTTGCTTAGATCTGAGAGGCAGAGCCACACCATGTGCAAAAAAGATCCTGAAAATGCTTCTTTTTGTGGCAAGCAGCACCAGTGCTTGTGTTTGCTCTCTGAAAAGAAGTTCATTTAAACTGCCCTGCTTTGTTTCCATAAGTGTAATCTATAGAAGTAATGAGAAGCCAAGCAAGCTCTAAGGGTGCTGGCACCGTCAGGCTCTTTAGGATTCATTGTAACAGGGGAGAACATCTGCAGTCTGAAGCTTCAGGAGTTTGGAACGAAAGACTATCCTGTGTGTTTAACTGGCAAGGAACTATTTTTAAATAAATGCCTCTCTTATTCGTTAACACTGAGCAAGTACAATAAAAAGGAAAACATGGTCTTAAATAGCTTTAGAAGAGACCAGGCCATTACTCCAAAATTCTTGTTTCTTCACCTATGGCTTTTTGCCTCATTCCTAAGTGTGTCTTGTTGATGACTGTGACATTTCTAGCAGTCAGAATATATTTGTGCACTGAGGTCCACAGTCCTGAATGTGAGCTGAAATTGTTTGAGATTCAGAGAAGCTCATCATCCTGCTGTCTGCCTTAAGTGTGTGGTGGTGGGCAACCTTTCATTATATGTTTCACCAGGGAAAAATCACACATCCCCTCCCAGTGACTGACAAGAGGCAGTGAAATCTCATCGCTTTCTGCTCTCCATCACCCTGCCTCAGCCCATCAGCTAACTGACAGATGGGACATGGTCCTGATGTATAGGTACTGGGAGATTAAAGAACAACTCTACAGCAAAATAAACCCATAGGACACAAGTAGCTTTTAAAATGACCTCAGGAGACATGTCAGTCAGCACACAGTATGGGATTTTCTCAGGTAGGAATTGCATTTGCGGATTATGTGTGTTGTTTAAACTGTAAAATGCCCTACTGCCAACTATTTGCCAAGCTGTTTCTTCCTGAGATAAAGGAGGGAGCTGGATCTAGGGCTCCCTGTGTTCATAAATAGAGATTATAGATCTGTATCTACAGTTATCTATCTACTGTGTATGCCAAATGTCTCTTTTTAAAATGACACTGGCTAAGTTTTGTGTAAAGTGGAGCAGAATTCTCCTGTGTTGTTGATTACAACACACACTGTGCACATTTCTTATTTCCTGATCGGGGGACAATGACTTAAAAAGTTGTTGAAGCACAGAGAAGCACATGGGTCTTGGTTTAGGTTAATGGTAAATCACGTTTGTCAAAAGCACAGATAAGGGAGCCTCCTACAAGCAATTTCTGTAACAAAAATTGGAACAAAACTTTATCCTGGACTCTGAATTCTGATCTCAGTGTGGGAGTTGTGCTTGCAGGAGAGTGGTAGGTTCAGTCCTTTACTACAAAGGGTTTTGCCATGGTCTGCCTTTCATGCCCTTCCTCTCCACCTAAGGGGGAGAATTTTAGCCTAGGATTAATTTTTTTTTTCCTGTGGAGAGGAGCAGTTTGGGTTTTGTGAGCTTTTAAAACCCGTAAGCAGAGGCCCTCAGTAGCTCAGCAGTGAATTGTGCTGTGGCGAGACACTGAGCTGGTCTGCGTGCAGCTGTTGGAGAGCAGGAAAGCAGCAAAGTGTTCCATGAGGGCAGCTTCCTTAGCTAACATTATGTAAAGTAACTCTTTATCTGAGGATAGCTGATTTGTTGTGTCACTCAAGTTTATAGATATTTGGGGGAATGAGTCTTTCATGGGACGGTTGTTTCTTCGTTCCTTACATGCAAAATAATTTGTGAGACTGTTGTTTCGTGTGAGATACAAACACCAAGCTGGGGTATTTGACTACCTCCAGTGCAGGAGAGGGGGGTGAAAAGAGTTGAAATCAATGTATTCACAGGTGAACTCTCAGATGTTCACAGGGCGTTGCACAAAGCAGATCTGTATGGTTGGCTGAAAACCAAATAAACCTTTTGATTGCTCTGAAGTGATTTACTCTCAAGAAGAAAACTTGACTAATTTTTCAGCTATCAAATGCAGTAAAGACTCCTTCAGAATTTCCCAACTTTAATTTGTGCATTTTTGGTCTGTCTATATACTCATAGACTGTGTAACACAAGGCAGTTTTGAATGGTGAGAGAAAGAGCTTTTGCAGCAGCTGGAGCCACTGAAGAAGTAGAGACAGGTTTCTCTTTAGCTACAGCAGGAAAAGCTGGAGAAGGTCTGATGAGGACATTAAAAATCGGCCAAGACCAGTATTTAGGTCTTGATTGTTCAGTCAAAGCAGCCAGTCTTCTGGTCTCAGATCTGTAAAGAACCACTGAAGCACCTTTTGAGGAATCCTATCTTGTCTGACAGCTATGGGAGATAAGGGGTTGCCCCTCAGGTCACTTAGGAGGGGGCGTGCCTTGGTTGAGCAGTGATCGCTTGCAGCCTCTGGGTCCTTCGTGCTGAGATGTGGCTGCCCTGGGCTGAGCAGGAGGGAAGGTGTCAGAACAGGGACACCCTTGTGCTGCAGCCAGGCTGAGGTCTGCATTTCCCATGCAAGAACCAAGCCCTTGGCTTTGGGCTAAGCAACACTGGCAAATTTATAAGCAACTGAAAGCACTCTGGAAAGGAAATATATGTGATTTCTTCTACTGTGACATGCTGTAGAGGGTTGAATTATTAAAATGCATGAGAGTTTCTCTTGAGCCAAATCAGAAGCTGTGACTCTTCTCTGATCTGAGGCCTGGCAGTCGGTCAGATTTTTGCTTTCAGTGTACAGTATGTACAAGATGTCACTGTGCCTACTTTCCCTAGGTTTTGTGAGATGAAGGTTTGCCAGGTGCCTCCTCTTTGTGGCTGCCTCTAAGTGCTGTGGTCATGCGGGCTGCAGCCTGAGACGACTCTGCACAGATCAGCAGGAGCGATGCCCAGTGGCCGCTTGTCCTGGAAAAGTGGTTGCAAAGTGAGCTTGGGTGATTTTCATTGCAGTTCTTAGGCACAGGAAAACAGACTGAAATGTCTGCTCTTTCCCAGACTGTGCTGGCTGCTAGTGAAGGGCAAATAATGCAGAAGATGATCAGTGAGGATGCTGTGATTGGTAGCAGAGAGTAGAAGGTACCTTTATGGTACCTGTCAGGCTTTACCATTGTGTAAAAACACAGTTGAGAGTTCAGCTAAATCAAGACCAGATCTACTCCCTTAGGAAAAGACTTGAGGAAGCTGTTCATTCATGAAGCTGTATTTCTTGGGGTTTTCATCAGGTCCTTCTTACTAAGCAAATGCTCTCTTGCTGAGTGTGTGGGTGTTGGGTTCCAATGGAGTCATGAGGAAATGAATAAAAATCGCAGAAGGGCCAAGGCATGAAGAGCTTGAAGGGCTTGTGCTCCTGGCAGGCTCAGAGATCTTTTTTCCTTTATGTAAACACTCTGTCCCCTTCCAGTACTCCTCATCCCAGTTTTCTGGCAATAAAAGTCCATAAAATCATGCTGGTAAACAAGGCATGCCTGAGTACTGCCTTGGTGGCCATGTGTGACCATGAGGGACTTCATGTGTGGTCACCACGTGCAAACATATAATTTCAAAGAACTGCAAGTCTAATACTTTCACTGTAGCTGGAGCTTTGACAGTTTACTGGAGAGCCTCACACACAGCTCCTGTGCGCTTGTTTGAGAAATGCTGCCCCAGGCACCTCTCATCTGGCTCTTAATTTCCTCCTTGGGAGACAAGGTGTGCGTGTGTGTGAGGGAAGGTGTTAGGACAGCCTGTTTAAAGCTTTGGTGTAATCAAGAGCTGGGTGAAGCTTTCACCGGGCTGCTGCAGAGTGGGTGTAGGGAAGGAGCATGAAGCACACACAGGGCCACACGTTCCCTCGGTGGGCAGAGCAGCCTCCAAGACTTGAGGGACCAGCAGAGCTTCTGGAGGCAAGAGGAGCCTGCCCAGCTCCAGTGCTGCAGTGTGAAGCCTGCCTAGATGGCTCTGGGAAGCTGATGCAGGTCATGACTGTGCATAACTTACGCCACGCATGGAAATGACCTTCCCTGCAAAATTAAATGTGTGCTCTCATGCAGTGTGGGGTATCAGCAGGGCTTCTTTGTTTCATTTCTGAGACATAGAAAAATAATTAGAAAGAGGGTGTTTTAAAAGTATTTTATTTTGCATTGAGGATTTTGGAACAAAACTGAAGCCTTTCTTGTCACGTTATTGTTTTCCCAGAAGTGGTGATTAGCCACTATGATAAGTAGCTAAGGCTTTTCTGCAGAGATGGTGTTCTTGGATGCAGAGCGCAGCAATTCTCACGTCTGCGCTGCCTGCTCAGTCCCTGCTGCCCAGTGCTGGAGCTGCCGCACCATTTTCACTGCATCCTTCCTGGAACAACAGAAGTAGGAAGCTGGATGGCTTTATTCCATAACCTGTGTATAAGAAGTAACTTCTTCGTTCTGGCATTAAGGTATTTGCCCTTATTCTGCATAAAGCACTTCAGTGGGTTGCTGAATTAATATTAGCTCTCAATGGAGAGTACATGAGCCATATTCTTTGAGAAGCAAAGTTGTAACACACTGTAAGCTCCAAAGCACTGATGCAATATTTATGTTGTTCCATGTTCTACTGGCAGATTTAAGCATAATATTGTAGACTGGCAGGAGTCTGTTATGATCTAAACTCCATGATTATGTCAGTGTTTAATTTTAAGTTCTGTTGTGCACAGCAATGTATCCAGTTACGTTTTTGTGTATGAATCTCCTTCTAGGAAGCAGAGCTATCAGTGGTAGTGACCTAGACTGAAAGGCATAGAGTTTTCTTCTCACTCAGAGTAAACCATGCATGGTTTGGGCTCTATAATCTCAGTAATTTGTCCAAAAGATGTATTTTTGAGTGCAAAGGCAGGTGACAGATCTCTCACTGGTCCTGTGTTATCTCTAAGTCCCACACTGAGGTCCCATTATCCCATTTCATTTGGAAGCATATGCAAGTAGTGTAAGGAGGATCCAAATGTAAAAGACCTTTACTCAAAATGCCTTCAGTTTTCTGCAAAGCTCATTTTTGAATTGCATTATGCTGGCGGAACAGATTAGCTGCTCCCCCTCCATTCCCTTGTCTTCCCCATGAGAAAGGTCCATCCAAGCTAACATGCACTGCCTGTGTCAGACCTCTCTCCTAATAATTAATTTGTTGATTTTCGCATTTAGTGCACTTGACTTCCTCAGCCCACAGTCTTAAGAGAATGCCTTAAGCTTTATGGGTGATCAGCACCTATGAAACCATTAATTTTTGTGAAGGACTCAGCTCCTATGTAAGAAAGAAAACATCTTTAATTTGAAAATTTGCATACCCAGCATGCTCAGCAATTACAAGGAACTTCATGGATAGTTTTAATTTCAAAACTGAATTTCTTGGAAACTGTGGGGCTTTAGATCTGAGTCTTTAGATGCTACAGATGTGAGCAGTTGCCTGTTCCTCTTTACAGCAGCTGTCAGACTGATGGCTGTTTTGCATGCCTGAAGGTTATTTGTCTGGTAACTAAAAATAGGTTGTCCCAAATAGTTGGCCTCATCCTATGAACTGATGAATTCCTGCAGAAGATACTTTATCTTGGTTCCATCAGTACAGATTGCAAGAGAAGTTGGGTTGTACATCTTTTCCCATCACATGTGATGCTCAAATAGGTAGTGCAGTCATAGCTTCAGTCAGAAAGTGAACTTTAGTTTTCAATTTTAAGGGCAAATAGAAGTTTTTACTTCAATCCTTTATGCTCAGAACATCCTTGAAAACTTAATTGTATTTGTGATAATGTAAGCCCACTCCATAAAAGTCATTTCATCATTTTAGTTCACTATAAACACAAATTTGTTCTTGGCAGTTAGATATTGAGGCTGAAATTTATCATCTGACTGAGGAACTGCAGCTTCCCTGTGTAGCCAAGGAGGAGAGGTCAACCTAATCATGTCTTAAGTGGGGTGTAGCACCTTTGCAAGCATCTCTCTCCACTGATTGCATCAACTAGTCTCCTAACTTAAGTACTTTGGTCCTTACAGTCAAGGATGAACATAGGCCTAAGGAAGGCTCAGTTTTTTGTTGATGAACAGAGGTAAAACACTTACAATTCAGCCAAACACTTTTCATTCTGTTATTTGTTGCCGTGGCTGTCTGTGAATGTCTCTCTTCCTTTCTATTAATGAATACAGATGTGCAGCTGCCTGCACCCATCTGGCTTTGTTCAATAAATGTGCAGGCACAGACGTTTAAATCAAATATTGATAAATACAGCTTTTAATATGTAAATTCTTGTGAACAAAACTATGTCTGCCTGCTTTTTTCTTATGGAGAGGCATTTCTGCTATGGTGATACTTTTTTTGATTGCCATTGTATTCTGCCTACAGCAGCACATGCATTGATGCTTGAGAGTCAGAGGGATAGGAATAGTTCCTAAAATAGATTTGGGGAGAGGAATAAAAGAAGGTAGAAGGAATTCTTTGGGCATAATAATTATTCTGTTGCAACATCTTCCTCATCCAAACACCTTTACAGAGATCAGAGACACAGTGTGCAAGATGCACTAGAGAAGTCTTGAATGTTCCCAAATAACATCTGCAGGAATGCCAGACAGGACAGCCTTAAAATGTGCACTGGTGTGTGTATATGCAGAAAAAGCAAGTAATTATAACCCCTAGCTTTCAAAATTTGCGACTCTCTTGGAAGTAGTGAACTAAGGCCCTGCTAATATGTTTGACAGGTCCTTAGTGGGGTTATAAAAGATCTTAAGGTGAGTGGCAGTAGTGGAGAGCCTAGCTAAAGGTCAACAGTCATTTCTCAGGGTAATTTGTGATCACAGAATCACACTTGCTGCTTGCTAATTCTAAGATGTTAAGGACCTGCGATTTCAAAGGATTCTTTTTTCTTCTTTCCCCCCCTTTTTTTTAACAAGAAGTTATTGTTCAGAAAAAGTCTGTTGGAAAAGCAGGAAGGAGCCATATCCAAAATATGAACATTGATATTTTTGCAGGAGAAAGTTGCAAATAAGTGTGGCTTTAAAGGAGGCAACACAGTTGTGTGGGTGTCCAAGGAGCACATGGTGAACTCACTGCATGGCTGGGCATGCCTTTCTCCCCCTTTTTTTTATTTTGGCCTTTCCAGAAAATCAAGCATAAAATTATATTACAGTAAATAAGTGGGCTAGTGTTATATATATATATGTATATATATATATAAAAATTTTTTGTAGGTTCATAAATACACTTTTAATTGTACTTTTTGGTTTTCTTTGGTTTGGAAAAGTTTGTCCTGATTTGCATTGCTCAGAATAGAAAGGACTCTTTGTTATCATGAAATATGAGATATTTGCTTTCCCCCTCCCCACTTTTCTTGGGATTTTTTTTTCCCTGGAAGCTGGATGTAGTGAATTATCAGGTCTTCAAATTGCTTGCAGATTGTATGATGCCCTTTGCTATGTAGGAAAGACTTGTCCATCTTGTCTTCTTTACTGGACAAGCAGTTGAAATTGCAGCTTTTGTGGTACATTGAGTTGAAGATTTTAGGTACAGGAAGAGAACAAGAAGTGAGACTTTTATTTTTTAACATATGTTACAGTCTCAGCATAATTTATTTTGGGGCAAAAGGAGTAGAAGTAGTTTCTGTGTCCTTCAGCATCTCCCACCCCATGACTTGCTGCCTGCTTTGCTGTATAAGTAATGTCGTATGTGAAGTTACTTTCTAAAATGGAAGAGGTGCATTCCCAGGAACCGTGACTGATGGGTTTCTGTCAGGGCTCTCAGGACCAGCCCTGCCATAGCAGACATTATGCCATAGCATTTATTATGCTGCTAAGGAGACTTTTAAGAGGAATTAAGGTAGACATGTAAAACTGCTGGGTATGTATCGTTACTCAGTGTCATAAAATGCAAACTTAAGCTATTCAGTCTGTTAAAATAGTTCAGTTTCCTTGTCTGACCTCAGAACATTCTATGGAGAATACTTGCATGTCACTTACGGCTTTTTTAGTATCTCCAGAAATGTCAGAAATTCTGTTAGCTTTTCCAGAGACACATATGCAGAAATAGATGGCATTATTTCAGTGGTTTGTAGAAAGATTACTGGATTAAACAACCTTTTTTTTTGTCTAGACAAACTACCTTTTCTGCACTGAGGTACGAAAAGTAAAATTGGAAAGATATTTTAAAAATCAACATTTTATTTAAGGCTGTAAATTGTACTTCAAAACAGTTTAGATGACATTGCCATTATATATGCAAATGCAAGGAGCAATGTCAGTAAGTTGGAAGCTCTGTGGGTTGTATTTTATTCTTTGTGCTGCAGTAAAGAAATGTATCAAAGAAACCTTTCAAATATTCACATATGTTGTAAAAAGTAACACTATAAAACATCAGGATTTGAAATGCTTGCAGTAAGTGCTCTGTGGGATTATGCTGCCTTCATAAAAAGGTTGTCAGCACAAAGAGACTAATTCCAGTCTTAAATTAAGCAGCTCAGGGGAGCATGTTTTGGTACCAAGTGGCAGGGCTTGTGAATCACTCCTGGAGCATTTGCCCTGTGGATGGAGGAAGAACATGGTCCATAAAGTTCGCAATGGGTCTGAAAAGCAGAAATGTGTGTTGGAATCCTATTGCGCTCATTGGCTAAACTCAGTGGTGGGGAGCCTGTGCTTCATCAGCTCTGCCTTCATCTGGAAAAAAAAAAGAAAGGAAAAAGCACACAGAAAAAAAACCCAAGAAACTGTGCACAGGGAAGTTCCTCTCATCCTGAGCCTTCTTTTATTCTATTTTCGCACAGGTTTTATTGTTGTCCTGGGCAGAGTCTTTAAGCTTTGAATTTTATGTAAATGTTTTCTAAAGAGCAGTGCCCAGACAGAACAGTA
The DNA here is from genome assembly GCF_041296385.1 of Aphelocoma coerulescens. NCBI lineage: Eukaryota > Metazoa > Chordata > Aves > Passeriformes > Corvidae > Aphelocoma > Aphelocoma coerulescens. The sequence continues at coordinate 49,367,867 of NC_091015.1, forward strand.
TGGGGAACACATTTCAGCCCTCAGGTTCAATGTGTTCTGGCTGCCAGGGCCCTCACCCATCCCTCTGCAGGCTCCCAGTACCTCCAGGCAGGAATGGAATCTCCTGCCTCCCTCCTTGTCCCCACCCTGTGCATGTTATAGTTTGGTTAAAGTATTCCTGAATCCTTCAGGTCCTTCTCTGAGAAAGAGTGGCTCTTCATGCTCCCACTGGCACTTCTCAAAGTGCAGCATAGTAACCAGAAATGTGAAACAATTGAGTTGTTATTATTATCCCATAAAAAATGAGATTTTTTTCTTAATTCCCTTAAAAGTTAGGTCATTCTTGCATGTAGGGGGAATCAGAGAACAGTATTTGATCAGTGTTATTTTGCTTCAGTAAAACCCCAAGACAAGACACTCTCCTGGAAAGCTTGTTGGCATTTTGTGCTTTGTCCTGGGAAATAAACACCTACCTTTACTGTGCCGTTTTAACACCGCTTTTAACAACCTTTGCACACACAAATACATCTTGAGCAATTTGATGTATATTAACTAGGTGTTCATGAGCTGTGATAGATTACTTTTAATGGCTGGCATTTACCTACTCCATCAAACCTTCTTTGATAGGCTGCTGCTATGGGAGAATGGAACTGAACTTTGCGGGCACAGAAAGCCCAGCGCCTGGCCTGAGGAGTTTGAGACCTTGGACTCTGTGTCCCTGGTGCTTTCCATCTCTGTCTCGCTGGTCTATTGCCATTTTCATGCCAGTCTCCATGGTAACTTCTTTCAGGATAAAATAACAGAAATGTGAGTTAGCTCCCTGCCCACAGGAAAGCTGCCATGGTCCCAATGCCAGAGCCATGGCCCCAGCACGTGCATTCCGGTGGCGTTAGGCAGGTTGCAACAGCTGCTTCTAGTTAAAGGTGAAAGCTCTCCTTTCCCGCTCGCCTTTCCAGGCGATGTCTCCTCAGCCCTTCCCTCTCATGTTTGGAAACGTCCCTGTGTAATTCTTCTGCGGATTACTTTTCCCCTCCTGTTTGCAGGTTTGCATGATTCATTTTACATTTTAAATGGCTTTGTCAATAAAAGCTTCAGTTTTCAAATGAAACATTAGATGGTAACTGGGGAAATGTTACAGGAAAATGTTTACTAACTGTTGTTAGTAAATTAATGAGTTTGCTGTGCCACAGTGTACTTAGGAAATGGCAATATAAAAAATTATTTAGAGAGCCAGGCAGTTTATTAGGAATAAAGCACCTGAGTTCTGTCCTTCCTTTGGCTGTTGGAATTGTTGTGTGTCCTTGTGCAAAGTCGCTGTCAAATCCTGTGCTTCTCCTTCCCTAAATATGAAAAAAGCAAATGGTTATACACATTTTTAAATGATTTTGAAGATTGCACGTGAACTGCTACCTAAGCGAGAGCCACAGTGGTACCACTTGGGGTGCTCAAAAACAGATGTTCATTCTTTTGGTGCAAATTTAGGAAGTGACCTGTGACTGAGTCCCCCCATACTCTAGAAGTAGATGCTGTAGATGTTTAAAATACTTTTTTTTTTTTTAATGAAGCCTTGTAGACTTCTTGCAAGTGTATTGCTTTGCATTACCCTTTCTTCACAAGAAGTGTCAGCAGGAATCACAACTCTGTTGTTCCAAGCTCCCTACCCAAACCTCAAGAGAGACTTCTATGAACCACTCAGTTCAATTAGACAAGACAGAAGCATGTTGGAAAAGTCAACCCATTCTGGAATGGCCTGTATGAAATGTGATAGACCCAGAAGGTGAGTTTTAGGGTCCTGAGATCTTTCAACTGAAAAATAACCCCCTCTTTTGGGCTTGTGGGAGCTGGGGGAACTCTGGAGACAGCAAAGTTTGTCATCTCATTTAGTTTCACGATATCTGTCTTTAAAATACCAGTTTTCCTCTTTCCATTTAGGGCTGAAATTCTCAGATAACTACCCCTACTTCGCCCCCAACATGAACTGAAGTTACACAGATCCTCCAAAAAAGTCAATGAGTTAGGTAGCTGGTTTGAAAATGTTAATCTTGAGAACTTTTTATTCAAGGCACCTTTTGTCCTACGTTCTTGAAGTGTCAAGTGGGAAAGAAGGCAGAGCTTGAAGTGTGTGTGTCCCTGGCCAGCACTGTAGCCCTTTGCACGGCCTGGGTGTGGAGCCTTGGCAAGTGCTGCATCTGGCACTGGATGAGAGGGCGTGTAACAAGTTATCATAGTTCCACTCCTCATCCCTAGTGCCCTTCATAATAGCTATTAGTGAAATGAGGAAAAGAGGCAGTGAAGTGGTCCTTCACAGTCCCTTTTGTATGTCTTCTTTCTCACAAGGTAGGAAGCAAAGCCTTTAAAGTGATCCTGACGAATGGGAGCGTGCACAGACTCCTGTAGGGAACTTAAGCAGCCTTTCTGCCAGCCACTGTCCTCTTTTTGTATGGGATGCTTTCTGCTAAATCTCATGAGAACGGGTAAGTATTTCCAATAGGGATGGTGGAAAAAATCCAGTGGTTTAGCAGGTGCTGGCCTTATGCACTGTTCCCTCTTGTGCTGAGTAGTGGGCATTTATTTAAAATGTTGTTGAGGCGTATGGTATTATGTCATCTCAGTAAAATAATAGATGGTGTCATTAATTGTGGGTTGTTGACAAGGTTTTTGTGGAAGCAGTGAAGAGATACATTCTGCTGTGTGGAAAAAATTAATGTATAAATAGAAAACAGTGAAAGTGTAAGCTTTCATTTTGCCACTCATGCAAACAGGTGAAAACAGATTTTAAATGCAAATATGTATAAAAATAAGGTGTTCTGAATGAATAATTTGGCTTCCTGTGGGAATGTATGAAATTGATCATTTACTCAGCATCCCCAGTTTAGAAATTGAAGCTATGTGCTATATCAGCTTGACAAAAACATTGCATGCTCCTCTTACATGGACATTAAAAGGTGTTTGTTGGTCAGAGATCATTAATATTTACATGTGCAGACCAAAGTATAGCATTTGCTTTTTGAATTGACTTCTTCATGGTAACTCTGGCCACATTACCTGCTTGGGGAGAGCTATACAGAAGGGAGTTGTGGCAGGGGGAATCTCTCCATTCTCCATGTTTCACACTAGAGAAGTCAGGTTCATTCAACAGCAAAAAGCTGGACCCACTCTCAAAGCTGTTGCTCACACAGAAGGGAGTCTCCTGCTGTCACTCAGGTCCCCTGCTGTGACAATTTTTCTTCTAAAAGAGCCATTTCCTTGGAGCTGTACCGTGGAAATGTGGTGTGGCTCTATTCTGGCAGGTCTCTATGGTGCCCAAGCATTAATGAAGTCTCTGGGCTTGGCCTTTCGTGGCTTAGTTTTCACTGTAGCGTGTCCAGACCAGCAGACCACTGAGTCTTGAAGTGATCTGTTAGTTACTGACAGAAAAGTCCTAATGACATTGTTGTAAACACAGCTGTCTCCCACCCCCGGGTGGGAGTCCTTTTCTTGCAGATTTCTGAAACAGTGTGTTTATTTGTTAATTTTAAAATATAAACAAAAGAGATACTTCTATCAACAAGGGTGATAAGAAATTAAATTAAAAAGCCTGCAAAAGTTAAGCCTCATGTTATTGTCCTTCATAATCAGGACAGTTGGCCTCTTACAAAGAGCAGGGAGGCTTATTGTTGCTTTGCTTGTTTCATACAGAAATATATCAATATTTTTTACATCTGTTCTGAAAGTAGTAAAGCCTTCTGTTTCTCAGGATATGTGCATTTGATCAAGTGTTCATGTTAGGCAGGCAAATTTATTGATGAGCTGAGTATTTGAGGCAATATTATGTCTGAACGTTTTGTATCTCCCTCTTGTGCATCATCCTTTTGCCAATGAAAAGTGTTTTGGTGCTGTCATGTTCTGCTTCTTCAAGTTCATCTACCTTGGAGGTTCACTCTTGTTTCTCCTTGCCTGTAATTAATGGTACACACTGTTTGCAAAACAGAAGGACTCTGAGTTCACCTTAGCAGTTATTTACTGTCACCCAGTTGCTTTATTTCATTATCTGTTTTGCCAAGTAATGTCTGTGGGTGTGATCAAGTGGAAAAACCTACTTGTCGCCTTTTAACGGTCCGTGTGGGAATCCCTGTGCATAATGGTCACTTGTCCTTGTTCTGCAGCTTGTAGATGTGTTACTGGACACAGGAGGAAAGTGGATACACCCTGTTGGGATGTCATCCCTGGGAGAACCGCAGAATCATTTAGGTTGGAAAAGACCTCCAAAATCATGAAGTCCAACATCTGACCAATCTTGTCAACTAGACCATGGCACAATGTGTCCAGTCATTTCTTGAACAGCTCTAGGGATGGTGACTCTACCACTTCCCTGGGCAGCTTGTTACAATGCTTGACAACCTTTTCATGAAGAGATTCTTCATGATGTCAAACCTGAACCTCCCCTGAAACAGCTTGAGACTGTGTCCTCTTGTCCTTGTTGCTAGTAGCCTGGTAGAAGAGGTTGACCCCCACTTTGCTTCAAACTCTTTTCAGGAGCCAGTCAGTGACTCCTGCTGAAACTTTCTGCTAAACCCTGCTAATCCAGCTTCCATTCCTGCTTTCCAGCTGTTGATGCTTCTGCCACTGTGGGAGATGAAGCAGAAAGTAGCAACTTTGTATTTCAGGGCCTTCCTTACTGTCTTGGGGCCATTCAAGGATCCTCAGCAGCCCCCCTGTAGCCAAACAAGTAAATGAAAGGAAGAAAACAGATTCCCTTCTTCAGTGATATAGAAATATTTGGTTAAAGTAGCACCGTGTGACACCATTCTTCTCCATATCTCCAAAGCGATCAAGGGATCCAGTGAGAAGATACTGGTGTAGAGCAGGACCTCCATTAACTTCTCACTGAAAGTGAGAGGTGAGGAGGTTCAACAAAGGTCTTTAAAGACCTCAGAGGCAAATGGTAATAGCACTGCATCCTACATGTCAGTGGCCAAGGATTATCTGGTTTCTGTGTTTGTCTTCATGCCAAATGTATAACCTGAAGAGTAAGGCACTGGGAAGCACTGTAGTCTGAATTTAGATTTAGGGCTTTGGGGGGTTAAAGATTATATTCTGTTCCAACTCAAGGTCACACAGCTCCATAAAAAATTGTTCAAACTTTCTCCACCCTTGTTTCCCCACTGAGGATGAGGATGGTTAGGCAAAATAGGGCTCATGTTCCTCAGATGTTCTAAAACTACAAAGTGTCTTGGCTGAAGGTAAGTATTTCCATTCATATTCACATTATGGATTTTCTTTTTGCATATTTAGTACTTAATGGTTTAAAATAGTTTCAAATAGATAGAAGCTCTACATGAAAAAGGATTTACTCACAACTCTCAAATCTCTGTTGCAAATGATAGAAAATGGGATTTTAGAAATTAAAGGTAGTGGAGATTTCATTCCTGATTCAGTACAAGAACCTGACAATAAGGAATACTTATTGTCCAGCTTGTGGAGGATGATATGTTTTTCCTGGACTGTAGTCAGTCAGTTTGCCAGCATTGTTTAATGCTTCTGCATAATCTTGATTATGATTTTAACCCAGATGTCTTTTGGTGGGAAGAGTCTGCAATGGAACTGCTCACAACCAACAGAACTTGAACAGTTTTTTAGGATTTCACAATGGCATTTGACAAATGTGGCACTAGAATTAAAATATTTTGTTTGCAGAGATTCTGTCAGCCCATTTTGGAGGTGGGGGAAGAAGATCTGTTGAATGTAAGAGTAATTGTTATGTTTTCTTCCTCAGTGATACAGCTGCATTTAGTTGTCAGTTATTTTCCTTCACAATTTTAGTGTGATTTTCTTCCTATCTTCTGACTATTCCCTGGTTTGTTTTATAAAGAAATTACTGAAGTCTTGAAAGTGTGTGTTTCATAAATATCATCTGATTAATTTTAGTGTCTTTTGTTTTACTTTGTTCCTTTGACATATCCTCATGACTTTATAACCTGAGTAATCTTTGATGCATGCTCAAAACTTATTCCCTCCATTTGACTTATATTGAAGTCGATGTTTTAAAGGCTTTGCTGCAGCAAGATCTCAGTCACCAACGTCTTGCGAGATTCATTAGTTAAGTTCTGCAAATACCATAAAATGCATGTCAGAAAGCCTATCCGTAATCTGTGGTTTGGATAGGGGAAGGTTTCTGCTTTCAGTTTGAGGGGATTTTTTTATTTTCTTTTCTTCTCTTTACTGCTTTGAAAATGCTTGGTATTTCTAAATGGAGTACAGTCCTAAAAATTCCACTGTCCTTGAAAGGAATTTTCTGAATTCCCCTGTGTTTCCATAGCACAGACGCCCCCTTTATTGCTGGTTAGGTGGCACTTCAAAGCCTTGGTTTGTGAAATTGCTGGTTGGAAGTCACACAAGAATTTTTGTTTTAAATTAACAGGAATCTGAATCAGATTTGGGTTTTGTCAGATTTTAAAATTGAAAAACCCCATACCAGCAAGACCACAAGCACTTGTTTCATGCCAGCCTGTTTTATGATGGTGTTTCATCTTTTACTTAGGAGTGGGGATATGAACTACCAGCCCATAAGCAGCTACGCAGTAAAATCCAAGAAAGCAGTATTTCCTCTCTTCGACGCTCTGCTCTTACTTACCTCCCTGCTCCCAGCACTCACTTCAGTAGGAGTTTTATTGTGACAAAAGATTTGTGATTTGACTCACTGACTTTTAGTAATATTGTCTGAAAGAGAACTATTGCATTCACTCCTAGTTAGTATCATCCTGTATTTTTTATGATGAGGCATAAATTTTGGTGAACCCTTTATGTAAAATTCCTGCTGTGGTAGTTTTACTCATCTTAAGCAGATCTACCTTCCTCTGAAGAAAACCGTGCACTTGAATGACTTTGTGGTCAACAGCATTAGAAAAACAGGTTGTCTTGGAAAAAATATATTTGCCAGTGTTATGCGTTGGAATGTGGGTTTTCCATCCTACTATTCATATTCCAGTGCTGATGAAAATTGCAGCTATTAAGTTAGTCTGCTTTGTCTCAGCCCAACCAGCATTTTACTGCTCATTTGTCACTGGCTCAGGATGAAAACTTCTGCTTGCCTTTTTTTCCAAGACAAAATACAAGTAGAATCTATTGACATTTTGCTGTAACAAGAAGCCAGGATGCTCTTCCTTTACAAGTGATCTTTGCACGTTGCTATGCACTCAGTCATTAATTCCCAAAAAAATGAATGTATTTTGGAAGCTGGGTATGGGTTTCATTCTACCTCCTTGCATTGTCTGGAGAAATCACCATTGTTGGGATTGGGATAGAGAAACCACTGTAGCCAGAAACCGAATCGGTCTTTCTTTGGAGGGGAGCATGTTAAGAAATACTGGATTTCCTGGGTTTGCAAAAGCAAGACAAAGCATGTGAAAGCAAAAGAACTGTAAGAATGTTAATATGACTCCAATTGCTGAAACATATGGAGCCAATTGCTGGCACTGCCTCAGCACAACTGGGAATGGAAATTAGCATTTTTCTCTGAAAAATATGAGATATTTCTCTTCCTGCAGTTTGTCTAATTTTTATGGCATTTTTCTTGTATAAAAGCAGGGATATTTTCAAGAGCAAGGTAAGCTATTTTGCCATCAGTATTAATTTCTGGTCTTGTTTTTAGTGCATTAAAATAGGAGAATTATGCAAAGAAGGAAAAATATGAAGAGGACTTGGTATGCTGTTGAGCATATTCTCATAACTTTGACACATTCTTGCTGATTGCATGATGGCACACACTGAGGAAGGAACTCCTAATAATTTTACAAAAAAATATGCTGATATCGTGGAGGTGGTACGCTGACAAACTGTAAGTTTCAATTGTATTTGAGTTGTGATGTGTCGTCTTTGATCTTTAACACAGGTCTGTATTTCAGCTCATTGATGTGATGAGTCACTTTTAAAAATAAGATCCAAGAGCTTTTAAAATCTTAGATTTTGATCGTAAGAATCCTTTAATATTAAGAAAAACTTTATGGTAACCTCAAAAATAACTGTGCTCCAAAGAAATGATTACTTGATTTGTGCTCTCAGGTGAACTTTCCTCATTCTACCTCCTTCATTCCTTCTTTTCTGATTTTAGAATTGTTCCAAGTAGAGACAGGAAGGCTTTTTAACCCTGTGGCATCTGTAATTTTGAAAGGAGACTTTTTGCTGTATTCTTTTCTGTTCATAAAGAGTTTTTTCTAAAACCTTACTTTCTTTTTATTGCTGCTGTTATTACTATTATTAATTTATTTATTGCTATTATTCCTTAGTGGATCAAGCAAATATATATTCAATTTTATGCCTAGAGATTTAAACATACTTAGAGCTGATTACTGGAATATCACCATGTGTAAACACCAGATGTTTAAGGACATTTTTCATATATAGATATAGAAATAATTAGTATTTCTTGGAACCTCTGCCTTAAATTGGCAAGTTCCCTCTGTTTCTAATAAAGCAGGTCATCCCTGTTGTGGTTGACAACATCACTGAAAAATAGTACTTAAGCTACTTTGTATAAAACAATGAAAGAGAAGTCTTATACAGTATCTTTTCTTTCTCTTGTTGTATTTGTTTTGCCACAGTGTCAGAGGGGAAAACTAAGGCAGGGAAAGAGGATGGCCTTCATTTTTAAAGTCATTTAGATTAAATTTCTTCTAAAAATCTACTTCAATACAAAGCTGCACGTCCCTTCTCATTATTTAAAATTACCAACCCAAGGTGCAATGTATTTTGGTCAGCAGGAGACATAACTGAGTGCTCACCTTATACATAGCTCCCATGCACACAGTGACTCAGTGGGCGGCTTCTTTTATGAACTCTGCAGTGTCTTCATTGGTTTGACTGGAATGTTTCCAGGTTTGAAAGCAGTTCAGGAGAAAATTGCCACTGGATTCAGTTACATGGAGCGTAAGAACTGGTTGGATGTTCTTTTTTTTTTTTTTTTTTCCCCCCCTCCCCTAGGTGAAAACAGCCAGTTTTGTCAAAACTAAAGTGTTTATAGGAACATATCCTTTTTTGATGAAATTTCCCTGGGAAAGAACTAGGTACAATTTCTTGTGAAAATTCCCTTTAAAATACAGTGCTGTTGCATGTATAGACTTGAATACATACTGAATGTGAAAAGCACTAGTCTAGAGCAGTCCTGCTGTGCTGCTTATTTGCCCAGTTCCTGGCAATAAAATGGCTTAGTGGCTCTGAGATCAAGGTTGCATCCAGGCTATTAACCTTCACAGTGATCACTGGATCCTTCCTCTGTGATCTGTTTTGCAGCTGTTCATACTTCTGGCTACCAAAGTGTCAGGTGGTGTGAGCTGCACAGCTTAGCCAGGCTTTTTCTGAGAAAGCTCTTTCTTCTGTTGGCTTTAAGTCTGACAAGTAGCTTCTCTGGGCAACCCATCCTTGTATTCCTTGCCACTTGTCCACATTACTTGTGATTTCTTTAATACACCTTTATTGCGCTGTTCTCCAGGTTTTCTCTCTTTCCCAAAGTGGAAGCTATGTGATCACTTTTGTTACCTTCTCTTGTAGCTTCTCAGTTTCCTGTATTTGGTTATTGTGAGATCAGGTGCCCAGACAGCCAAGCACTATTTCAGATGCTGTTGCAGTAGAGCATAACAGGGCCCCTTCTGTTTGTTGAATGTTTATTCTTAAATAAGTGAAGTTTGTGAAGTCTTGTCACTCTGGAGGCCATTTCTCTTTCTAGTCCAGGGCTCAGCCCCTCCACCCTTGGGCCCATGTATCGCTGGGCTTGGAAAGGATGGTCCCAAGGCTCTGCTAGTGGTTTGGCATGAAAGAGCCACTCACTTTCCCATAGTGGAGCTCATTAAAAACTGTAGATTTGCAATCTCATGTTCCTCACTTTTTATTCATCTCTTACTCTATCAACTTTGATAATCTGAGCCCTTCTGAAGAGTGAAGTGTTGCTGATATGAATTTCTTTATTTCTTCCCTAAAACCAAACACTACTCAACATTACCTGGTTTTTAATGACATATAAGAAGGGAAACAATTTCACATAAAATGTCAAATTTTGAAAAGAAAAATAGGTTCTGGGTTGGAGTTTGTGGTTCTTTTTTTCATTTTGTTTTTTTTTAAACATGGATGATCCTGACTACTGAGGTATGAGGAGCACAGCTGTGTCCTGCCTCCACTTCTATGCTCTTCCTCTACTTGCAAAGTGCCTGATTTTCCTGTCGGGAGATAACAGCTCCACTTATCCAAATTGTTGTATCAGTCAGAGTGAAAATTAGAGTCAAATTTGTTGGGTTCTTCAGCACGTCTCTGTATTTTACAGCATGTTAACATAAATTAAAGCAATGTTTTTGTTACCTGAAGAGTTCTGTCATTGCGCTATGAGGTTTAGATTTGACTAATTATAATGTCAGAGTATTTTTCTGCCTTTAATGAAAGCTTTTCCTTCAATCTGCTTCTATTCTTACATTTAGTCTCTTGGCAAAGTACAATGCTGAAGAAGTGTTTTCATTTTATAAAATAATTACTAAAAGTGAAATGTTTACTTCCCCCAAAAATTTTCAGTAAGTATAGGCAATTTTATTGATGGAAACTTTAGAAATTAAGTCGAAAATACAACCCTTTAATATTAGTCAGTTGTTCCACAAATAATGGCAGGGAAATAAGTAGAGGTTAAAAAAAAATTGAAATAACCTAACCTCCAAATTACTCTTTACATTCAGATCTCAGCTTGAGTAAATCAAAACTGCTGCATGAAGTGATATGATCTATTTTCACTTAAAACATTTATCTAAGTTAGTGGAAATATGCTATTTGCACAAGCTGGCTACTGGGGTATTACAAAGATTGTCCTAAGAAAAACAGCTGCCTTTTTGATTCAACAATGGGGCCTAAATACTTGAAAACTAAAATTAGGCAAATAGTTGATGTTATCATTGCCCAGTTTATTCCTGCTTGCAATGAAGAATGGTGTTTCTGAGGACGACTGGCAAAATCTGGATCCAGACTTCTAAATTCTGGTATTTTGGATCCAGAGCTCTGGGTTGGAATGATGAGTAATTTTCTTTTTGTTTAAAGCATGTTGAAGCTATTTCTTGCAAAAGGAGAGGAGAAGCATGATGGAACCCTCTGAAGTTCTTCTGCAAGTGGCATCTGACCTTAACATGGGAACTTCAGTGGGTTGGTTGTTGGTTCAAATGAAGAGGAGCTTTCCAATCTGCTGTAAATAAACAACAAAGCTTCAAAGGAGACAAGTTACAGCGATACAAACTGCCTGCCCTATACCTCTTGTATTGATTAAATCATTCTCTAAACCTGTGGACATTTGACACCTCAATCAGCTTTCCCAAGTTGTACATCAATTTTTTTTGGTCGTAACAGCTCAACTTCTAGCATAGATATATTGCAAATATAGAAAGATGCTTCAGCAAAAATACTAGGAAGGCTTTACAATTTTCTTTTGGGGCAAGGGTCACTAACTCCTTTGATATTTTCTTTTCCTCCTTCTGCATGGTTCATTAAATTCCCTGAAAGGATGGTGTATGTTGTGCACATAAATGAACTAGCAATAACAAGGCCCCATCATTTATATCTAGTAACTAGTTTAAAAAAACCCAAACAACCAACTCCAAACCCCCCCACTGAATGGGGCTATCTTCACATAAGTACTTTTAAATCTTTGTAAGTCAAACTTGTAAGAATATATTACACTCATGAGTTGCAAGGACCTTTGTCAGATAATTAGTGTATTTATTATGAATTACTGTAATAATAATTGGTAGGTAATGTAGGTCATGTTGTTAGGTATTGATATATCTATCTGGCGTTTAGTCTCGTGTTCATCATACAAAGTGATCTGCAAGCCACTGCTCTTAAGGGACAATTGCTGCATCTGGCAAGAAGAGGTGTTGAGGAGTAACCTTTTGAATTCAGTGTCTGTGGCCAAGAGTTTTTACCAAGACTGATAATTACTATACACTTTTTGTGACAGAAATTATAAATCCACATTATCAGTGTCTACATTTTCATTCACATTATTCAATGCAAATTAATGTAAAAACACCATATTGCAAAATGTTGCAATCATTTGTGATTTATAGGTTGCAACATGCTTATTTTTCTCCCCTCATCTGCGGAATTTTTTATTTTTTAACTTCAAGGACTCTCATGATGACATTATTGTTACTATTATTAGAAGTATTGAAAAAATTAATTTTATTATAATTACTTCAATAAGGAAGGTATTCTTTTTTCTTTGTTAACATGTTTCTGCAAAAATCCATTTTCAGAAGTTTGGTTCAGCCGATTGTAAATATTTTTTTCATGAGAATTTTTCCTATGAGCTATTACTGATGTAAATAATAGTGTATATTAGCTATTAAAATAGTTACACTTTTTCAAAGTCAGATTGCATTTGCCTAAAACAATCCTTGGCCATCTCTCCTTTTCTTGCTTTTCAGGCCGTGAAGGAAGCAGGACTAACCCAAGAAGATTAGCAAGGTCACTAAATCTGAATTTAGGAAGGATCAGAGCTGGTGCAGTCTGTGTTTATGCCTTCCCTTTAGGATTACAGATGCTCCTTGCACAGCTAGAGTTCATAGGATAGAGGAACTGATAAAGATAGGAAAGACAACTGAGCAATTTTTGCTGCAGTAACATAATCCCCAGTAAAATCCTTAATGATATCAATGGGCTTTAAAACCAACTTGTTTTCTCTCTGCACGATGAGATCCTTACATATTATCACACAGTGCTTCAGTCGCTCGCTGTCTAGAAATCACAGGATGAGTCGGTGCAAGCATAAGGAAAAGTCACCGAGTCTTGTTCTTCTCTCTAGTCTTATGTGGTGATCTCTAAAATACGACCTTGGAATTTGTCTGGGTGTAAATAAAAGAAATAATAAATGAAAAGTAATAAATGAAACTGGACTAGTAACGCTAGTAATACAAGTCCATTTTAGCTCAATTTTCTGCAGTGAAAGAAGCCTTTGAGGTCTGCTGCCCTGAAAAACACTTCAAGGTGAACTGTATTATCCAGTGAAAATGCTTGACTCAAGGAAATAACAAGAAAGGGGAGGAACTAGCTAATTCAGAAGTGAAAACATTTTTTCATGTTTCCCATTCCTGCAGTCCAAACTTATTTTCATTCTGTGCCTCTTGCTGTTTCTTCCAACTAAATTTCTTCTTTGACTTCTTTATTTCTAAAATTCTCTGCCTTCTTTATACTCATTGTGTTTTTTTATTTGATTGCTAATGGCATCACTTCAACAGGACAAGGAATAAAAAATTAAGTGTGTGTAAGAGGGCTGAAGGAAGAAAGGCCTTCAAGCAATTAGGTTGAAGCAATTATTGCATTCAGAATAAAGGAAAGGGAAGAAACAAAGAATTCTGCATTTGATGTTTGCCAGAAAATAGTGTGCTCTGAGGCATCTCTTGCTGTGCTTAGTTTTGTCTGTCTTCTTGCGTATTGATAATACTTGTTAAAACAATGACCTTTTCCTCATTGTCCCTCCGATCCAAATATATTTTGCCCAGATGGTTAGTGTAGGTGTTGATCTGGTAGCTTTGGAAATCAGTGAAGTTATCTGCTAGTTTATTTATTGTGATATTTCTATATGAATCCCATCGTTGACACAGATTTTATTTCAGTGCTGATCAATCGATGAGTCTGGTTTCCAGCTGTCTTGCTGGCTGCAGAGCTCTCTGTTGCCTTCGGTAGTGTCTGTGGGCTTGAGGTGAGCTCTGTGCACACAGATGTCTTCCATACCCAGATGTGACCCCACAGCAGGGAGCTCCCACAAGCTTGCCCCAAATGTTTCCTTTAGATGACTGGTTGGAACCTAATGAAATCTAGAACTGATAGTCAGAATTGAGCTATATAATGTTGGCTTCATAAGCCAAGCACAATTAATGAGTTGACTAATTAGCACTTTTTGAGCATCTCCATTGTTGAGGTGAATTGAATGAAGTGGATAAACTCTCTGAAATATCTCCCTTCAGGGTCAAAAGGGGCACCTGCCTTGTTTCCCATAAAGTTTCCTTCAGAGAATTTTCAGTTTTGAATTTCAAGCAGTGTTTAACTTGTAACAAGCACTTGCAAGCATCTGTACGCAAAAGAGATGGACACTGAGATATGAACTTAGTCTATTAAATTGCTTTATTCCATGAAATTTGCTTTAGTCCATTAAATGTTTCCTTCATCCATTTCTTCCTGAATCATGGAGCTTTGTTCTCCACAGCAGGTTGTTTCTGACAAACCTCATGGCAGCTGTGTGAAGACTGGAAGCAGTAACATCAAAGTAATGCAGCCAGAGCAGAATTGGCAGAAGGATAGTGAGGCCAGAGGTTTTAGCAACCCTGGTAAACCATGATCCAGGGAAACCTTCCCTTTCGGCAGAGATAGCTGGGATATCAGGCAGCTGTCATAAAGAATCAAAGTTCATGTGTTTTCTTGCTGCCTTGGTACTAGTTTCTTGTTATGGTTAGTTTTTGGTCTTGGGACTTGAGCAAGCAAAAAAGATCTGTTCCTGTTACGGCTGTGCAAGAATTCTGCTTTGGATCATGCAGGTAAGAAGACCTGTGATTATGTGCTGGAGAGCAGTCTTACAGAGAAAGCCCTTACACTTTATTCAGTCTGTCTTACTATAGGAGTTTAAGCAGCAGGGATAGACTAGTTATGTTGTTTAGGCTATTGGATAGGAAATGCAGCAAGGAAAAATCTGGCTGTTTATGGACAAGAACTCCTACTGGCCACATTTACCTGAAAATCAATTACAATGGACTCTGGAGTTTTTTAAGGTGCTGAATGAAGGCTGCATTTGATTATAAGAAAGAAAGATGTTAATGTGAAAGGACTTTATATAAGTGTGGAGAGTGGTGGTCTGAAACCCATGAGACTCAAAGATACTTACTGAAGAGGGTCAAATGTGTAGAATGAACAGTTGAAGTGACCAGAGATAGGCTTGCTCTCTAATTAAGAGCTCTTTCAATTGAGGAAGGAAAATCGTAGACTTCCTTGATAGAAATAGTAAGACTAAATGAAATTGAATTTTTCCAGTGTTAAAAATAAAAAAAAATTATAGTGGAATACTTTTGGGCCATTTTATCTATATAGTATATCAAATAAAGATTATATTAGTAATTTTTAAAGTGGTGAATAATGTGTAGTGCTCACTAAATATTTGTAATTGTGTGTGCCTGTGGAATGTAGCCAGGTTAGCGCAAGTGATCTGCTGGTAGTGGTAAGAGTGGAGTCAGTTTGCAAGACTTCTGCCAATATTTGATTATCCAGAATAATATTAGTCTGTATGATTGACTGACTTCTGAAATTTTTTTCTTTCTCTGAAGTATATTTGTATTGTTTTTCAAAAGGAATTAGGCAATTTTCTCTGTTTCAAGCACTAAGCACTCATGGAGTGTATGAGTTGTTCAGTATTCTAGCAGCCTTCAGAAGACTTTGCTAAAACTGTGCCCTTTGCACGTTACTAACCTCCAGGAGCTTCCATTAATCTGTTTGGGTCATGAGGCTTACAGGTATTTTTGCTCAGAAAACTCACCTTTAACAATGTTTTCTGGTACTACTTCCATGTCTGCTCTTTGCTCCACATTAGCTGGTGGAGAAATGAAAATCTTTTACAGTTAACCTCTTTAGTGTATTCATTATTCTAATTAGTTGAAACAATTCTCTGTTAATTGTTCTTGAGGTTACCATATAAATGCTTCCAGAAAGGGTACATGGTACATGAAATGGTCCTTGTCAGCAAGTGGACGTTCCGTCCATGGGAAACAGCGGAACGTTTCACAAAGACAGTCTTTAGCATGACTTCCTGCTCTACATCGCCCAGGGCAAGCCTATGTCTATTCATTGGCTCTGGTGGGAACACAGTCTCACTAGATTAAGCTCTGCTTTTGTAACTACCCCCTCAGCAGTACAGGTCACTTTCATTAAATCAATCAGAATCAGTCAGTTGTTCATTGATGAGGTTCTTAAACATTTGCAAGTCAGCTTTCTCCAGCATGTCTTAGGGGAGTCCTTATGCTCCCATTTCAAGAAGAAATGTTTAGCCATCTCCTGTGAAGTATTGTGTCATTTTGGCACCTTGCAGCACTGTGCAAAGCTCATTTGTTAGGAGGCGTTTGAAGTGGGAAAATATCTCTGGTGAAGGTGTCAGAGTTGAAGACATGAATCCACCATTGCCGTTAGATAGGCAGACAGATACATCTCTGGTACCTGAGAGTTAGGATTTAGGGAAAATAGCTAAAAAACCTGGTACCTCACCCAGCTATAGCACTTGTAATTGCTGTTTTTATATTTTTTTTTCCTACATCTGAAGTTCTCTTATTAGAATCAATCGGCAGCAGTATTTCTCCTCCTCCCCCTGCTTCCCACTGTTCTGTGAAGAAAAATTTGGCTCTTAGGGATTGCAGGGAACAGCACAGACAAGAAAATTCTTTGTATTTTTAAGAAGTGGGATGATGGCTCTTTTGCCCGAAGGTAAAACTCAGTTTGAGCAGTAGGGGGCATGGAGAGTGTTTGTGAGCATAACTGCAGGCTGAAAAACTTATGTCTTACTTGCTTCTACACCTTGTTCCAGAGGGCCAGAGGGGAGGTCGAAAGGCAGCTTCAAGTGTGCTGCATTGCTCTTTTCTAAATCTCCCAGCTCTTGGGCGTCTGATTTTTCAATGAGAAGTGGGCAGTGCTAGGATGAAACATCTACCTTTTTGTGAGTTACAATGTCCTGTGCTTTAAAAGAGCGATTCCTATAATTATACCTATATCCAGATGTTATTCAGACACTTTAGCTTAGTAGCCTGGAGTTCTGCAGCTCAGCCTGTGGTCTCAGGGGAGGCCAGTGCTTTAGGAGGAGGAGTTGCACCCTCTCTTACCCTCCTGCTTTCTTCTCCAGCATTCTTTTGTACTCCTAATATTTGAATTGCTATTACCCCCAAACAGAGGCTTGTAAGAAAGGATTTTGGCACAAGAGGCTTCTGGCATATTATTTTCTCCTTTGTTCTCCCCAAAGGATGGGATCCCTTAATCTCCTGATTGATTTGGAGCCAGCCTCCCTGCTGCCGAGGGAGGGATGTGAAGCTTTTCTGCCATCATCCCTTTCAGATACACTGCTGGAATGTGCCACTAATCACAAGGAAGAATTTCCCCTTCCTGCTGGCTGTTGCTCAATGCTCTTTGGTTTGCCCTGGGTTGTGCTTCTGGCTGGTATCATTGAGGCCTTCAAATTGGAGCTGTTCCTTCATTTCCTTGTGTCTGGAGACAATTTTGGAAATAATCCTGTTCTGTCTTACCTCCATTATCTTGGTAAGGCCGCTGGCATGGCTTGTAGTGTGTCACCAATTTGCCTGCATCCAGAGCTCCTGATTCTTCCCTTGTTTCTAAAACCACTTGAAGCCCATGCTGCAAAATGGGGGTCACTGGAAAGTTCTGTACCTTCCTTTGCTTTGCTGCTGGACCCTGATGTGGGTTGCTGAAGATGTGAATTCCTGACCCTGGCACAGTATTTGTTTTATTTGTTTTCACTTCCTTTTTCTAGCTGAGAGTGTGAGTTCACAAGTTTACTCTGGAAGGCAGCAAAGTTGTTGTAGACTTGCAAATATGCTGCGTGGCCCTTCAGGTTTGCATCATGAACTCAAGAGGAGAAATAACTCAGGGTTTCTCATAGAGGGCTGATACACTGCAACCAGGTCCCTGACTTTTACCCATTTGTGCCTTTCCCCTTGGAAGAAGTGTCACCTTCTGCCCATGACTGCTGGCCTAGGAAGCCTAGGCTGGGACTGTAAGCACTGCTTTCAGGTCAATATGATGAGCACAACAAAGTGCTCAAATCAGTTTGGGGAGTTTTTTTTAAGATATAAATTAATCTGAAGTACTGGTCTGCCAGCTCCAGGCGCTACCAGTAATATCATGCAGGCATGAATGGAGATCTGAGGAGCTGGCAGGGATGTGGTTCTCTTCTCTTCCTCCAATGAACCTAGTCACTTAGGAGGAGAAACTCCATCAAAGCATCTGTCCAGTTTGTGGGGGTTTACCCAGGATGTTCCTAGGGATTATTACAAATATGTGTTAGTAATTTCACGATGGTTGCAGGAGTAAAACTAATTTTTGTCTAAATAAGTGCTTTTGTGGGTAATGTTGCATGTGAATGTCACTAGGTGAGCAGCTCCGTTAAAGTCAGTCAAATTCAAATTTATCACTCTTCTTAAACATACCATGTGTAGTGTTCTGGTGAGGTGGAATGGGAAAATTGGGTATTTAAATTGCACAGCAACAGCAGAGCTGCTTGCAGTACCAAAGGATGATAATGAATTTTCAGTTATTCCTTGTTGCTTTTAAGTAATGATACAAAACAGAAATCTGAGGCTTTTCTTCTTTCCTCTATATTTTATTTCAAGGAATACAATTATTTCAATGGAAATAGAATTTGCTTACTCTAACATTAAATGCAGCTAACTAACCTCACCTACTCCATGCTGTGCAAACCTTTTGACATGGTTTCATTACTGCCTCATAATCAGTAAGATTTGCTATTTACTTGAGTGTGGGAAGCAGAGTTTCCTTCTGTTTGGCAGATTTTATTAAAATCTGAGGACTTTCAGGACCACAATAAATTAAGGCTGTATGCAGGGAATTTGTACAAAGATACATAACCTACATGTTATTAACTACTAATAAAACTTAATTAGTTACTTAATTACCTACTAATGAAACTTTTGGCTCTCCAAACTATGATTTGTCAGTGGTGGTCAGTTTGCATGGGACTTCAGGGTTCAGCTGTAGCGAGGAATTTCAATGAGGAGAATAAAATTACAGCACATTATGGAAAGCCTTGAAGTTGCCTCACATCTTCTGAGCTGATCATTTTGTTTTCCCTTCAGTGAAGCACAGATTATTTCTTATACAGTCTTGCTGAGAAGTGGAATTCAATGCATCACATCTGCTTACAGCATTGCGTAAGATGAAGTGACATTTCAGGTAAATGTTTGGTATCATTCCGTGGTGGTCAGCGATCAATGGCAGACTCTCAGCAGACAACTGGCCCAAAGGTTTGGGACTTCGTGATCTGAAAACCACTGTGCAGAACACAGCCTTGTTCTGAATAAATGTCAAGAGTGCAGATTGTGATGAGTGAACAGAAGATATTGCCTAGAATATCATGTAACTCTTCAGAGTTTTTCTTTACTTATTTATCGTGTAAATGTACACTTCAATTCCTGTCCACTGTTGAGAATAAAAAATTATTTGAGGAAACTCTTGAATGAAGTTTTATTTCTCATCTTTGGAATTTGTGAAGCCTGTTTATTTAGTATCCATTCAGAAAAAAAACCTCTGAATTGAGAATTTCCAGTCTTTCAGGGGAATCCAAGAGACTTATGTAAAATTGTTGTCTTTGTTGATGACATTGCTTTCTAGAGTTTGCAGAGAGAAGTGTGTTATTTAACGTAACTCTCATTTAAACAAGTTCTTCCCAACATGTTTCTAACAGGAAGTGTTGGGACCACTATGTCACAACAGCTGTCAGATGCTCTGTAGAGATAGTTAGCCCCATATACTTGGTTGACCCTGTAAATAAAATTCGGATATACCTTTAAAGTAATTGGCCATGCTATAGTTAAATTTTTGTCTGGTAAAATATAATGTTTTTGCCAGGTGCAGGGCAGGCAAGGAAGCAGTAAGGGGGGTAATGGGGAGAATGGAATTGATTATAGGTGGTATAAATTTCAGATGATGTAAAGTATCAGCTCTTTGCACAGGGAAACCAGTGATTAAAGACCTGGATAGTTCTACACAATTGACTTATACTCTGGTGTAGTGTTCTCCAAATTACAAAACCAATCAAGCACCCTAATTGCCTTCATTCAAAACCAGTCACCAATTTGATTCTGTTACCAGCCAAATAAGACAGCATAAATCAGGCAGTGTGGGTGTCAGGGAATGCTCGATTGGGACGCAGCCAGATCTTATGTAAACCTAACAATAGTGTATTAAATCCACGGCCAGGGGAGCCTTGCAATTCTCACTTCAGAGCAGCATCTCCTCTCGGCTTTCTGTGACGTGGTAAGTGTAGAACTGAAAAGCTCCAGCTCTGAATACCAACCCCAGCTACAATGGTGTGGCTTTACAATGGTTGTGGTGTAAGCGAGGCCTAAACGGGGCCTTTACTTTGTAGTGTCTGCTTTTATTAGGATTTTTTTGTAAAAGGCTCTAATGGGATTTACTTTGCTCCCATTGAATCAAACTGTTAGTGACATTAGTGAGAGCAAGTTCAGACCCCAGTCAGCTTTTCAGTGTTGTTGTAAAAGCATTTATTGGTTTCTTTGAGTGGAGTGGAGTGAATTAATTTTCATCTTCAGCATGCATTCTCTTTGCTTTTGTGCAAATATTCTATTTTTGGGGGGAAAAAAATTCTGTACTTGAAAATCTCACTGTATTTCAGCATGCCTGTCACCCAACAGTGTAAATGGGAAATGGAGCTGTATGGCAATTTTTGGGTCTCAAACACACTGAATGACTATGGAAACAATGAAAGATTGCACTGTGCCTGAGGAATCTTTCTTTGGAAGGAGGGATTAACTGCTCTCCAGCTATCAGTAGGAGAGAATACCCATTAAAATATCTCCACACCCAATCTGACTATCATTTTAGGAGGTGCAGTCACAGATAAGCAGTGAAAGATCTTGTTGCTCAAACAACAGTAGTTAAAAGCAAATAGTTTAAACAGATGCTTGAAGCAGAAAAATAAAGGATATGTCTGCCACTGATGGGGCCATGCAAGAAGTCTTGTAACAAATTTTGACCACTATACACAGGAATCTAATGTGAAGCGTAAAAATGGAATTGTACTATATTAAAAAAAGGGGGAAATTCAAAAGAATTTAGAAAACTTCCATGTCTTTCAAACGTGAACAAGAGAACAGTGCATAAAATGGACAAAATGACAGAATAAACCTGGAAAGGAGATATAGAACATTTCACTGATACATTAAAAACTAGGAATGCCATGCTGAAGACTTGACCTATCCCTCTCATTCCGCCAATAATAAAAAAAATGACCATCTGATTTCTGACAAAATGTAAAGGCATTCCATAAAAAGAAAGTAATACTTTATGCAGAAAATATTGAACCTGTGTTACTTCTACAGGAGAAAACACATTATGGTTATTATGACCAGTACCTACTGCCTTTATAAAGATACAAATACAAAAATAATTCATTCTTAGATTTCAATATATAAATGTATCTGAAAAAACATTCCTCTGCTGATGAATAGCATTACTCAATTTTCCAGGTGTGTAATAGTGTTTGTTTTCTTAGTTCTCTAATATATTACCTCTAAACTGGTGAACAGGATGTCAGATTCTAAAACAATGGCAAAGAATTACTGTGAGTGTTTGAAAAAATGTATTTCCTGTTGCTGAATGTTTTCTGAAATAGCTGGAAGATACACTCTTTGACTTCCTCTGGCTGTTAAGTAGAGGTAAAACACACTGTTCTAAAATAGCAAAGAATTGAAGGCACAAGAATTGCAACCAGTTTCAAGTAAGCAAACACTGTCATAAACTATGAATTCTGGTCAGTTTTGTGAAATTGCTGTATTCAGTTCATGGCTTTGTGTCTGGAGGTATGTAATTTCTGGTCTTGGACAAGGGAGAGAAACAGAGTGTCATGCCTGTGTTGGACATGACTGCATATGCAGGACTTGGTCCAGGAGGAAGGAAGCTGGCTACAAAGAAGTTATGCATGACTTGGTGGAGAAGTCAAAGGAAGGCCAATAAAGACTTTTTTAGGAAGGTCTGACCTAAGCAAAAACAACACTTGAGACAGTTCGTAACACTAGAACAATTTCTTGACTGTCTGTGGAGTCCTTTCTCAAGCTTATGGGCCTGCCTGTTGGCCGCCAAGGAGGTGAACTGCAAAAAGGATAACTAGAACTACGAGAAGGAGAGAACCTCATACTATTAGAGGATGAGCAGGAGGGAAGTAGGCCCACTGGTGGTGATAGGAGAATGTGCAGACAACTGAGGCCCTACTTCAGTAAGGAAACATAGAGCTTCTGGGCTGAAAGTGAGCTGAGGAAGACAAGGAAGGAAACTGGAGCCTCTTCTCCCAAGAGTATGGAGAGCGTCTGCTCAGAAAACCCTTAGGTTGGGGTTGACTCCACTCAAATGCAAGTATCTCATTCACTCCTGCAAGTTTCTCATCCAAAACCCAAAACATACTGATCTAATGGTAGAACCTGGAAGAGAGCAGTGGAGCCTGATGGGCATGAAGAAGCCCTTCCACCCATGAGCCCTCCCCCTTCATGTGCCTAGGGGAGTGTGGAGAATTTCTTCTGAAAAGTGGTATTGTAAACTGGACAGAGGAAGGAATTGAGTGCTTCTCCGCATGAAATCCAATTGCATAGTAAATACTTTTCCTTTCTCTTTTCACTGGTCCCCTTTCTGCTATTTTCTCTTCCCATATCCTGATTTTCATTCCTTCCTAGTCTCTCACTTCTCTTCCATTCTTATTTCATGACATTTCATCATTACTATCTTCTTCTGCTCAGATTCTGGAAACATTTATATCCTTTTGCTAAATATACCGGTGCTGTAGTCTCTTTGCCTTTTTCCTCTAAATGACCACATTCTGGACCCTGTGTTCCCCTGCCTGGCCCACATTCTCCATCTAGCCTTCCCTTACCATATTCCCAGACATGCAGAGCACTTGAGGCTTATGTGGGGTTTAAAGAAAAAAGCCATAGGTGCAGATACCCATTTCCTCCTTGCAGCAGGCAGCCAGTTCTGTGGAGGCAACATCAACACGAATAAGACTGTGTCCTGCCAAACCCTGAGATGGTCTCAAGCTACCCCTCTTTTTAGAGGAACAAACATATGCAACATATTGATCTTTCATACCCTTCAGAAAAATCTCTGTGTTTTTATGGTGAATGGCCTGAAAGATCTGGTTTTGCAGGATGTGAACAAAGAATCCCAGATTTCAGTTTGCAGGCAGATGGACCTTTAAACAAAACTCCCTGCACAGCAGGGACATCTGTTACAATTTGTGATCCACAAACTTTAAGGATACTCAAAATTCAGCTACGGGGCTCAATCCTTAGCTAGACCCAGCAGGAGAAGTAAAAGGCAAAGTCTGTGTGCTGTGAGCTTTGCTGAGAGCTGAAATAGTTCCTGCAGCAAACTGGAACTATGTGATTTTAACCTCATATTGTCTGGAGCATTGTTTGGACATTTTTTCTTCCACTTCTTTATCCTAGAAGACCTGACTAAGGAGTTGGAGACAGTGACAAGCAGTTTGGTGGAGCTATTAGAGGGGTACTGTACATTAGGATGACATTTTTAGAAATAAATCCTTCCTGAAACTGTGCCAATGGCAATTTTTCATTCACCCTGTGGAAGCAGGAGCCAGCCCAATTGTTTGCATTTACATTTAATACATTCTGCATCTTCTGTTTGGCGTTAAAGGGTACCAAATGATTTTTGTCCCTGGTGTTGAGTGTTGGAGACTATAGAACTGTTTCTGCTCTACTTTAAAAAAGGTTCATTAGCTGGTGAATGATCCGCATTTAGGAAAAACCAATAATTTTCTATTAAGTACCAGGAAATAATTTATTCAATACGTCTCTTCTTTACAATTTCCAGCGTTTTCTGGAAAAATTATATGACTCTTTTCATTGCAGTGGTCATTTCTGATGGCACTGGCACTTGTGCAGACATTACATGAAAAAAATCCAAACGAATTACTAGTTTGGATTTTTTTCCCCAGAATGATTAGTACTAAGGGTCCTTTAAGACACGGCTTAAGTGCTTTGCCTCTTTTGTCACTCGTTAAATGTGTATGCTTTCTTTTCTTCAACTTAATTTTTTTGGCAAATACTCCTTCAACTGTATTCCTTGCAAACATTAAGCGAGGAATTCAAGGAGCTTTGCTTAGATGCTCACAGTGTGTTTTACTTGGACAGATAGGACAAACATAAAATTCATAGGACTGTGTGGCTGGCACACCACATGCTATATTTTAAAAGAATTCTATTTTTAGCCTCCCCGTTCCTGATGCTTTTAGATGTGAATTAGTATTATGTTTATAGAAGTTCTGAACTCGTATCTGTGAATATTTAAAAAAAAATAAATCCAGAAGGTGCAAACTTATAGGGAAGCAGAGCCAAAGCAATTTCTATTTCTTCTTCTGGCGAATACTTAGGAGAAATATTTAGATATTTTAAGCTCTGCTTGACAAGTTTCCCTTAATATCTCAGGCTCTTCTATCCCTAATTGCTGGTGTCACAGCTTTTCCGCAGTTGTGCTCATGCCAGCAATGGCTTGGAAAAGCCGTCTGTAATCTAAAATTTTATTTTGAAATTCATTTCACAGGGTATACCTGGCAAGAAGTCAAAGTGCTTCATTGTGTGATCTTTCCACACTACACAACATGGCTATAGCTCTCCTAGCACCTCTTTCAGGGGTAGGCTCTCCCCACCTCCCAGATCTGTCTCCACGTGATCTGACCTTTCTCATTCTGGGGTAGAAATGTGGAAATACAGTGTGAATATTAATTTAGCAACTGAACTGTGTTCTCCAGAAACAACCTTCACTCTTAGATACAGTAGGGAAAAAAATTGATTTACCATCTGCTGGTGTCAGACTGATGCTTCATTGTGCCCCTTCAGAAGAAAAAAAAAAAAAAAAAGTAGGTCTCCTAATTACCTCCTACTGTTTCTCCCTAGTTTGGGGTAACATTAAAAGGAAGAAACTTGTGTTTTGTTGATAAGATACTCAAAATGACTGGCCCTTTTCTGACCTTTAGGGAATATTCAATAGAAGAAACTTACTGTTTTTACAGTGACTTATAGTAGTTTTTATCTATTGAATAGTTAATATTAGATGGAGTGTCCCGTGATTGTGCAGCTCTCAGTATTACCTAATGTTATTTGTAGATATCATTAAGCAAGAATAGTGTTTCTCTCTGCAGAAGAGGGTCTATGTGGAAGTGTTCCCAGCTGGTACTCTGCCATTTTCAAAATTTCACCCATGTTTAGTCGTCTGTAGATTTTTTTTCAGAGTATCACCTTTTTCTTTGTGGAAACAAACACGTTGCCCTTTGTAGACTTTAAATTGTACTGCTAAGAGGGAAAAACCTGGATTGTGCGTTCATTGGGAAAGTTGTTAATTACTAAGTGGAAAGAGGGATACCCCTGGGGATTTCCATTTGCCAAATTGCCATAAGAGACCTTTTGCTTAGAAAATGCTAAACTCATATAAGATGCTAATGGAGTGTGCTTACAAGAACATGTTTGAGTGTAAGTATCTTTCTCTTTGAAAATGTCTCTTTGAAATCCTTTTTTATGCTGCTCAGTTTGGGACTTCAGCATAAATTCTCCTTTCCCAGCTAACATCCGTGATCAGTCCAACTGGGACATGCTTATGATGGCTTTGCTTTATTTTTAATAATATTTAATACCAAGAACAATAATTTATTATTATTAAAATGCAAAGTCTACCTTATAGAAACTATTCTGCAACCTATACATTCCAGTTTTAGTAGTTAAAAAAACAAGTTCACTATCTCTCTTTAAAATGTTATAAATTCATGGGTATCAATCTCAGCATAATTCAATGAATGCTGAAGCATTAAAAAAAAAAGAGAAAAAACTATTAAAGTTTATATCAACTCTTAAAATCAGTGGAGATGCCTGTGCTTCTTATCAGAAGCAATTAATAATAGTAGATCTTTTCATGTCAGGCATTTGGTTATTGAGGCTTTGTTGGCCATTATAAACCTCAAATTCTTTTATTGCCCATTTGGTCTTGTACTTTAAATTGTTGTTTGTTTCCTGAGAGTCAGATTATGAGGATACAAATTATCAGGTGAGGATTCCCCATATATTGACCTAACTATAAACTGCTAGCAATATCTAAATAGAGAGACGTAAAAAAAGTTTCACAAAAGGTGTGTGGAAATAAGAGAGGAATGGGAGAGTCATGAGGACAGTGAAATGGATACCCAGCATTTTAAGGAATAGTCTGAAGCCAGTGAAAATTGAAAATCTAGATGCTAGTTGCTTATTTGCTTTGTCTGCAAATTCTTGAACATCTGAAGTCAAATGTAAGTGTTTAAGTATAGATTATACAACCAATTATTTCTGTTCTATCATCTTTTTTCATGCAAAAATGTGGTTTTTTTTAAAAAGGTACAGTGGATGACTCACCTTTTGAAAAAATTAGCCCTAATAGAAAGTAAATAGAAGTAGGAAGAATACTGGAGGAAGAAGCAAGACAGTGAAATATTTCAGTCATTTGTTCCTGTTGTTGAGTCTTCTGTTTCCAGACCTCAGCTGTACCAATATTTCCTCCAGGAAGTAAGAGACATAATGAATGTGTGTGTTTTTTTCCAAAAATTAGTTTATAAAAAGAAGAAGGTCAATAGGGCTCCTTGCAATTTGCAACCCTGTTACCACAGAGGTAGGTAGCATTCTTCCAAGCACCGACAAACACTATTGACTTTCCTAAAGTTCAGAAATTTTGCATCATAGTGGTATTGATTGATTTATTTATTTTTAAGTAAGGAAAAGCACAAGGGAGGGAAATGCATAATCTGATGCTATGTTTTAGAGATTAGCATAGCGGAATTCTGTTGTAGAGATCAAATGGGGCCATATGCACCCTCTGCTTTTGATTGCTGTATCACAGTGATCGATGCAGCAAGGCCGTATCAGACCATTAAACATCTCTTGTTCCATGAGCCATTGCTAAATGCTTCAGAACAAGGTGCAAGATATACTGTGCATAATAAGAGTAGAATATCCTGCCCAGAGAGTATTAATCTTTCTAGCCTTCTTGTATAGCCTGCATCATGAAGATTTATATACTTTTAAAATAAACAACAAAGTCCCCCCTTTCCTATCTAAGCCTCCATCTTTTTGTTCTTGCAAAGAAATAAAGTTTTTATCTTCAGCACAAGATCAATTCCATTACATATTTAAGTCTTTCAAATGAAAATCTTTTCTATGATTCTAGTACTGTAACAAATCCTCTGAGCTCCTGTAGACTTCTTCCTGTGCTTACAGCTGTGCATATGCTTATGGTTCTTGGTGCACTGGGACCTTGGCATC
Organism: Aphelocoma coerulescens; assembly: GCF_041296385.1. Taxonomy (NCBI): domain Eukaryota; kingdom Metazoa; phylum Chordata; class Aves; order Passeriformes; family Corvidae; genus Aphelocoma; species Aphelocoma coerulescens. Next base: position 49,394,935 of record NC_091015.1, read on the forward strand.
CAGAACAAAACTGACATCCAAGGCTTGAATGACACTTCCTAAAGTTATCAAATTTTTGCAGATGAATGGTTATCAAAATCTTGTCAAACCGTATGACTGATGCTAAAGAGACAGATAAACACTTTATCTTCTGCTTCATCTAGCAAGTTTGCTATTCTTTGATCAGCTAGATGTGATCCATGAAATCAAATAATTTCTTAAAATTTATCTTACCATATCTGAATTCAGTTGTTTTTATAGCACCTATATACCTGTGTATTTTTTCTTGAATTTGAGGATACAAGAAAATATTTATTTTTTTAGAGTAAAATGTTCTGCTTCTTAAAAATAATTTTTTCAACTAAAAATGGTTTTTCATAAACTAATAAAATTGTTTTGCATTAATTAATTTTTTCTCTAGAGAGTTTGTAATGAATTACAATGTTTCTGACTCAAATCATTATTTTAAGCAGCAGCAAAAAATCCCCCCTATGTATGTTCTATCAATTTGATCTAAGTTAACAATTCTTATTAGGAAAGTCAATGTAGAAAATATGCATTTTTCTGTATCACTGCCTAAGTAAAAGACAGCTGTAAAAAAGGTGGGTAACCTCAAATCATGGTGTCACTAGCATCTATTCCGTGTCCATTTAGTAATTTTTATTTTGTTTACAGGTTCACAACGCCATCAAATACTTCAACAGTTGACATCTCAATGTTCTATTGTGCAGCAATATCTGCAAACAGTTTGGGTATAATGACAGTCTACAGCAGATATTTCTAAAAATCTCAGGAGATAGAGACACAAATGTATTTGGATTTTAGAATAAGCAATACAGTTTTTCTTCAATATTTAAACTGTAGACCATAATGTTTTTTTTTTTTTCTGTCTCTTTCTGTATTCACATTACATAAAATCTTAGAAGCAGACAGTTACAGAAAGAAGAAAATTACCCTTTCCTCCTAAATAAATGTTTCTAGGTGTTTTAAAATATATAATTTAAAAATAATGTCCAAAAAGTTATAACAAGGTGTTTTTAATATCAACATTTTCCCCTTATGTAACATAGACATAGATGTATAAATGTAAATATATATAGATGAATGAGATTAAGCAAAGCTCTATTATTTTGATTCAGCTCCTCAAATTTACTTTCCTCATCTTTGCTTTTGTATGACTTTAGCTTTCTTAAATCCATCTAATTCATGGTCCTGCATTTAGCTTCCTTAAAAAATTAGTCTGCTTTTAGATTTAAACAAAATTGGAAACATCCTCAGTGTTGTTCTGCCTGTGTTGTTCTTTATTCCACTTAATTATACTTACATATATGTATATGAATTACTAGAGGCCTTTCTGTGTCTTCTGTTGTGTTTGTTCCCAATCATATAAGCTTTCATGCTCCTTAAATACCTGGAAATTGACCAAAAGCCTGATTCAGAGGTAATGGTGATTTTTGATCTTCCAAAGAATAGTTTTCCTCTTTAGGTGAAAAACTATCTTTTTATTCCAGATATAGTAGATGAGATTCCTTTCTTTTACATCTATGCCCATTAACTCACCCTCTTAGTTCACTAGATACTGAAAGTTGCACTTAAATAATCATGAAGCTACTTATAGGTGATTGGGATTTTTAAAATATATTTTAAACTGAACAAATAATGTATCTCCAAAAATATCTCTTGGTAATCTTCAAAAATATTCCCACGAGTCACTCTGAACTGTGCAGGTAGAATAGGGTAACTGATGTTTTAAGCTTCTGTACAAATTTTGTTATTATTACTGTTTTTTCCTGTTTCTGCTATAAGGTTATGACACCCATACACGTCAGGAAACACAAGGTATGACTAAATATACTATATGGGAAATTTTCCTGAAATGTATATTCTAAGTACAGAGCTACAGAGACCATCTACTGACGTAGAAACATGACATTCAAAATATTCCTTTTAAAGGAATTTCTAGGGTATTAATTTTCTGTTCGTTCTCTAGCATTTTTAGAGAAGTGTCCTTGCAGAGTGGTAAGAAATTCTACCCATCCTCAGGCTTTGGAAATACAGTCATCAGCTCTAGAAAGGCTTTGACTTGAGAAGCAGAGGTTTTAAACCAACTGGGAACAATGTGACAGGGTAGTATCTGTTTATTCTCAGAGCCTTCTGCTGTGGTTTCTGGTCATCTTCTCTCTTGTCCTCAGTCTCTGTTTTTCATTTCTCATCTGGTTCTTGCAGCCTGGACATGACTGATGTACTTGTATTTTAAAATCTGGATTTTAACATTTTAACAAACATTTGGGGATATGAAAGGGGGCTCTGGCTACAGCAGGAAGAAACACAAAAGCAGAGGTTTCTGTTCCCCTCCTTGTCAAGTTTATGATGTTTAAGTTCAATAGGAAGGATCTGAATCTTCTTCATCCCATTGGGCACTAGGGGAAAAAAAAAATCCCTTAGGCTGAGTTGCACTGAGTTATTCCCCTAGCTGTCAGTGTTTCTTAAGTGAAGAAGTACAGCTCCACATGCCAGGCTCTGAGGAGCTTCAGCTGGATTTCCTCTCTTGAGGCTCAATGACTTCTCTTATTTGAGCACCCTCCAAAAGGATTCAAAAGATCTCTGCTTTCCACTTAAAGCCCCTCAATGTGTGGTAGTGCAGTGTGTTGGGCTTATTTTTTCTCAGCGGTGTAATTTAAAGAAAACTGAAGCTATTTGCAGACCTGCCTGAGCTTTTCTTACTGTAGTAACCTTTCTAAAATGTAAGTAATTGGTGTTTTGTTGTTGTTATTTTGGTTTATCAATTCATAGAGTATAAAATGCCAGTCTGCAACATTTGTGGCTTGGCCAAAATGCAAGTCAGCCCATAAAACTCATGATCTTTAGCTGGTGAGAATAAAAGGAGTGGTTTATAGTTTGAAGGAAAAGTACTATTATGGGGAGGTTGCTTGTTTGCATTCACATTGCTACGTGATAGTAAATGTGTATTAATATATTTAGAAACATTTTACTGCTATTATCTTTACATACAGTAGAGGATGACGCACAAAAGAACTGTGTTTAACTCAAAAAGTAGTTTTGATAAAGCTTTGTCAGGGATCTTTTTGCTTATACTCACGCTTTACTTTGAGGTCATGAGTAGTCCCATTGTTTTGAGTGCTGTGCTGACCAAAGCCAGAGAAGCTTTGCATGGTCGGACATTCAGCATGTGTGCCTCATGTGTGCCTCGTGCTGCTCGATTCCTTCAGCTGAGATTCACTAAGTGTTTCACTAACTTAATAGTATTTTTGTTTGTTTGTTGATGCCTGTGTCTCCTTCATACTAGCTTAGACTACAGGATTGTCAATAATCTGCAGAATCATTTGGCTTTTAATAGCCTTCCATTGCTTTCTTTTTTTTTTTTTTTTTTTTTTTTTTTCCTAGGGGAATAAAAGCAAAACTAAGCAAATCTCTCAAGCTCTGGTGCCTTAGCATATTATCTCTTAGGTATTCCTATTGTCTTTTAGTTTGGGAATTTTAATGTCATTTTTCATTAAGATTCACTTACTTTTTAAGGAAATCTGTAACCTTGTATTGATGCATCCTGGAAAACCAGTCTTCGCTACACTGAATTCATACACCTTATAGTCAACTTCCTTGTTATAATTTTCTCATCCCTTTTAATAAGTTAATCATCTCTCTCTTCTCCAGTATGAATGCCCAAAGCTTAAGGGAAGAAAAAGCAGCTTTTCTAGACAACTCTGTAGCCCTATGTGCGTGTTCCTCTGCTCTGTATTTGACACTCAACAGATATCTGAGGCAGTTGAAATTGATTTGGAGTACCCTGAGAGCTGGTGTTGAAAATGTCTTCTTATTTTCTTTTTCTCTTTGTAGTTCATTCTGCTTTCTCTTTTATTTTTCATCCATCCTACTGAAGTCATGGAATTGTTAGACTGAATATTGTATTTCTAATGGATCAGCTGAGTACTGGAAAAGACAGAGGATATTAGCCTTTTCACATTCAAATGTGTCATATGCAATATATGTGGTTCTATGAATAATTAATTTGAGTGAAAGGCCTGTCTGAGTATGATTTCACAGAGTAAGAAATAGCTTTTTATTCCTTGATTTCCTGGCTGTCCAGTTTGCTCCTTGTTTTTTAAAATGTTCATTGAGCCTTTTCAGCCTGATGGAAACCTTTGGCAAACCGTGATTCCAGTAGCAAAATTCATATTAGGTATTCATCTTAATTTAAAAAGATTATTTCGTTTGTTCTATTTATCTGTCTTTGGCTTCATCCTCCTGTGTTCCCTTTGTTGGATCTTTGGGGCTATGTTGTCTGTAATGTCTGTCAAGTGATCAAACGTGTTGGTGCTTAACAGATAATGAGAGTTCAGCTGTGATATTGAAAAGTGAGCTATAATTTTCCCTATATTACTTAATTCAATAAGAAATGGTTTTGAGCTTCAGATTGTTGTGCTGGAAATTATAACTCCATGGTCAGAGAAAGCAAGCTGTTTTATTGTCAAGGGAGCAGGAGCCTGTTCACCAATCAGCAGTAAAACAATTTATGGGAGGAGTATTTGTTTCTCCAGCAGAAAATAAAAACTGTTTGCAGGGTATTGTAGCTAATGACAGGATGGATAAATCATGCACCTGCAGAACTCTTGGTATACAATAGATATAACATTGCGGGAAAGAAATCATAGCTTTGATAAATGTCCTAATCCCACGGTGAGGTTTACAAAAGCATGCAAGCCCGTCTACGGGAGTTAGCTGAAGAGTGGTACATTGGTTAGTTTTGTGGAATTTATAGAATTCTTCCCAGTGGCCAAATGTGTTTCATAACTGCTCTGCGTTCAGTAAAGTAAGCATTGTGTGTACATGAAGGTTTGTAATATGCATGTGATGCTGGAATCAACACTTGCCCTACTGCAGCCAAGGAAAGAAATTTGACTTTTTATCATTTGGTAGAATTGTAGAAGTGATGTTGTGCCGCGGATATTTTTCAGTTGTTCATAAGCATCCCTCTTCCCTGCTATCTGAATCTGGATTGCATTCACTGGTTAATGTTTAAGATCTGCTTGAGTTGTCAGCCAGCTGTTACTCTTGGTATTGTCTAAAAAAAGTTCTATATTGCAGATCTAGTGTGAAGAAAATAATTTTGTATCCAAGACAGTGGTTGATTTATTGTTCAGGGAGTAATTCAATATACATGTAGTAAACAGATACATCAGAAAGAACTTTAAGATCCTGCAGAACATAGTGAAAAATACCTTTGGGTACTGTAAAAGGGGAAGGAATTCAAGTGTTAATGAAATAATTATTTTTCTCCCCAAGCTATCAAAAAATAATGAGTTTCACAAAAGATGTTAGCTGTCTGTAAAAAGTCCCAACTTGGCACACAGGTAAATGCTAAAATCAGTCCTTAATCTCTAAAGCTCCTGAACTTGTGTTGCAGTTAGTGTTACACAGAAAAATAAAATGTAGATATAAGTGGTTTGTTGGCTTACAGCAAAATTGATAGAAGAGCCCTGTGTACTTGAGAATGTGATCCTAAGGAAATACATTTATAACAATAAATATTTTTTTTTCAATTTTTGCAGCACCCCGCTTTGTTCTCTGGTTTACTGAGGGACTGCTATAAATCCCAAATACTGCTGTGTATTTTGCAGAAAATTCCTTCAAGATTGGCAACAGGCACATATGAGAGAAGGATTCTTAGGCCTTGTAAAAGCACTGCCTCGGAGATCTGGCAGTGATATGTTCTGTATGTAATCAACAAATTTCCTTAATAATAGTGTTCACCATTAGACTTTCTGATCTAGAACAAATCCTTTGCCTCTGTGACTTACGTGCTTAACAGCTGCTAGTGGAAGAACATCCTTTTCTCCAGTCACTCTGTACAGATGAGCTGTATATGCATTTGTAGGAGTATTGCATTGAGTGGTTTATTTTATGTGGGTGACTCCTTTAGAAACCAGAAGTGTGCGGGTCATCTGTGAAAGGGTCTTAGCCAGTGCTATCTTACTGGAGTTTACTAGAAACACTCAGTTCATGCTCATCTTGGGTTAACATAATGCTTCACTACTTCAAATTGTAACCTTGTTGTTTTAAAAAAGGCTGGAGTGAATTTAACAGATGCCAGTGTGATTTATTTTCAGAAAATAATTACTTAATGACCTACCATTACAAGGTCATATTCAGTGTCCTTCTGAGGTGGTTATGATTTAAATTTATCACAATAGATTGACTAAATAATATTCTGAACAGAAGAAACTTTGACATGGCCTTACTTGGAGTCAAGATATTCACTGTGTTTAAAAGTAAATCAAAGGTTTAAACTAGACCAAAAAGAATCCCATCTAGCAAAAATACATTTTAATCCCAGTTTACTTTTTACAAAGAATGTAACAATGATAAACAAATACAAAAAATATGCTTTCGAGAGTCTCCTTTCATTTTCCTTTCTGTGGAAGAAAGACATACAAATGAGTGGTCCAGAAGCATGAATGTCTCTATTCCCTATGGCTGGGTACTAAGCAGGTAAAAAAACCATTACAGTTGTCTCTTATGCAGACAAAATTCCTTTCCTTATTCTGGAGAAATTAGTTTGAAGTATGGGAGCATTTCTTGAGACTTTTACTTGGCCTTTACACTGACTTTGCCTGCTGAGAACTGCTGGTGGTAGTGCTTTTGGAGGGGTGTGTGTGCAGAAGTTGACTGAAACCCAGTGGTCTCTTGCTTAGAGAACCACCAGGTAACAGTAAGTTTTTTTGTGTGTCCCACACAGGTTGCCAAGAGGTTTTAAGGCTTTAATATGGGTTACCCCTGGTCTATCTCTTATTACTCATTCTTTGCCCATGGTGTAGATGATAAGAGCCAGAAAACCAGCCTGTTCATGGCCTCTTCCTCAAGCTTTGAAGGCATTTATTCAGCTCCTCTGCTCACTCTCTTGTAACTACAAGAGCAATGTTTCATATTTTGCCCAGGAAAAAAATGCTCTTGGGATTCAAGTAACAGTTAAAAGTACAACATGAATTACAGTGTTGTCACTGGAAATGGCAGCAATTCTAACCAGAAAGTGTGAAAGCCATATATATTTTGTTTTCAAGGCATAATAACTCTGGGGGAAAATAATGAATGGCAAATTCTTTTTCTGGAATACATTCCTCGAGTTATTTGAGACCTGTCCTAAAAAGACTCTCAACTTAGCGTTTGTACTGGGCCCCAGCTGTAAGTATTCAAGCTGTGCAGACCTGGGTCCCCTTCACCTGGCTGGCAGGGAGCCTGCCTGCCAAGCAAGGCTATCCCATGGAGAGCATTCCTCTCTCACTTACTGGGAGGGGGCAGATGGGCTGCACACCCTGAGTTTTGGCATGATATGGGCAAGCTCTCAGTGCTCTTGGATCCACTGGGTGAGCTGTAACCTTACATGTATGCTGAGGTATGAAATACAGCCTCATCATTCCTCTGTGGTTTCAGTGGAATGCAGTTTCTCTCAGTTGATCCTGTTTTTCCAGGTAAAGCATATTGAGTTTCGATCCCATGTCTGGAAAAACAATGTTTCTCTCAAATTTGGTCATGTCTCTGAAGTTTTTTCTTAAAGGTTATGAGACAAACTTGATAAACTTGAAATCTGCAATGGCCCAAATATTAAAAACTCATTTCTTACTAAAACAGATGAAATCTCATCCTAGACTGTACAAGATTTGCAAGCTATAGTGAATGATTATATTGGGAAAAGTAGCGGCACAAAATTCCTCTTTTCTGCTATTAAAAAACCCCCAAAACAATCTGCAATATCTTTCATGTTTAGTTTTTGTAACAACCCCAAAAGAAAAAAACCACCTTCACTCTTCAATTTCCCACATCTTTAAGGTCTCTCAGGTGGATTTTGTGATGAACTAGCTTCAAATTTGGTTTGCCAGTTTCATATTTTCTCTGAGCATTAAAAAAACCCCAACATTTTAGCTCATGCAATAATGTTTCAAGGAAGTTATTTTCATTTCTTACTTTTACAGGTTATAGGAAACCTTTGATTTCTATGGGAACAGTAGTATTTTGTAAAGCATCCAAACTTTCAAGAGCATAGGACTGTGCTTTGCATCATGGTCTGATCCAAATACAGGCATACAGAGTTTCTGAAAGCAGTATCTCCAGAATGGCAGTTTCTCTCCTTGGCTTTTCCCATCTCCTGTAATCTTTTTAGCATCCAAAATAAGGGATGTCAAATCCTTTGAAGGGTTAGGGAAAGAGGGTGGATACCCTTTCAATCACAATTCCTTTCAGAAAAAAATCCCCAGAAGATGCAGCTGAAGACAGAACCATTCTATAATCTAAGTCGAGGGGACTGAAACCAGCTCAAATTGTGGGGGCTAAGAAAATGGCATCATAGCTCTGTGAAGTTGCTTTTAAAAGGTAGTGGGAGCCTGAATTCCGATGTTTACACCTCTTTAATCCCACTTATCTGTTGGTTTTGGTTTTTTTCAATGTTAGTCAAGAGGTAATGTGGAGAATGTCTGAGCCTCTGCCTTCTTTTGGAGTGCCAAAGCCAATAATAATCATAGCATGTTGGAATGCTTGGCAGAAAGGTGTCTGATAGATGTAGTAAATCTTGCACTTGATGTGATGTAGAATTTCAGAAGTTAGCACATAGTTTTTCTGTTAGTTTACTGTATGGTGACACTAATGCAAAAGAGTGGAGGGCATGGGTGTGAACGACATGAAGACTTAAGGCTATGTCAGAACTATCAATTTTGCTTAATGTCCTAGTCAAATGGTGTGCTTTATTCACATATGAATAGAAAGGAGTGGCTGCTAGTTCTTACATCCACTATAAACTTCTTTAAAAGTTAGAAATGTTGCACCAGGCAAAAATATTGCCACCATTTAAAATGTACACAGTGCTCTGATGATAAAAAGTATTCCATAAATACTGTGTTCTATTTTTTCCACTGTTAGACTTCACACATCAGCTATTACAAGAACTAAGAACCAAAAGCAGCTAAGCTCAAGAAATACTAATAATACTAATAACACTTTGCACTTCACTCATGCTTATGTCCAAAAATGTTCAAAACTTTTACAAACATAAGGAAAAGGTTGTTCTAAAAGTTTTAAAGTAAGATTATCCATACTTGTAAACCAGAGAAGCTAAGGCATAGGAAAAAAAAGGTTATACCTTAAAATATGCTTAGACATCTAAATTTTACTGATCTCAATTTTATATTGCATTAGGCCTTTAGGGTATAAAGGTACTAGATGAACTTATTCAAGGAAAAGAAAATTCTCCCCTTGTTTTAGAATATTTCTTGTTTCTGGCAAGACATATATGGCATGGAGGGCAAAAGTTTTTGTGGGTTTTTTTGGTTGGGTTTTGGTGATGGTTTTTGTTTGTATGTTTCAACCTCATAATTTCCTGCAGAAGTTTTCTGAGAAAAGGTGACTGGGTTGTCCCAGAAGTGGCAGTGGTGGCCTGCCATTGACAACCTAAGAGCTATAAATAAGACATTAAGATTATGGGGAGAGATGATTCCTTTTCTTGATGGAATCAATAGTTAAGGAGAAAGAGACACACTTCTAAATCCTGAGTAAAAAGCTCGTGTGCCACTAGACCTGCCAGTTTTTGGTGAGTTTACCTTTGCTGGCTGCCAGACACCCACCCAGAGGCTCTTTTATTCCCTTTCCTCAACAAAACAGGGGTGGGAAATAAGGTTGAAAAGCTTGTGCATCAAGATAAAAGACAGGGTGATCATTTAGCAATTACCTTCACAGGCAAAATCAGACTCAGCATGGGAAAAATGATTTATTACCAGTTAAAATAAGTTTGGATAGTGAGAAGAAAGGGGAAATTATGACAATACCCACCCCTTCTTCCCCCTGCCTTTTCTAAAGCTCAGTTTCACCCTTCTGTTCCTGAGCCTGAGCCTGCTTCCCACCCCTGCTGACACAGGGAGATTGGATGCTCTCTCTTTCCTGGTGTGGGAGATGGGCAGCTCCTCTCTTCTGCTCCTCATGCTCATCCTCTGTTCTAGTGTAGGCGTGGGCCACAGTTCCTTCAGGACATCTCCACCTCCTCCAGCGTGGGTTTCCTCATAGATCCTGTCCCACACTTGCTCCAGGTGGGCTCTCCAGGGGCTGAGAGCCTCCTCACCCTCCTCCTGCTCCCACGGGTGCTCGCAGGCATGTTTCTCACTTCTTCCCTCACTCCCAGGCAGCGTTTTGCTCTTTTCAAAATCCATTTTCCCAGAGGCAGCGCCGCTGTGGCTGCAGGGCTCAGCTGTGAGGTGGGTGGGTGGCCAGGAGCTGGCCAGAGCCTGCTGTGTACGGCGGGGTACAGCTCCAGCCTCACCTTGCAGGGCCTGCCCTGCACTGCCAGCACCTGGGCACCTGCCCCAGGACAACATTGTCCCCTCCCTGCTTTCCCAGTTGGTCCAGGGTCTCTTTCCCACAGCTGCCTCTGGGCTATGCTGAGAAGGCTGCAGAGATAGGCAGTGTTTTGCTAATCAGAGGATGCCTTGAATTCAAACCATCAACTTTTGGAGTCCCTGATCTCACATCCTTGCCTCCCAACCACCTGAGGGGACCAGGCTGTCCTGGGACTTTGTGGCTGGTGGTGCAGAGATCTCTATTTTGTGGCAGAGAACCTGGATTTCTTCAAGATTTCAAAACCGGTTATCCTGTGAGTGTCTCTGCTGACTTTGGTTTTGTTTTGCTATGTGTTTTGGGTGTTTTTTTCTGGAGGTAATCCAGCAGAAAGAGAGCAGCTTTTTTGATGCTATCAAACATGGTAGTCCCTGACCAAAGCCATTCAGAGCAGAGGGCTCTCCTCTCAGGGACCTACCTCTCTCCCATGGCTCCCGGCCACCCCAAGGGGGAGCAGGGTCTGTGGGGTCTCACTTGTTGTCTCTGTATCCTGAGTGGGATACTTGCATGGGTAGTGCACCCTGAGCATCCTTGGTGCTCTGAATGCCTCACTGTTCCTAATGCACCCCGGGTGAGCTATGAGCTGGATGGAGGAGTAGAAACAGGGCAGAGAGGCTCAACGCTGTGCCTGGATTTAGTACTGGGCTGAACCGTGCCTCCAGCATGGCGACAGATCCGGAAGGGCGTTTTTTGTGAGGCACAGACAAAACCCAGGCAACAGAAGGCTGTCCAGCAACTGAGGCAGTCTGTTTAAAAAAGAGGCTCATTTTTGCTCCTGTTCTCTAATAAGGGAACAGGTATTGTGCGTGTCTGTGTAGTGCCAGTAGCACATCTCTCCTTACTGTAGTGGAGCTCGCTGCCCTTGTGAAAATAATCAGTTAACAGTTATCACAGCTGACAATGCACCTTTACATCCCATCAGCCACAGATACCTTCTACTGGTCCATACAATGAAAACCCATCGGAAATAATAGGAAGAAGCAAAGTTATTATTAGGATAGAATAGCTCAATGTTCACAGAATATTTGATGTGGGATCAACTTCTTAAGAGAAGTTAATATGCAGCCACACTTAAACATCTGATGTTTATAAAGGGGAGAGATGTACATGGAGAAGTACGTTATGGCTAAAAACCTACTTGATCTGGCTGAAACAAAACTTAGCCTTCATCTCTTATGTAGAAGCAAGTTTTCAGGGCCCAGAAAGAATGATTTGTCTTTGAGGAGTGATCTGGAAGATAAGTAATACGTCAAAGGAAAGAGAATGCAGTCTCTGCTCCTTGGGGAAAGAGGGTAAAAGGGGAAAAAAAAAAAAAAAAAAAAAAGAAAAAACCCCGCATTGAAACTCCTCTGGTTTTTTTTTTTGTTTTTTTTTTTTTTCCTAGCTGTAGCTATATCCACTTTCCTTTGATTTGTCATGATTTAAATTCATACTAAAAGTTTTATTTCAAATAAGCCCCTTTAACTGTAGGGGCAGATATATTTTTTCTCCTAAAGCCTTTTGTAAGAACAAAGTAACCACTTGTCACACACAGTGACTAATGAGAGTTTAGTGTGGGTTTTAGTGTTCATTCATACGCTTTGTGTTCAGCTAGTCGTAAGTTAAATCTTTAGAAATCACACCGCAGGAATCCCAGGGGTGGGGGCGGGAGGCGAATCCGTCGAGATATTGAGAGCTGGTGAGCGGAAACTGCTCTTTTCAGGCTTCCTAATCGGCGGCACAGGAAATAAACACATGCAGGAAGTCAGTTGGCCTTTTCTTGAACTTAAAGTTTATACAGCAATTGATAAGTGAGGCAAACTTTGTGTACTTAAACTTTTGAAAATTAAATGAAATAAAGCGGGCATGTTCAGCCCATGCCAGCATGGCCTGTGGTTTCTGCGACCAGCTCATGTAAATACAGTATTAAAAACAGGAAAGACTACAGGGTCTGTATTTTTACAGCTAGAATATGTCCTTGAAACCTTTTTGTATGTCTTCTCTCTGTCCTGTTTTCCTTCCATTTCTCTAATTCTCTCCTGATGAAACTGAGCTGAAGCACTGAAATTAAACTGAAAGTCATGTTTATGAAGCTGTTTTCCATGCTTCTACACCAGACTCTGCTTTTTTATCCTTTCCCTGACCTTCTCATTTATCTTGTAAGCACTTCAGGGTAAGGATGGTCTTGGATCGTGTGAAACACCTTGTTTGATGGTGGCCCATATTGATATTTGGTTAATGCTACACATATGATGTATAAAAGTTGTCTTTGAAAGGAGGGTAAAAATAAATGAAGTGTCATTCTTGAGTATAGCTTTTGAAATTGATAGCATCAATTTGCTAACAGGGACATTTTAAGCATTTCTAAGAAATATTATTTGTGTTTGTATTTCTTGAGCTTTCACTGTATTAACAAGGTCACTGTAAATTTAATGCTCTGAAAAGAACAGGTTTAGTTTTATAATAATTACAATTAGTTGGGGTAAATTTGCATGGGAAATTTAGAACACCTTTGCCAATAAAAAGAAAGCAAGCAAAACCCAAATGAAGAGCAGAATATGGAGTAAAAAGTACATTTGCATGTCTTTGAAGACCAACCTAAATACCTGCTAAAAATGCATCCACTCCTATGCATCTTTTACTCTTTTGAAATTGTTTTTTTGCTGCCCTAATAAACCACCCCTAACAGTGCAGATGTTTATTAGGAATATTTTTTACAAAACAAGGACTAGAAGCAGAAAGCTGGAATTAAAGTAAAATGAGAGAAGGACAGAAAGAATGCATGTGAATTACATATCTGTAGTCCAGGTTACTTTCAGATGAAATTATTGAATTAAAAAAAAAAAAAAAAATCAAGATTTTGGAATTTTTTTTCTGGGTAATTAAAACCTGTCATGAGATTTCATAGTGTGCTTAGAAGTTTGCATATGTGAAATGCAGCTTTGTGATGGCTTGGCCTTAGCTAGCCACTAGATGGGATTTCAAATCTTGAAGAAATACATCTAAACATTGGCCCCAAACTGCCATTTACTGTAAAATGGCCATAGCTGATCAGTTGTTCAATAAACGTCAATATAATTAAAAAAAAATGGAAGTTTCTACGATTAATCTTGGGATTTCACCTTCTACACATTTTTAGAACATCCCCTTACTTCTATCACTTATCAATTCTCCATTTGATTTATATCCCAGCCTGAAATCTAACAGCCATCAGTCTTCCTTTTGGGCATTACAGTGACATAGCTCTTTCACCGATGTCTTTGGTGGAATCCATTTTTGCTTTTCCCAGCTCCTTATAGGAAACATTCAAGTTAGTTCCAGACCATATGGCATTATATGTATGCACAATGATGATTTATAGTTGCATTGTTTGTATTCTACCCTAAAAGCTATTTTTACGTTGCATTTCTTTCTTTTTTGATAGTCCAGCTCCACAGTGAGAACGTACCAAAACAGTAAATCGAGAGTGACCATGAGCCCTGGCTTTAGCTCCCAGTGGAATAGCAGCCAACCTGCTTGGAATACATACACCTTTCCAAGAGCAAGCTTGCACTACCAGTCTCATGCTAGCTACACCTACTGTGCTGGACATCCTGCTGTAAGTAATGAAAACCTTTTCTGCAGTTACCTAAATGAGCTCTGTGATTCCCTGGGAGGGGGAGGCACTCAGGGGCTGACGGTTCAGCACCCTTCTCCAGCGCTCTTTATGTCCCATGGCAATCAGAACAGCTCACGTGTGCTAACCCTAACTCTAAAAAAAAATGAGAATGAGCAAATGTGAAAGTTTTATGGCTCAGTACAAATACATGCATTTTTGTAAATTTAGTATTCCTTCTCCTTGCATGAAATTATTGTTGTATGCCTGGGTTTTGGTGTCAGAGAAAAGGTCTGAAAAGCAGTATTACAGATGGCCTCATTTCTGTTTCTAGAGAGCCTGTAAGATGAATGAATTATTCTTTCTATGTCAGACATTTTGTATGGATTAGTCAGAGAAGGAGAGCATCTCTTCTCATCATTAGATTTGTTTAGACTCACTACTTTATCATTAATGTGATCAGTGGTGAACATGCAATCTTGTTGCTAAGCAAAGACTACTGGTCTTCTGTAATTGCATGAACTGGTGGCCAGAAAGAATGGGGAGGGGTGACTCAGTGTCATTGTGTGTTTTAATTTGACAGTCATGAAAGGGTCACAACTACAGGCTGATGGTGAGTTTTGTCATATTGGTATTGTTGACTGCTTATAGCAGAGCCCTTTCATTCTTGTAGTTTGTGGTTTTGAAAGACCCTGAGAGAGTTAACAGGGGAGGATCTCATTAGCGTAAGCAATCTTCCTTTTTTCACCACTACACACTTTGTTGTTTTAATGTTTAGACTTGAACTTAGCTTTGGACATTTGGTTATAGAACTCCTTAAAGGACAAAGCATCTTAACCTCCTGCCGTGTGTACATAATGAAGTTTTGCCATCCTATAGTGAATTCCAGGAGGGAAATGGGAAAGTGCAGCTTTTGGTACAGAATAGAAATTGTGCCATGCAAGCTCTTTGTGATTTGATTTAGATTTCTATCTTACCTGCCAACAGACTTCTGGCCAGAAGTTTGGGTTAGGAATTGTCTCAAACATTAACATGGTAATTGAAATAAAGGAGAGGAATAAATTTGTAAAATCTTATCTCTTTTCTGAGGTGGTGAGTTCTCAGAATAAATCAAACATCTCTATGGATTCTTCTGTTTGCTCACTTCCATTATGGTGTCATTGAAAATGATAAAAACTGTTGTGAAGAAATAAAAGGTATTTGACATCAGAAGGGCACAGATATTTTCCTTTAGAATGATGGGTCAAAAAGAGTCCCTGTACAGCTTAATTTATCTTAAACTGTGGGTATCCAAATCATAAACTGCTCCTTAACTTTGATCATTTAGAATAAACACTACCCCCTCTGTGAGTCAAGCTTTGACTCTGCTAAGCAAAAGAGCATACAAGAAGAATGCTGTACTTCCTGGAGGAGAGCTTAAAAATTGAATTGAAATTTCAGTCTTTTTCAAGCTGCTTCCACAGTTCCTCTTTCCTTTGTTTAGGCTGAAGTTGAGGGTACCTCCACTACAATTGTAATTCAATATCTGTATGTTGTACATATACAATCTGTACAATATTTGTTTTCACTGAACATCTTAATATGTAGTCACTGGAAATGATACATCAGTCTGGAAGTTAATTTATCTGATTACTGGAAGGTAGAGATTTTAGAATTTGCAGAATTGTACAAACTTTTGTGCAGATTGGTTGATTAGTCCTGCACTCAGTGTCCCTGGGTTCAAATGTTTACAAAACTTGGCACATTTCTTAGCTCCTGTTCATCTGAGGAGCTCTGTTGCAGTGCTAATCAGCAGAGATTGGACAGATTTCTTAAGCTGGTGGTAAGAAGCTGTAACAGGTTAGCTGCCTACCACAGTGATCACACACTTTTTCCATACCTTCCCTACTTCTGCATTCTCTGAGGGTAAGTCCATAAGCTGGGCCTGGGCAAGGCCCTCCAGCAATCTCAGCTCCTTGCTCCTGCAGCATCAAATGAAGTTCAGGTTTCCAAGAAAAAAATGATGCCTTAATATTTGCTTTAATATCTGTTTCATTGTACATGATAAAGTTAGGATTGGTCTGGTTGCTGTTTCTAACTTGCTTTTGTCTAATCTGGGCTCAAAGCAACTTTTTTATGACAAATGACAACAATAAAAGCTGGATACAGGGGAGCTCCTTTATTCGTGAATCTTCCAGTATTACATGCTCAACTGGATATCTGCTTTACTTCAGAGGATTTTATTTGCCCTCATCTGACACAGGTTCACCAGAACAAGTTGTAGGTTGTAGAGCTGTATGAAGCTGTTTCTGCAAAACCTCCCACATGGAATATGTCTAAAGATCATTGCAGTTCCTTGACACTGTGGAGGCTAACAAACTTACAAGTGCTTTGCAAGTTCAGGGCAGACGAATATCAGGGAGTTGGATCTGCCCTTGAAGTACTTAAAGATATTAGTCCCCAAAGATAATGCCAAGAGAAAAGCTTTGGATTTCTCTACTGTTTGGAGAAAAGCTGAAGGAGACAAAAAAAGATTCATTTTAATTGGGCCAAATGTAACCAAAAAAAAAAAATATCAATCCTCTAATTCTTTTTTTTTTTTTTTTTTCATCTAAATGAAAGCAAAAATATTGTACAAAGTGCAATGTTGAGAGACCCTTATGACTCTGGCTGGTCCTGAGAAATATGTTGGAGCCAAAGGTGGGGTTTTTATTTTGTTTTATCAGAGAGCACACTTGGCATCTCTCTTCCATAGTGCTACAATCATTGATTAAAAGCAGTCTTTCCACCCTAAGAAAGAAAAGAACAGGAAGTTTGTTTAAACAGGGTAATTTTTCAGCTCTTGAGTTATCTAAGGGAAAAACAGACTGTATATCATCCCAGTCAACAGTACAGTGCAGTTTTTGAACAAACAAGAAGGTGCTAATTTCTAGCTATACTGGGAAGCAGGATACCCTGCAGGATCTGTGTATACTAATATAAATGATAATGTGGTAGATGGTCCTTACATAGTAAATGATTTTTTGATATTAGGAGCTCAAAATTCCCCTGGCATTCACATTCAGAGGCTGGCAGCCAGAAAAATACAGCAGGTAGTGCTCAGAATAGGAGAAGATACCTAGTCATGTAACATGCTTTTCTCTTGAACTTCCTTCACACAGGAAGATAAAAAATAGACAAAGTAATTATGATTATCCCTGCTGGGCAAGATAGGAACCTTTGAGTGATAGTGCCCTGTGGGCACTTTCACATCTACACAAGCTTCCTACTTGTGCTTTTTCAAAAGTCTGAAAGACTCACTTCATTTCCCTTTCTCCACATTTTGCTGGAAAGATGATAAAATTTCACAGATCTTCAGAAATCTTGTCCATTGAATTAACTCTAACAAATGACTGCTTAGACTCTGCTGTCATTTTAAAGAAATACAGATGTAAAGTGGGCAAACAAACACAGATCTCATCAGCTTTGGACTATTGCAGCTGAAATTGTAAGAGAGTCTCTTATGCCTTTCTTGGATATTCATGTAGCAGCCTCAGATACCTGCCATGCTCACCTCTGTAAAAGTCAGTCCTTATGAAGGAATTTGGCCGTGTGATACTCTCTGATGAAGCAGACAGAACTGTTACAGAGTGTGTTACCCTGCAGGGTTTGAAACCTTTGTTGTATGCCCACAGGATGACGAATTTAGTTGCATGTAATAATTTCTCCATGTGCAGACATCTCTGTAGCATGTGTGATGTCTTTGAAATCCTTATCTAGATACCCAACCCAGCGTCTGTAAAACGTTCAGCTAGAATCTATTCTGCACTCTTAACAGGATTTGGTCATGCTCCACTAGATCAGTGACAGCCTTCAAAGCATGATTGGTTAAATCTGTAGAGTTATTATTTGGAGTTCTACCCATAATGTTTACAAGATGTTACAGCTGCGATGTCATATATGGATCAGACAATCATTTTGCTTAGCAGTCCCCATTCCAACAGCCTGTCCCCAGACTTCTTTCTACGGCTTCTTTAAATGTGTGATTGCTTCTGAAATTATGCTGTTAGTTGGAATGTGAAAAGCAGAATTAAAAAAAAATGTGATGCAGAGTGCTATGAGACACTACTGGCATTCTTCCACTCACTTCTCCGAGCCCAAGTAGGATCTCAAATCTTTAATCTTAGAAATCTTAAAACCCAGTAGAAGGAGCTGTGGCTCCTTTTTCACATTTCCACTGTTGATCCTTGGACAGAAAAGCAGAAAGGGAGCAAGGCTGTCACAGTGGACAACTCTAATGGAAGGGCTTACTCACTGTCAGCATGACTATGCAGAGTCTATCGGAAAAATTTCCAGTTCCAGATAGGTAAACCTCATTGCTGATGACAGAACTGCCGGACTGCAGCATTGCACAGCTGTAATGCTTTATGTAAACTGACTGTTCTGATCATTACCACACAAATTGGATTAACATCTGTAGTGAGCTCCCAGTGATTGACTGTTTTAACAACTTATTTTGTATATGTTTATAAAATTAGAAAACCTCCCATTTTTATGTGATTAGGTAGTACAATGTTTAGGGACCACCTGGGGATGTGAGATACAATTATCAATTTTTATTTATACATATATATAATGGCTAAATTATTCGTTTTAAGTATATGTATATTTATATATATATAACACAGATCAAGCTTTTGGCTAAAATCTTTGCAGAATAATGTAGGAAGGTTGTCAGTGCAGGGATGGAGTTGGTTGTCACTCTCTAGTTTTCTGATGTCATCCTGTTCTCTGAAATGTAAACCTAATTAGGGAACACATTTTTGTAAGTGTAATGCTCCACTCAGAGTTGGTTCTATAACAGCAAAATAAGACTGATAGAAGCAATTTACTGATGTATACCAAATTCATAAGACAGACCATAAATGATGTGACCATACACTTTAATGCAGACATAATGTTTTAAGAAGCATCTTTCCTTAAAATCAGGAAGTATTCAATACTTAGCATGGGTGTCCTATTCAAAACAGACCTTTATTTCTCTAGAAATATAAGTAGAACGGATCAGCAGTCAAGTTCGGTTTGTTTTTTTATAATACTAAGATCTTTCCAGTGAGTAATTCTGTCGCACCTCTCTTAGAGAATGAGACAGTGCTAAGAGTGAAATGCTTATGCGGTATAATACTGTCATCACTAATTTCCGAGATATCTGTTTAAACAAAAGCTGTCACTTTTTGATCTGACTTGAGCCTCCTGCCTGATTCATTTTGTAATGTCACGAACAGTGGATTGTGGATTCGTGGAGTAGAGGTGGTCTGATTAGAGAGGAAGAAACTTCTTTTTACACATGCACATTCTTATAATCAGCAATGATGGGAAAGGAAATAAATAGTACAGTAGGCATGAATTGGAAGTGTCTCTCTAAAAACCTCTCAATTATACTTGAAGTTCTGAAGTCTTGGTTTTCTCTGTCCTTAGTGTTAACCCTTTGTTACCTTCATAGGCCTTTCATGTGAGATTGCTCCCTATCATTCTTGAGACAGTATTTCTTTGGTGCTGCTGACCCTTGTCATTATAATAGCCACAGATGAAAAAAAGTGGAAATGGGTCCAAGAAATCATACACCATTGAAAGACCATTGAGCAAAATATCTGCCAGATGTCACTTTGGTCAGAGTCTTACAGTATATAAAGTGTAAAGGATGTGTTTTGATCTTCTAAAGTTGATGATAGCCCCAGCTTCGGATGCCCATTAGTTAATCTGGGAAAGATCAAGTGCGGGCTGGAAAGAAAGTTCCCAACTGGAAGTAAAAGAGAGGTGTATCACCAGATGCTATTTTATGTAATTGCTGACGTTTTCCTTATGAAATACTGCAAGAACAAGTGAGAGTGTAAAATGAAGAGGCAGTCATTAGAGTGAGAATGAAAAGGATGACATCTCCATTGCTAGGTATCAGTTGTGGTATAAGAGAGAGAGGCTGTGGCAGTTAGGAGAAAAGTAATGAAGGATTGTGGAAAAAGGAATATTTTTAATTGACGAGATGTTGTAGCTATCAGGTGCAATGAGTAGCTTAGTGTTCAGCTGCAAATCCATATGCTAACTGCTGACATAAATTATTTATTCTGTTTATCTATTACCTCCATCTACAGGAACAGAGCCTCAAAAACATGAACTTATTAGGCCACAAACGTAAAACACATTTTCACTGTGGCTTGGATTCTTTGGAGAAGAGAGGGTGGAAATTTCAAACCTCCAAACAAATATGTCTCTTAATTAACTTTTCTCACCATCTGTGCTTACTTATAGCTGAGGCAAGCGGTACCAGTGACTTGTGAGATTGCTTTCAATGCTGCCTCTTTAGGCCAGCTTTTCAAAGCAGCAATCACATGCAGTTAATTCCAATCAGATCAGCTTATCAGCTCAGTTCATTGTAGTGCTTTCATAATCATTCGTGTGTGACAGCCCATTAAAACTTGGCCAGGCCTTTAAAAAAAAAAAATCACAAAATCCACCAATGTGTTTTACATTCAGCCTTTGAGGTATCCAGCATATTTGTTTTGTGTGTTAAGCTTTGAAATGGAACTTTAGTGAAGGGTTGTAGGGAAAACTCACCAGCAATTGACTCTAGCCAAAGTAGTTTACTGTATTTTACCTCTAAGAGTAGTTTCATTCAAAAAGGTGTACATGATGCTGTAATAATTGTGTTAAATGCTGCTTGTGGCTCTGCTTGGCTCCTGCAAAGGGACAGTGCTGTGGATGCTGCCTGCCAGATCTGGGAGGGCTAATGTGGAGTGTGTGAAAGGCCACTGCCCATGGGTGGTTCAGGTTGACCAAGTGAGTTTTTCCTTTCTGGAGTACTTTTGATGGATGGCAATTACAGTTTGAAGTTGAATGCCCTGCTCCAAAAGGGCAGTGCCTCTCAGAGGGGATGGAGAGCACTCATAACACAAAGCCCTTCAACTGACTTGCAACAAATATTTTTCAGAAAGTCTGGGGAAATGGAGAAGTTCCATGTTAGTGAATTTAGAGGCATTTTGTTTCAGAATTCTGGTTTTTATGCATGAACATTGTTTTTATGTTATTTTTTCCTGTATCCTCTACTCATTTACACATCACACATATTATGTTTTGTCATTGTTTCTCTTAATCTTGACAGATGAAGTTAAGAATTTTGTAGATTGATATTTGCTGATGTCTTTTATTCATTTGTTTCTTGTGCGTAATTTAACAGAAAAAAGTCAAATTTTCTGCATAAAACACAGGACAAAATATTTTTTCTGAACAATTAATGCTAGCAAGATTGGAAAAAAAATCCTCTCTTTATAACTATTGCCCTTATTTTCAAGAAGAAAGATTTCTTTGTGGGAAGTATAATTGAAATCTTTGAAATTACCGAAAGTACTTATAAATTCACAGCACTTATTTATTGGTAAAATGACTACTGCTCACCACATCCAAGTTTCTCACCACATCCAAGTGCTAATAAAGTCAACCATTTTGGAGATGGGAATTTTTTGTTTATAAACAAACTCTATATACAGGAATTTTCTTGCTGGTTCTACATTTTTTATTCTTGAGTGCTGAAGTGGAAGACACAGAAAGATGATATTTTTAATAGACTTTAAAAACCCAAACCAGATGCTGCCTTTTTTCTTTCTTTTCTATTTTTTTTTTGAAAGAGAAGAAAATTCCCTAAATTTAGACTGTAAAATAAGCTTGTAGGAGGCAGTAAATACAGATCTTAGTGTCTATAATTTACAGCTACAGATATATATCTACCTATACATATCTCTATATGTATTTATGTCTGTATTCATGAATATGTGTGTCTATATATATGTATATACACGCTTCCAGTGTTTGTTTTGGTTTTCTGCTTTAATTTAGCAAATAGGAGGTGTATGGTTCTAATTTAGCTTCTCCATCTCATTTTCAGTAAGCCAGACAGGTTGTCTTTAGGATTTGTTAGTTAAGGTGATGAGTTCCTTCAGGCTCCAGAGAAAATCCTGGTATTAGGGCTTGACAGTAGATGCTACAAACTGCCAACCTGTCACATGTGTTGGAGACACCTGACACTTTTTGAAAGATTGATTATTTCAAAAGTCCAGCAACTGTGTTGCTTTCATTTTAAATAATTAACACGCTCAGGCAACTTCCTTGTATTGCGGCCTCCAAGGGTGAAGAGTTTTGGACTAGTGTGAGTAAATACTACTTCAAATAATTTTGCTGATGGACTCCTTCTCTTCTCTCTTAATTTTAATTTGGGTTATTGATTTAATATAAGCCCACCCAATTCAGTGAAGGCATAGGGAATGAAATTTTCCTCTTGCACTTAGACCTACCTCCTTGCCTTGAGGATTTATTTACACCAGGGATGCTATTCAACAGCACTGTCAACAGTGACTTTTGTTTACAAAGGGAGATGGAAGAAATGCATGTCTGTGGGAAATATTGATTTGTCAAAATTGAAATGTTCTTTTGATGACATTTCAGTTTTTTTACCCTTGACAAATTTCAGATGTTGCTTTACTGTAAACCCAAATGCTGACCAAAGATCATTTGTCCCTTGCTGATTTCTGACATATATTCCACCAGTGATTTAAACATTCTTTTGAGAGCACATGATCTAAAACAGATCAAAATTGTAGAGTTCCTTGCATGACCATGCTTAATTTGCTAAGCAATCTAAATTTTCATCTTTGTCACCTTTGTTGAAATGTTTTCTCTTGCTTGTATTAGCTAGGTTTCCTTTAAAAGAAACACCTGAGAGACACTGTAATCCGTGTGCCTGTCTTGGGCAAGTTTTTCATTAATTTTTCTACTTTTGGCCAGTTTTAAGATGAAGGTTACTGAGGGAGAACTTTATGTTGGGGAAACTGAAAGCACCATGTGGAAGGTATTTCTGCATGACTCTTGAAGGAGGGAGCTGGAGTTTTTGAGGGGAAAACCAGAGATCCACAAAGTAACAGGCTTTATTTATTTCTGATATTCAGGGAACAACTCATCACAGTGCTGTGTTGACTTTTTCCTTGATAAGGACTCTATTGACCTCAGATTTGTACCAAAATACTGTAAAAGAAAGTCCCTATCCCAAGGCAGGTAACTAGATGGGACAGAAAATAGGAAGGGTTTTAGTGGCACTGAAAGGGATCCTATCTAAGGTCATGCAGCTCTTGGAGGAAAAGAATGGCAGTAAGCTTTGGTTTTCATTCATTCCAAGTTGGTGCCTTATCTGTCAAACAAGGCTGTTTTCTGTATTTTTTCCAAGTATGTAAGTAGGCAGTGTTTGCTTTTGTTCTAAAAGCTGCAACTATAAAGTGATGGAGGTGTTTTAGTGAAGCCCAGGACTTCTAGCTGAAAGCAGGTATGGTAAGTTTTGTTCTTTGCTTTCCACTCGTGTCTCTCTTCTATGCTGTATCAGGTTCTCATTGAGAATGTCAAATACAGAGATTTGTGCTTTTGGGAAAAGAGGCTTGCTTTCTGCAAAGGCATCTCCCCTCAAGGCATCAGTCCTTTGTTTCCTTTTTTTCTGCTTTTATTTTATTTGGGGGCTGTCAGTATTTTAATGCAGTTTTCCATGGCATTTACTTTTTTAGCTGTGAGATGGACTGCCTGGATTTTGCCAAATAGACTGACTACCTTTTGGTTTCACAAGGAGCAGAATATTTTTCCACTTATGTACAAATACCTGTCTTCCTTGGGTATACAGTCAGCTTTCATGCAAGTGGAAAAAAATTGAAAGGTTCTGGAAATATTAAAAAGGTATTTGCAGAGATTCTCTACAGTATTTTCACCTTTCATGCTTTTTTCTCATCTGTTTGAGCATTAGCCCTCTGGAATGGTCAGGTGCTAGGAATTTCCTGGCACCAAAGGCAAGTGCTCTTTTGAGGCTCTGTCCTTCTGCCCCGGTGACCCGTCCCTGGATGCCTGCCAGCATGGCTTGCTCTGCTGAAACCAGAGCTGCTGCAGATCTCTCTGCCAGGTGCTTGCAGTCAGGGAGAGCAAAACCCCCCCTTTATATTCAGCATGGTTGTAAAGTCTTCACAGTTGGACTTTGTCTTTCCCAACCTAAATGATACCACGAGTCTATGACAAAGTGTCAAGGTAGTCAGGAAGTCCCAGCATATTCACTTCTGTCTGTGCTAGGTTCTAGTGCTGCATCTCTGTGTGGTCTTGGAAAAGCCATATCTTATTTTTTTTTATTTGATTCCCCATTTTACTTTATTTCTTTGTATCATGTAAATGAGAACATTTGCCCACAAACACTTAGATGAGTAGCTGGTCGTTTTTTCTTCTTTTTGTATTGTCAATGATTTATTTTAAAAGTAGGATCTCTTAAACTTCTAGAAAGCACCTCAATTTTTGCTTTGTTATCAGGGTAGTCTCTCTTTGAAGACTTAATTTTCTTCAGAAGCTGTGCTAGTAGAAATCCTCATATTGTATACAGCTGGGTGAAAGGTTGGATTGAGTTGTTTTCCTGCCAAACTATAAAGTGATTTTCTTTTAAAATCTTTCTTTCCATTTGGCTGCTACTTAATGTCCTTTTTCTGCTTAAGGAGGACAGGTGCAATTATTCACCTCTGAGTCCTGGGAAAGAAATAGTAGTTCAGCATGGTCTCCTAGAAAGGAATGTAATTCACTGCCCCACATACGGTACATTATGCAAGACAAACAGAACTGTGAAAGCTGTAGCATTGTAGAGGAGAGCATGTGATGAACAATGCTTGGTACCAAGTCAAGCTGTTTATCTTAATATTTTGTTTGAGAGTTGGAAAGTAAAAAAATTAATTATATATTGAAGCTTGATAGAATTGCCTTTTCAGTCTTTTAAGGACAAAATCTCTTGGCACTGCTATGTGAGGAAAAGGATGTATTAGCATTCTCCAACTAGTTCATTGAGATGTAGGTTTTAAAGTAGTGATAGTAGATCCACATTACTTAGACAATTTAATATTTTTTTTCTTTCATTGTGATGAAAATGGGGACCAAGATTTCAAAAGTGTAGCTCAGAATCTGTTTCTGAAGAGTGAAAGTTCTCACCCTTTCCTTAAAGAGCGAACCTGCCTGCTACAGAGTTAAGATACTCAGGCTGCATAGAGGTTTCAGCCCAGACTGAATATATTCAATAGATAATTAATAACTTAATGATAGAAGAGATCTGCTTACGGAACAAATCTGCATTGGGTAAACAAACAATTTCTAGCTGTGGTCACATAGAACTGCAGAGAAGCTTTGTCCCATCATACTTGTTGCTTGAGAATTACACAAAATGAACAGTTTTATCTTAAAGATATTTAATTGAAGTTTCAAAAATTTTTTTCCCACCTGTGGGGAAATTAAGTCTGGTTACTGCTTGTGTGTATCATAGGAAAGTCTTTTCATTTCAGTCCCTATTTTTACTTGCTGATGACACTTGCACCTTTCCAGAGAAAACCGTGAGGTCTGGTGTGATGCTAAAAGGATGTTATTGTGTAATTTTGAATAGAGTCCTTTTTGCTCCTTCATGGTCAAAAAAGTCAGATGCACTTACTCATCTTTTCCCCCCACAAAATGCAAGAATGATCTATGGAATAGATATCAGTCTCTTCTGGCAGTTAAATGTTCATGCTTCCTTACTTCCTCCTGCGTGCTCAGTTACACTTGATGCTTTCCAGTAGAGGGTGTCTGAAGCAGAAGTTTGCTCATTTTGACTTTTCTGAAATGCAAAATGGAGTAATTTTGTGATTCTCTGCCATGACTGTTTTTGGTCCCCCTCCACACCCCACTCCATACCTCTCCCCACCCTTATTTTAATCAGAGGAGATAATTCAAGGTAAAAGAGGCAATAGAAAGAGGACAAGCATTTAATTCGTTGTTCTTGCCAGCCAAGTATTGTACAATAGGCAAACTGACTATGGAAACTGTATCTGCTTATGGTAAGATGTATAATTCCCTTCAGAGAAAATACAGGCTGCTGCTTAGATCTAAAAAAATGCTCAGGATCTGGGAATAAACAGCTGTACTGCTGTTCCAGGACTGAGTGTACCACATGACAATCACTTTGTTTCTCTTGAAATGTTAGTGAAGCAGAAAACAAACAAAAAACCCCCTCACATAACATTAGTAAAAGAAAGCTAAGCATGTTAGTGCTTTTGTGATGGCTAAGGTGGCTTCATGTTGCTTTTTAAAGGGCAACCAGCATTGAAATCTTGTTAACTGACTTAAATTATTTGAATAACTGCATCCAATTTTCATACTTTATTGTAAGATGTTCCATGTGAATAAACACCTTTTTTTAGTCTTGTTAAACTCATTAAGGGTATCTGTGTTGGTGGTGATCCCTCTGGATAGAGTAACTGTCATGATTGAAAATCTTTTTCCTTACTTAACACCAAAAAGAAGGGGGGGGAACCATAAAGATTTTTTTCCTCTGAAAAAAACCCACACAGAAAGAAAAATGGCAATCAAATTACGTTTTGGGGGAAACAGCTAAACTGTCTGTAAACAACATGTCAAATATAAAGAAGGAGGGAAAAAAACCAGATATAATCTCTTTCAGCAAAAGTGAACATACATTGTTAACTATAACATTCTTAAGGACCTCTCCATGTTTAAATTTGTCCTAAAAAACCCAATCCTGCCCCTCACTTGACAAAACCCCCCAAGAAAACTCAGGACCCAACAGAGATATCATTCCCACTCACAGAAAGCTTTTTAAACCAACCCTATACATTTTTAGGAGTCATATGTGTGGAAGAATAAAACCATCTAATTTTTCTACATCCAAAATGAAAATACTTCATTCTGTTCTAAGCAACAGTGAATAAATTGAAAAGCAGATGCAAACAAGGCTAGTGATCACAAAGGGATGAGTTGCTGGTTCAAACAGGAAACTGGAGGAAAACCTGAGAGTCACTCTGTCCAAATTACATATTGTAAAGAGAAGCTTTTTTTCTTGCTTTATACAATTCTCAAATTTCATGAGGAAGGGAAGGTTTCTTCAATTAAGTGCTTAACTACTGTGATGTGCAGTGATGGCGTTGGTATCAGCAGATCTGCACTTGAGCGGGCTGATATATTGGACACCTATAATGCAGATTCCAGTCCCTATTGCTGTGCAGAATGTCTCCCACAGATATTTCACTTTTGCTTTTCCCTCTATAAAAGCCCCAAAGTATACACTTGCTCTTTCTGTGTAAAGAACACCATCAACCAAGCTCTCACATGATCAGAGGTGATGAAGTCCCACTGGCCTCAACCAAGACATTCCTGTTTGTATTCATTGATAATCAAAAGTAGATGGAAGGTGTTTGATGTCAGCATGGACTTCTTTGTCTTTGTGTCTTTATTATCTATTGTATCAATACACTGAAACAAGCCTGGTTTTGGTGGTTCTAAAAACAGGCAAGATGGCTCTGAGTTTTGCCCTGACCTTGTTGCTTTGACCACATATATATATGTCCTGTTTTGTTCTGTCCTCATCTGGCTTTTCTTGAGATCATGGGAGAAAGGAAAATACCTTTTTCACATGAGGCAAAGAGATTTTTTTGTTTTGCTTCCCACTATTTTCTTTGTTATGTTTTGTTCTCTCACAGGTGAAAGAATTCCCTGCCTACCTGTGGGGATTTTAAGAAAATAATCTTTTAATATGGAAGTGTTTATGTTCTCATTAAGGGGTGAACATAACATCGATTTCCTGTACCCTTACCCAAAATCTAATTGCAAACTGTAGTGACTGGAGATAAGTCTGCCCACCAGGTTTAATGCTGTTTAATTAGGCTTTGGGTTTAAGGTGTTTCATGAGAAGAAAAGGGCTCCTCAGTAGTTGGGTTAAAAAGGCAAAGAGAAACAACAGCTGTAAGGGCACTTTCCCATGTACTTGAGCATGATTAAATGTAGCAGGGGGTTCTTCCTTCACTGAGTAAATTACCTTTGTCCCATGTGTATATTGATATAAACTTTAAACATTTGCCTTTGCAATATATCTCAGGCTGCTTCTCTTGCTGCTCAGGGTCAAGAGAGAAATTCATGAATGCTGACAGGAAATCTCTCCCTAAGTATAAGGAATAGGTGTACAGTTTCTCAGATAAACAGAAGATTCAAATTGTCAAATTCTTTGTGTGTTTACTTTTAAGCAATACACACAGCAAATAAAGCAACCTTTTCACCAGATTTATATTAGTGATTCAGATGCCACATCATTTCTCTAGTGTCATACATAAAAAATTTCTTGAGAAATCTGCTTCCCTGTACAGATTGCTTAAACCTGCTATGGTGATTCAGAAAAAAAAAAGACTGGTTTGGGTTATTTGTTGCTATTTTAGAAGCCAAAAGATCTGAGACTTCAAGAAAATCTACCTGACACTGCCAGATGCTACTCAAGTGATAGTTGCATCAAGGTGCCACAGTGTTTTAATAAGAAGTGTGTATTTTTTTTTTCTTTCAGTGTAGGAATGTGAGATCAGTTCACAAACTTTTCATTTTCTCTTGTAACTATCCCATCTCTGTCCATCTTAAAATATTTTTGTTCTCTGTAGCATTATGACAAATTTAAGACCCCAGCTGAAGCATAAGGCATAAATAAATTACGATAAACATGATCTTCTTAATCCAAATGTAATTTGTTAAAATCTGTTCAAAATCTTGTCCAATAGGATAACCTATATTTTTAAATTCTCCAGATCTTATCCCTTCTATCTAGAATGACTTCAAAATATTTGAGACTGCTGAATGTTGGGTAATTGTTAAATAGACTATGAATATATTTATATTTCTATACTTTACAATTTTCTAATATTGAAACAAACAAAGTTTCCTTGGTTTAATATTAAGATGACATTAATCTGTGATGTGCTTTTCAGTCAAGCTGAAGATATTTTCTTGGACCCTGTGTTCATAAGAACATGACTAACAGTTATAAAGAAAATAGAATGGTTCAAAATTTTAGACACTAAAAATTTTAGCCACTAAAATGAGTGTGTAAAATTTTATACACTAAAATGAAACCAAACCAACTCCAACAAAACACCTCTGTATTCATTCAGTCTATGCCTTAATAACTGTGCTTCTCAGACTTCACAGAGTCCCAGAATGGGTCAGGTTGGAGGGGATCACTGTGGGGTTATCTGGGGTTATACCCCCCTGCTCAAGCAAGACCATCTCAGAGCACATGGCACAGAACTGTGAGCAAATGGTCCTTGAGTATCTCCATGAGGGAGACTCCACAGCCTCTGGGCTTCTCTATGGAAACCAGAGCAAGGTGGCATTTAGGCCTGTGAGGCTGTGCCATGTGGTGACAATTCACCCCACAGAAGTCACCAACTACCAGGGACTCTTGGCATGGCTCTCATGCCGCCACCAATCTACGCTGACTCCTGAAATATCTTAGAGGATGTTCACTCAACAGCAAGCTTTTTATCTCCGCTTCTGACTGAGAAGTACTTCAATGAATATCCTTGTTCATTAACTACATACTAGTTCTAAGCATTTGTTCTATTTTAGCCACTCTTTAAGCATGCTATTTCTAGCTCGTGCTCTGAATGCACTATTTGAGACTGATGGTGAGTGAATAACTTCAGTTATATCACTAATAATCGTCTTAACCAATCTGTTGTGCAGCTGAACAGATCAAGTTAATGCAGAAAGCGGAGGTTTAGAAGCAGTGTCCCTATCAGAAAAGTGTAAGACCAATGTACATTGATTCAGATTAAAAAAAAAAAAAAAAAAAAAAAAAGGCAGCAAATTGCTGATCTGAACAGAAATATATGCCAGTCAGAATCAATACTGGCCTCAATGAGACACCTGAGCTGTGGTAGTTGTTGAGTATTGTTTATTCAGGAAGTTTGAATTGTTGGGCTGAAGCAGGGAAGGTTTATTAGCCCTGCCTTGGCTATCAAACTATTAGATTTCATGTAACTTCAGCAGGCTTCTAGGAAATATTTTACACCTTCATGAGTAAATTTGAAATTTTGGGCATTGGGAAACTACATGAGCATTGTATTTTTCATACCATTTTCCAAATAGTGCTTGGTTACTCGAGACCATAATGTTTTTATTATGATAAGCATTATTTGTCCCTCTGTACTGTTGGTGCTCATTTTCTTATTAAGGAGAATATAAGAATGAGTGCTGATATGAGGTACTGCATAACTATGTTAAAAACAAAAAGGGGAGGGAATGGTGGAGAGCTGCCTTAGATGAAAAATGCCGAGTATGTCAAGGAAAATATATTCCCCAGTGTCATTTCGTGCTCTGCAGGGGTCTGTTTTCTTGAGTCCAGTGCAAATGCAGACTCTCAAGAAAGCCATTTTCTGCTTAATGTGGAAAAGAAGAATAAAGCAATTTTTTATTCTACTTTTATACAATCTTGTCAGAAAAGAGAGGTGGATGAAGAATTACAATCTTTAGAGATGCCATCAAGACTCCCTAAACACAAACCTTATCAACCCCAGTCTGAAATCATGTCAAATTTCACAAATTAAGCAAGACTGGATTCTGCTTTGGACATCTCCAAGGAAAACCCCTGACACAATAGGAACTAGCATGAACAATTCCTTAAGCAGATCTCTTTTTTTTCTCTGAGTGAACAGTGATGAGATGAATATGGAGAAAGTATGCAAGCCCTCCCTTCCATTCCCTGGAAGAGGTTCTCTACCAACCCTTTCACCCTACCAAAACTGATGCTTGCTCTGACCTATTTTCATATTTTTTATTCCTTGTGCTCTGTGCCAGAGAGCAGGCACAGAGCAGCACTGAGAGTTCATGCACCCGCCTGCAAAGAGATGGAATGTGATGCAAGAACAAGCTAAGACAGGAGAATTGATCTCTTCAATATCCCAGTGGCAAGCACATAGTGTTCAGTTCCTAAATGCGCCTAAACAAAAGGTCCTGTGCCCTTTGAAATGTTGTGGGGTTATCCTTCCTTGCCTACAGCTCCAACTCTGGAGGACCCACAGGTCTCCTGTAGGTTTCTGTGATACCTGCCAGGTCTCTGTGGTTGCTGGAAGTACTCCAGGGCATCTCAGATGGCACTAGGCAGCTATAATTAAGCAACTTTATCAGGCCCTTAGTTCCTAGGAGTGCTTTGCCAAATATCTAATTTTAGCTGCCAGTGATGCCATGAGTGGACATTTCAGATGCTGCAGAAAATGAGAATTGTCACCATATGACTCACCAAATCTGCCAACCCAAATGAAGTGCTCAGCAAAGCATGAAAAATCCAAAGACCAGAACCTGCAAATGGGAGTGTACCCCTGAAAATGAACTTTTTTTTGGCTAGTCACTTTGCTTGCATTGGATTTTGTGCATCGAAGGGGAGAGTGATGTGCAGTAGTAAAAGCAAATGAACCCAAGGAGACAAAAAAAAACCCCAAACCCCAAGAACAAAAAAGGGCCGTCCTGAGATTAATTACTGTAGACATTAACACCACTGAATATTTTGATAAATCCTTAAAGGACTCCAAATCTCACTAAACAAAATCCTACAGATGATTCACTTTTATTATGTAAATCTAAATCTAAATCTAAAAGTTTAGAGAAAAAATTCTTTAGCTTGTAGTATTTTTTTAAATGAAGTCTATTAATAAAATTGTGACATAACAATAATTTTCCTGCAGTACTGAATGATAGTAAACTAACTTTCCAGGATGGGTGGGGAGTGAGGAAGTCACACTATTCATTTTAAGAAACTGCCTTGATAGTACTCTGCTGCATCACTTCCAGAATGCACAAGTAGTAATGTTTGGAATATTTCTCAATGTCATTAGAAAATTCACCTTTCACATCTGTATCTGCTCTTGAATGTAAAAATAACAGTATTCCTGCAATTGGTAAAGAAGACAAATGCATAGTCTTTAAGAAATGGCATCTAAGAAAAATCATCACGCTTTCCTATTGATGCAACAGTTAAAATATTTTCATGCTATGCTCCATCTCCATATGGTTTTCTTCAGTGTTGTTTTCTCAGTTGATGGAGGGAAATTCCCTAGACACATTTTACATAATTGCTTGTATGGTTGCTGTTGCTTACATTTGTTCTGTCAATTGTGGATAGTTCTTATTTCCAACTATTTTGTTAGAAGTGTTCAGAATGCTTAAAAATACTGGAATAAAATGTATTTAATACAACCACCCATTTACAGAGCTATGCAAAGCTGGAATTCATTCCTCAACTCTTCTCTCAGCACCTAGCTCTGTTGCATGGAAATACCTTTGCTGTTTTCTTTCGCTTACTTTAACAGTTTTTGGGTTTGCTTATTTTTGCTTTATTTTTAGAAATTATTTTCATAGTTGCTGAAGGTATATTTTCACCATTTTTGTTTGAAAATTGCTTTTGTCCCCTTTGAGGCAACACAGGCTGTAGAAAGAAGCCCAGGCTCTAGACCCAGGAAATGTGATGTTCCCCTGCACTTTGGTTGATGGTATTTTTCTGATGAATTAGTAAAAGGATTCCATAGTATCCTACAAATATTAGCAGCTAACCTCAGTATTTCAATGGGGGAACATTTCCTTTACAGTTTAGGAGAGCTAAGGTGGAGTGCAATTAGGTGAGGCACGTTACTGGGATTGGCACTCGTGGTTCTTCTTACCTACCACAGTGCTAAATGGGCCAGAAGGTATTAGTCACCCTTTTTTTTTTTCTGTAGCATTTTACCCCCTCAGCAGAATGATGCAGCAATACCTGCCATCAGCCATCCTGGTGTTTTGACACTACAGTCAGTTCGAAGACAGCGTTAAACCAAGTGCATAGAGACAATTGCCTGAGGCAGAGATGAGGGTGGCTCCCCACATGGATCACCCTGCAGCATTTGGGGTATTTTTTCCCCCAACATCTTTGATCTCTCACTTTGAAAGTCAAAGTTCAAAATCGAATGAAATCTGACCTGGTCAGTGAAGTATTTTTTCCATAGAACTGTAGAAGCCTGCACAAATTTGATCTATGACTAAGAAATTACACAGGGTTTTTTTTGGTTTTTTTTTTCTTCTTTTTTTTTTTTTTTTCTTTGTTTCTTAATTCCATAGGAGTGATGTTGGACATACTAGAGGTGACATGAGGGTGAGTGCTTCTGAAACATATGCTCTGCAAAGATGTATTCAAAACATTAATCTTTTAAAAACCCAAGTATCCTGTCTTGTAATAAAATAAGATGACAAATCTCATCAGGAAAGTTCTTTTATTTAGACTTCCTTCAATTGCTGAAAAATGACTCGGGGAAAACTACCTGAAAGTCAAACCAAAAGCAATAGATTGTGCCTGTAAGAAATCATAAAGTTCATTATGTACACAATGATGTGGCAGAGGAGGAGAGCTGAATTTTTAGTAGCACTGCATGAAAATTAAAGTAATCCTGGGTAAGTAATATGTTGAAAAGTGATAGTTCAGTATGTTTGAAACTCATTTGAATTCAGCACTGTGATAAGTGAGATCTTAACAAAACACTTTAGAGTGTCTTTTCAAGTCTTAGTCTGTAGGACAGAAAGATTTTTATTTTATACCTGCATAAAACAAACAAACAAAGGTTTCTTCCTTTGTTTTTATAGGATGAATTTAGAATACTTGTCCAGTTTTATGTGTTCCCATAATAACCCTTCTCTGGAGAAATAGTCTGTCAATTATTCCTGTTTTCCAATTCAGATTTTTACATTCTGCTTTTAACACAAAGAAGGTGAGAAGTAAAACTAATTTCCCAGGTGATTTTGTTTGTCATCATAATGCGTAATGCAATTTGTAATGTTTCAGATGATGTAGAAATCAGCTGCAGATTTAAACAGCAAATTTCCATTTTCCATTAATATGACAATTCATTCCAGCTGAAAAGCCACCTTTCCCTGCATATGTGGACATCCTGCCATACAAGAAGGAGATGCTGTACTTGGGAGGACAGTGGGGTTTTTTGTTTGATTGTGTTTTTTAAACTACTTATAATGAGCCATAGTCATCTATCAGGATTAATTTCAGGGTACAGAAGGAGAAGCCCTTTCTATTTGAGCTCTAGTTGCTGTAAATAAGCAGCAAACTGAGAGAGCTACATAAGCCACCAGCACAACTGTAGTTTCAAATCTAAGTGAACAGTAAAGTGAATAGCCCTGAGAATTTGATGCCGTGGGAAATTTAAGGTATTTCTAAATGTTTCTGACAGTGGTTTGCTGTCCTAAAACCAGCAAATTATCTCCGTGAATTTCTATTAGACGTAGGACACTTGAAAAAAAAAGTGAAGAATTTTTATTTTGTGAAGGAGAATTCAAAAAAGTAACCTTCGTTTTGCCTTCTGTTCAATAGTAATGCCATGATGGAATAACAGTTTTAACCAGATTTTAAAATAATGGTCTCTAATATAACTCCCCAAATACGTACATTAACATTTTTTCTACGCTTCACTTTCTTGCAAGTAGTATGGATCTGCCAGTTTATGCTTCAGGCTTTTTCTTTCCATTTTGAGGCTTTTTCCACTGACATTCTTCAAAGTACAGAGCTGAGGGCATGCGGATTTGGCTTGGGTAATCTGGACAGGGTGGGAAGTTTCTGCCAGTGAAGGGAGAGGAACAACTTGTTTGCTGACGTGCTGGCTTTGGCTGTCATTCCCTGTGCTTGGACCTCCCCAGTTCTCTCCAAAAGGTTGAGGTTTGCAAAGAAGATTGTGGCTGTATCTCCAAATATTACCTCAAAGATAGCATGCTTATCTGGTGAGAAATTACCCTGAGGCTGCTGTTGTGTTTTGTTTTCATAAATTCAGAGCTGGGGGCCCTGGTGCCCTTGCCAGGCTGAACTAGAAAAAAGAGGCCGTGCTGGCCACAAGGAAATGATGGGCTGGCAGTAAAGGCAGCACGCAGGCAGGACGAGAGGAGTAGTGCAAAGAAGCCACACAATGGTGTTGGTTGAGGTTACAGGCAACTGGTGGCATGGGACTGTAAGATGAGCAAAACAAAGATCTGTTTGTACCCAGTTACCTCTTTCTCCCCAGTGGCAATCCAGTTGTCTTAAGACACGGTATGGAGCAGGGTAGACTTGCAGGGCCAGACACTGCTGCTCTCCCAGCCTCCAAGAGCTTGCAGCTGATGTGCTTTCTGAGCCAGAAGTGTTGTTTCTTTTTTAACTATCAATGTTTCTGGAGGAATCTCAGCAGTTCTAAGAAAAAATAGGAAAAACAATTGTTTTCAATGTTTTTTTATGGAGAAATCCTCCCTTAGGCAGTTCCTGGGAGGGACAGTGTGAGGAAAATGTATTTTCGACAGTTTAATACACAATTAGTGGGGACCGAGATTAGAATTCCAAGTAGGAGTTGACTTACTGGTACAAAATGAGAACGAGTACTTAATTGTTGCATGTGAGAGTGAGGATCTCCTTAGAAAGAGGGATTGCTGTTGCTTCTGGCAGAAATTACATTATTCCCTTGCCTGTGTTCAGATGCCTCTTTTTCCTGTAGCGTTTGAAGTGGAAGAGAGACTGCCCCAAGGACTAAAATTTGTAATACCCACGAGTTGTACCAAAACTGAAGTCAAGATACACATGGGCTGAAGGGTTAAGAATTGAGTAGCTAAGATGGTAGAAGGGCTCAAGTGCTTTCTGAGGTTTTACTGAAGTGCTGCCAACTGACTTGAAACCTCTCATCTGAACAAACACTTGAACTGAAAATATTTCTATATTTTCCCAGAGAATTATTTCATTAGTCATCAATAACTCTTGGGGTTATATACAACCACCTTCACAGGTGCTGATAAATAGCTTGAAATCTGAGAAGACACTATTTAAAAAAAAAGAAAGAAAGTATAATTTGATATATTTTTATAAAAGCCTGCCTTTTTCCTTGTTATTTTCTGAAAAAAATTGAAATATAGCAAAGTCCCTGGTTTTTGAACAGACATTACGTCTAATTTTGATTATGTCATCAGAAGCCCTGACTGAGTTGTCAAAGTATGAAGAGCACTGTCACATTAAATAAACATTTCCCAGTATATCTGTTAATCTTCCTCCTCTTTCTTTTTCGAGCAACATAATATTTTGTGAGATGGACAGCTGTCTGTGCTGGTAGGTATGTAAAGGAAAACAATTTTTAAAATTAAAATTGTAGGGAAAATAATTAATAAATGTCACAATTAGAATTGTATAGAAAATAAATTATACTCACCATTTCCATTAATTATAGATTTTAGTTACTTTATATGGGCCAAATTTTGGTTAAATTACTTTCCAAAACAGGCCTTATATTCTGATCATAATTTTCATGCTTGGCAGATAATAATCTTCCCTTCCTGGACACTGGCAAGTTCTGTATTTCCATCAATGTCAAAATGTTGACTGTTCACTGCTCCATCGGTAGCTTTCTCTTCACAGTCTGAAATGTGCATACCTGGACATCCTGGGGCTTCAGGAGCCAGCAAGGTCAATTCAACCATAATGACCTGATCCAGCTGCCATGGAGAGGAGTTCTTGGCCATGCCTGTGGATGTGCAGGAGCACCCAGACAGGCTCAGGCCAGGCCAGAGGCGAAGGACAGGCTGTTAATAGGACCTATGGAGTGACATTTCCAGTAAAATAATTTTCAGCCTTTGGCAGTGTCTGACTTCCTTATCCCAATTACATGTAAATCAGAGTGTTTGGTAACTGTTAACAGCCTGAAATTTTTTCTATTTTCACATGCTTTTGGTCTATTTGCTGTCTTCTAGCAATGCTTATTTATGCTTGCTGAGAAGAAACAATTAATATTTTGGTGGGTTTAAACCTGTTGCCTGAATTGGAAGTTAGGTATTTTGGATATCTTGCAGTGGTCTGACTGCTGTTAAAATGGGCAGAGGATGTGTTTTCACACAGCACAGAGAACTAATTTGTCCTTTTTCACAAGTAAAATGTAGGATTTCTTCTGGTAACTGTAGTTGTGAGCTGTCTCTGCTCTCTCTCTAACCAGCTGTACTGGGTGAGGGTGAATCCCAGAGCCTTGGAGATCGCACTTTAGGAGATCTAATAAAATATTTCACTAGAATAATAGCAGGATCATTTATTTTTAGCACAGTGTAGCTAGTGCATTTTATTTTGAGATACTATTTATAGACTGTTTAGTGGTTTTTTTCTGTGAGACACAGCTTAAATTTATACTCATTGCTCTTTAGCAATAATTAAAGTTTGTTTTTTATAATCTTAGCTATAAGCCTATAATCAGCTAAAAGAAACAATGAATTTCTATAGCTTCTGAAGTTTCAGATGATTTTTTTTGGCTAGTAGCCCTCTGCTATTAAATCACTTCAAATTTGGTATGATCCTTCAGCATGGCAAATACAGAATTTTTTTTGACAAGAGATTGGAGAGTGGTTAGAAGGTTGACTATACAGAAATATAGGCTGCATGAAATTTGTGACTAAATAAAATCAGTTACTGTCTTTCTCTTCAGGAAAAATGAAAACTGCATTACTCTTGGTGGTCAATTTAAATGACCATTTCTAAGCAAAGTCTTCTTTATGAAATTTCTTAGGGACAAGAGCAATGGGAGTAGTTGAGGAACATGAAGTACTTCCTCTGAGAAGAACTGGCTACTTTACCAGCTAACCAGGAGGAAAGATGGAAACTGTGTGTTCATAGGTGATCAGGTTTCTGTGAATTTATTGGTTTAAACTGTGGAAGGGGGAGATGGGGATTTAGGTCATGCAGCTTCTCCAAAATGGAGCTAAAGTATTTAAATCTGAATCAACGGACACACAGGTTCTCAATTCTGCCTTATTACTAAGTGTTAAGAGAATCCTTTTCCCAAGGAAACTTTTCTACAATATAGATATAATGCCCTTAAATTTGAGCAATCTATGCATGAGGCAGGAGCCAGTCACTGTCAGTCAGCTGGTTGCACTTCGTTGCTGCTGTGCAAGGCAGCCAGCAGGAATTTAGCAAGAGCTGGCTGCTCAGCATCTGACTTCACCTTGCATGAGGCAGGATTGTGGGATTTCATTTCCGACTCCAGCTCCTGCTATTTCAGTGCTTATAAGAGTGTTGGGAGGGAGAGGGTTTGGAGAGCAATGATCGTGAGTTGGGAAATCAGGTAAGGATCTGATAGGAGAACAGAGGGTCCTCCTTGTAGGAAGGCCAAGTTTGTGGGTTTTTTATAGGATATAAGCATGTTGAGGTGTCATTGAATTTAACGTCATACTTGGCCACTTAAAATAGTTGTGTATACGTGCAAAAAATAAAATAATGGTCTCATTAGTTGAAGTTTGGAATTTCTCTTTTACTTAATAATCTGAAACAGCACTTCTGCTTTTGATGGAGTAGCTCTGTATTAATACATCTGAGTTCAGAATTTGACCCTAGCAATATAATGAAATGATCTTCCTGTTGAAGCATGGCATAAATCACCACCTGGTGATTTCTGACTTTTTGGTGAGAAGGAAGTTGGGCTAACACTGTGCCTGCAGTGAGAGGGATGCTAGTCTGACTGACCCAATACTGATGCAGTCTTTTCAACTTTAGCTGCTGTGTTACCTTGAAATATTTGGAGAGTTTTCAGCCTTTGTTTCCTCTTAGAAATCCTTAGGATAGCTGTTGTTATGTGCCACCTTAAGGGATAAGAAACCAAATCTAACTTCCAGTCTTACCTTTGCCTGTGTTTCACAAAAGCTGTGGCCTTCATCCCACAGAAAGGCACACAGGCAGAGTCATTATTTCCTCACTTGAAAGATGAACTACGTATTACTGCCTGATGGAACTTTTTTTTCCCTTCTAAATTTTCAGTTCACGTGCACATCTTCTGTTTTAATCAGTCTGACTAGGTGAAACACAACCTGAATGGTGGTGTTTATTTCAGATTTGACTAGAACAGAGTACTTCTGTGAATATTCCCATATCATACACATATTTAAACCTTTAACTTGACTCAGGTGCTTATTGCTTTTATAACCTTTCTGGCCAGCCCTTACGAGTGCCTGGTAATATCATATGTTCCTTTTCTATGTGATTCAGATAATCCTCCATTGCTTCAAAAATGTTAACATTTATTGATATCGCAGTGGGTCCGATGCTGGTCAGCACTGGTGTGCCGCAACCTTCCTAGAGGGAGCGTCCTGCAAAGACCAACTCTTCCAGGGGCGGTGGCAGACCTCCCTGGGCAGCAGGGGGGTTCAGCAAGTGTGGCAACTTCTCTGCTCCAAGTGACTGCAGCTCTTGTGATTCAGCTCTTTGTGAAATCACCCAAGGAGAACTCGGGGACAGAGAGACAGGAGCCTCGTTTGGCAATTCCACAGAGGCAGCTTTTATTGTCCAGCAGCCCCTGTGAAGGGAAGGTCAGGGACAAACACTCCCTCCTGAGGAGCAGGAACAGGGGCCTTTTATGGGAAAGGCAGGGGGTGGGGTAGAAACCAACTAGCCAACGGGGTACTGGGTATTACCATATAGAAACAGGGCATGCTGGGGGTGGTTCGCTTTCTCGCCATGACCCTGTGGAAGGTTGCTTATCTCTGGGGAGAGTCTTTTTGGGGCCAGGGCTCCTTCCTCCAAGGGAGTGCTGAGGGCTGTTGTAGCAAGGGCTTACAGCCCTCCACATATTGATGAGAAAGACTTGGGGAAAAGGAACTTAAATGCAATGAGAAAGAGTTCTGTGGAAACAGTTGTGGTTGTAGCATTATACCTACCTCGTGGTCCACTTACCTTGTCAATGAGTGAAATACACTCTGAGAAAAATAGTGGAGATTAATATACACAGCCAATGTCTGAAGATCAATATAGTCTTGGATCCATCTCAGATTTATTAGAAGTGTGGATAGCTCTATGGATGTAAAAGGAATTTGAGAGAAAGAGAGAGAGAGGGATGTGTCTATAGTTTTAAAACTGATAAGCAAATTTGATCCTCAATGCTTAACAAGAGACAATTCCAAATGAGTTAATTTTCTAAAAGTGCCAAGATGCCAAATGTTAAAGATTTGGTGTCTTTGGGGGATTTCTGACTGAACATTTCTTCATAATGGAGGAAGAACCAAAAATAGTCAATTTTTATGTCCTCGTAAAGTTCTTAGTCTCAGGAGCTTCCACATTATATATACTATGATGTCAAGAAATAAATGAGAACTATCAGCTGAGGATAAAGCAAAACAGACCACAAGATCTCACAATAAGGCTGCGTATTTTTGCTGCACATGTAATGGTGATATGGAAAAGAGTAATCCAGTAACAGTTGCCACCCTGACTAAGGTATTCTATCCATATTCTGAGATAAATGGACATGAAAATGCTTCAGAGGCTGATGCTAATAATACAGTTCTGTTATGCTCTGCCTTTCACACTGTACATTGGTTTTTACATAGTTCAGCATAATGAAAGCTCCAACAAAACAGTATGTGTTGGCTGTCCAGTGTGAAAACACAGCTGACACTTTAGTCAGACACCTTACAAAAGAAAAACAGCCCCAAAGGTTTAGCAAAAATCTCAGAAGATGTCGCTGCTAATTTACACAAAGCAAAACAGCAACAAAATGTCTTCCTCAGGGAAGATGTCCCAGCATTGTCCCAGGGCAACAGTGGAGAATCTGTTGTCTTTGAAAAACAGATGCTATGCAGGGAAGATGAAAGACAACTGGGAAGGCTGACCAGACTGAAAGATTATGCAACCATACATTGCTGCAATATGGAAGTCAAATGCATTTACATTTTCTGGCTAATAAGGAAAGCCTTACAGTAAACAGGAAAGTCATGGAAAGGGATAAGAAGCACCCTTTTCTTCCTTGGTAATTCTGTGCACTAAGCAGAGCAGACTATTCCACTGTTTGCACTGAAAAAAAGGACAGCGAGGACAGTCCAGTCACAGAAGATTTTTTATTTGTGCAGGGTTGCAAAAATAATAGCAAGTCTGAAACTGAGCTGGAATTTGTGTGGCTTGAATTCATCTCTAGTTTCACTCAACAGGGACTGTGCCCTTCTCAGCATCGTTCAGTGGCTAAGCCTGCAATGATTCCAAGTTGGTGTTATTTTCCTCTCCCTGTCATTTTAGGATTTTGCAACTGTGGTTCTGTTTTGTGCTAATGTTCATTAACCCCCCTCTTGGATAATATGAGTTCTCAAAAGGTGAAACTTGTTACACATTTAGACAGATCCTAACTATTGATTAACACACTTGTGTACTTGAGGAAGTCTGTCACATTGCAAGCATACTGCAGGCCACATAATCTACTTGTTGACTGAGTGACCCCTCCATCCTCTGCCTTTGGTATTTACCAGATGTCATAATTTTCTGTTAAGGTAAGGCTGATGACTGCCTTTAAACCTGGAAGAGTGTAGGATCCTGCAAAAAAGGTAGCATGAAGAAACAGGAAAATTTGGTACATTTTTCCTCTCCAGCAGTTTTCAGTTCAGCATAGATTAATACTGAGTCAAAACCTCTGCAGATCTGTCTCTTTCCAAACCAGCTCCTTGCCAGCTTCTCCATTTGAGCCATTAAGCACTGGCTCTGTATTTCTTTCTGATCACTATCATGTTAGCTAGGGGAATTAAACATCCTTCTCCATTCA
The DNA here is from genome assembly GCF_041296385.1 of Aphelocoma coerulescens. NCBI lineage: Eukaryota > Metazoa > Chordata > Aves > Passeriformes > Corvidae > Aphelocoma > Aphelocoma coerulescens. The sequence continues at coordinate 49,436,287 of NC_091015.1, forward strand.
GTTCGAAAAATGATTTCTTCAAAACTGCCCCTGAAAAATTTTGCCTAAGACTGTCTTTCCTCTCTTGCCCTAGTAGGAAAATGTCCATCTTATGTTTGATTCTGCCACAAAATATACACAACTTCTTTTATCTGGATTAAAGTGAAGTTAGTTTACAGACGAAGTAACGTCTTTCCATTCAGGTGAACTATAAATTTTGCTAAGTTTACCAAAGTTAAGCAACCAAAGTAACTGAGAGTAGCTACCAGTTTTTACCTGTAGTGCCTCTAATTTCTTGGTTTCAAGGCTGTTTTGGACACCTGGTGTTGATGGAGACTATTGATGCACTTGCGGGGAGCCCTATTTAATGCGAAGCCAAAGGACTACGGAAACTGTAACTGTGCACAGACAACACCTTGCCCAATACAATGCAAATGGCACCATTTTTTGGGCTGGTGTCGACTACTATCGTGTGTGTTTGAGCAGTTAGACCACAGCTGACCTCACTGAAATATTAAGCTCAGCTTTCTCAAATTGATGCACAGGAAGGAGGTCATCTGAATCAAAAGCAAATTTAAGTCAGTTCTGTCTGGTCAGTGTCCAGAACTGTGACAAGCACAAGGAACATGCATTGCATGTTCACTGAGACAGGCAGAATTTCTGGAGCTTTTTGCTGGCCAGCCTGGATACCTTTCTGGCATAATGTGGCCTCAAAATGCAAGGCAAAATGTGGGCCTTGGGTTTCTGATGTTTGAATACAAGTGTTTCTCCTTAACATCATACAATACATGAAAGGAAGCATCAGGAAGGAAATATGCCCTGTAGCATCATTCTCAAGGGAAGGTATACTTCCACAAAATGAAAATAAATGAGTTGGTATTATGATAGTCTAATACTGTGGTGTTATGTACAACAGATGCATTTTTCTGCTAAGGGTTTAATCCCTTCAGGCCCATTAAGCAAGGGGAAAAGTTTAGAAGGGACGCTGTTAAAAGAAGACATTAATGCACCTTTAAAAGAAAGTAGTTGGAGCACAAATCCCAGGAGAAATACAGTACAAAATAGTGAATGAAATATTTATACTTTCCACTGAAGCTGAGTTTATGCACTTGAGGGAGAAGCCCTGATGAAATGGTCTTCCCCTTTGTTCTGTATCTATTTTTCCAATTGCTCAGACACAGCTGTTAGTTTCACAGTCACTCTGAGGTTGATTAGATTAGAAATCATAGGCCTGTCTGCTCGGCATGGCCGATGACACACAGGAAGTTTGGGAGGCATTCTAAGCATGTAGTTTGGGTAAAGGAGATTTCGTTTTGTGTGCTTCCAGATATAAATTGGTTCTTCAGGATTTAGTGTGATTGGATCAACCTTCCTGTCTTATTCTGAACAAAACAATTTAATACATGATATAAAGCTTGTATGTGTTCATGTGAAATCTCACTTAAGGACCAAATATGCTTCAAGGTTCACTGATTTATCCAAGGCCCATGACTCTCACATTTATATACCATTGCTTTTAATTTTATTTGTTCAACATGAAGCAAAACTGTGTAACAAAAAAGCTGTGAAAGTTTTTAGGGGGACATTCTCCAAAACAGATTGAGGAAGAAAGTGCCTGGCTGGTGAGGGAATTGGACTTTGTGCCTTCTAGAACCCTTTCTTTCTCTTTGGACTTGAACACTGAGATTGCTTGTACAGGATCATTGTCCTTTTAAAGAAATTATTTATGTTTACTAGAAGAACATTTTTTATTTTCATATACCTTCTAAAAGAAAAGAAAAACTCAAAAGCAATTTAGCACCTTGTATTCTGCAGAAGGGTTCTCATGTTTTCTCTACACGGCTCATTTCTTTCTAGAGGGTCTTTTCCAAATGCTGCCCTCCTATTCAGTCTCCTTTATATTACCTACTGCCATTCATCTACCTACATCCCTCAACACAGCTACGTCAGTTGCCTAAGTCCAAAAAGTGAAGAAAAGATGGTGGTGTGTTGTTTGGTTTTGGTTTAATTTTTGGTTGGTTAGTTGGTTGGTGTTTTTTGTTTATGTGTGGGTCTTTTAATATTTTTTTCCTTTTTTTTTTGGGTTGGTTGAGGTTTTTTTTAAACTTTAATGGACTGCAATTTGTATAAATTTGTCATTTGATATAAAGGGCAAAATGACCTCGTGATTGTCCCTCTTATGTTTCTGCTTCCTGAACTTTTTTTAAGCTCACAGTTCCATGATCTGGTATAATGCCTTCATCTGCTTTTTCCATAGCTTTTCATTAAAATACACAGATCTTCTGGGCATTCACATTAACTTTTACATACAGATCATTTAATACTCTTGGGATTGTTTTTTTTTTTTGCTTAGAAATGGCCTTTGTTTTTCAGGTTTTTTATATTTATTTCAATAAATATAAATTGAGTTTTTAGAAGTTTAGATAAATCTGAAGTTGCAAAGCATATTTCAAAATCTCTGAAATTAGTAAGGATCTAAACTAATTGTCCAAAGATACTTTTACAAGGAGCAGCAGTAACAATCTTTGCGCATGCTATTTCTCAAGTACATGTAAGTATATAAGAATAAGCTGGAATGGAGATTAGAGAACATAATTTGCACAGAAAGTCTTAAAATTGTGGCCCTTGGGAGTGGTTTGGGAAGGTGATTTGGGTCCACTGAATGACATTTTTATTTGTAGTGTCAAATCAAGAGCATATGTAAGAGTGAAAACCATTCCTTGAGAACTGCCAAATCTGGTCTTTCTCTGTTTTGCTGTGTTAATGAGTAATCAATACATAAGGAAAGGAAATGTAGTAATTTCTCCTTGAAAAGATCTTCTACTCAGTATTTCAATAATATTTCATTCTTATGGAGCCTTTTGCTTCCTCAGAATATGTTAAAGATGTGGACTTATTCAATCCATCCCTGTTATCCTTATTCATCCATCCAGCATTCCACTGAGAGCAGCAGTTACACACTCCTATTTCTGTCCAGGAGGGAGGATAGGGCGGGTTGCTTAGGCTGCTTCATTAACTTTTTTGTGGACAGGAAAAAGGGGCACAGTTGGATCCCATTTTAGAACTAAGGATTTCCTGATTTTCAGTCTTCTGTTTACACAACTGCATTGTGCTGCTCTGACTTGCACTAAGTATTCCCTGGCTTACGGGACCGAGGTGTGGTAGATGTAATCAAGATACCCAAGCTTGCCTATCTCCAGTAGGCACACTGGGCCTTTGTAAGCTGTTACCTTGTGCTTCCTGAAAATCATTTGGTGTTGTCCAAATGGATCTCCTACCTACTTGTTAATGTAGGACACTGGATTTTTCCCATAATTTTAAATCCAAATACCGTGGAACACTGCGCTTTGGTATTTCTTTTACTGTATTGAACTAAAAGGTGTTTTGAGACATTTGCCAGTGTTGTATTTTAAGGATAAGGTACCCTTTTTTTTTTGTTTACTTCTTAGAATTTTTTCTTTTCTGGTATTAAGGATGCTTTTTCAGGGTGGAACACAGGGAATTTATTGTGTAACACCTGTTAACAAAAGAGGAACTTGATTAATTTCCCACTCATGGTGCTGAGACTGTTCCCCTTTGTTGTCATTTTCTCAGGGTTATTACTCATTACCCTTATTCATTCTGCTTTGATAGAGGTAAATAGCTTTTAATTCCCCCTGCCCCCAAACCTTCTTTAAGTTTCCTTTGACAGCTTGTTGTAATTATGCCCCTCATTGAAGACACACTCATTATTCTCTGTTGCCCTGAACAAGATTATTTAAGGCTCATTTTGGATTTACTCTGTGCATGTATGTTGAATGTATTTCCCTGAAAAAACAGAAAATAGCAATAAAAGGGCAGTGTGAGATGCTGGTAAATGTGTTACTGATCACAGCTTGTATAGTTGGAGGTATTTCAGTGAACATGAGCAATGTCCTTGTCATTACATGACAAAAGAAAAAAAAAAGAGAAAAAAATGCCAAAAGGATACAAGCAAGAAACTATCAAAGCTGTCTATACAACCTGTTATTGAGTAATTGTTACATACAGTTTACTCTTGAGCTGTCACTGTACCCTCAGCTTTAATATAATATGAGCCAATATTAGGGGTGGTTTTGTGCTGTATCAGTAGTCTTCTTTTGGAAGGTATCTGATGGCATTATGAATGTTGTTCATAATGTTATAATATTATGATGTGACAATTAGTACATCCTCACTTTCTTAATTTCTTTTCCCCAGACATAACTTACTTGCCAGAATCAACAAGTTCTTGGGAGTGTCAGGATTCTTGATTTGCCACAGGTCTTATTGTTACTCAACTTATTGTTGACATCTCAGTGCTGAGGCATTTAACAAATAGCTCAGGCCGTTCCTGAGAGTCACCGGTTCTTAATTTCATGTCTTCTTTCCTTTCCCTTCCAAAAGGATCCTGCTTGGTAAGGCTTCTGTTCCTAACTTCCTGGGCTGTTTATTCTTTGACAGATCAGACAGCGGGGAGTAGTTCCAGAAACGTACCTTTGCCCTTAAATGAACTTGAATTTACTTGGGTAACTGTAATACATGATGAAAAAACACATCCAGGAAAAAAACTATAAAAACCCCCTGTAACTATCAAGCTATCACAGTAGTTATGCACTTGCTTTTATAGATTATATGTAAGTGATCACGTTTGAATTATCAGCTCTTGTAGAAGCTGCAGTCACAGGTGTCCTAGCTGCATTGCACCTCGATGCTTTTTATTTGGAGACAGTAGATCTCTTTTGCTTGTGTCCTTGATTTTGTCTTATTGCCTGCTGCTTTTTATTTTAGAAATTGTGGGTTTTTTGGCATTCTAACAATCTTAGACTATTTTGTAGTAGTCTGATTCATTAAGGTATTGGCATTTCTAGTTATTTGAAAACAGTAACATGATGCAAGGAATGGTACAGAGATTTAAGAGAAAGAAACAGTAGTTACTTTACAAATTAATAATGAACACTAGTTCCTGGCTTATCATCAAGAGTATCTTCAGTTATACTTTCATATTATTAAAATCCTTGGTTTATGGTAAATGTATTCCTGATGGGGTGAATTTTCAGACATGGATTCTGTTTTGCCTGTAAATAATCCATAGAGAAATGACTGCATGTGCATAGCTTTTTAACTGGATATATTAAGTTAAATTAAAAAAAAATAATAATAAAAAGAGGTTTCTGTAACGACCTATCCCAAGTAAAGCATGTTTACCTTGGAAAGCAGGTAGTTTTATTTTTTTGCAAAATCATAAGCAGTAGGTGCAGATGATAGATATAGACTTAAAAACTTTACTATTATAATTTACTTTTTCCTCATACCTTATGCTTCATCTAAGCCACAGAGGGTCAACAACTGCAAAGATTTGTGTTGGAGGAGATCATTCTTGTTGAAAAGGAAGTGGTTGAATAAGGATCCACAAACAAAACTGGGAGCACTATGGTGTTCTAACCTTGACACAGTTTGCATTTGCTGGCTAGTCCCAGGGTCCATGGTGTATTGCACCTGCTGCCCACCTGATGCAGACCTGCTGTGAGCAGCAGTTTTTTACCTGGCCTTTCTGGATGTCTGTAACAGAGGCTACCAGAGCACCAAAAAAAACCCCTGAAGCAGTAAAGGAGTACCTTGCATGACAAATGGCGAAATATCATGCTGGTTAGCAGATTTGGCAGAACTGCCTTTGCTCTAGGACCACCCTTCCTGTAGAAATGTACTTGTGAATTGTATATCTACGCATATTGTGTGTGTGGAGATGTGTAACTTCCAGATGTACATATGAGTCTGTGATTTACAGTGGGATCTATGTGAATAATCACAACTGTTGTGCACACACACAGATTTTTACAGGATGTTTCCAAGAATTTTGAACAAAAAGGACACAGAGCCAGTACATATTTCAAAGATATCATCATCTATACATGTGTCTCTCCTCGCTTCCTACAGTTTGAGTTCCTATAAATAGGAACAATCCCAGTCTGAGAAAGAAAATGAGAAGTAGCACAAATAATACGGACTCTTTTTTAATCATAATGGTCTGCATGTGCCAAATTTAAATGTGCACACAGATGCCACTGAAATAGAGATGGCTCCAAACCAGTCTCATGCCTTTAGCCTAGAAAACACTTTTTCATTTCCCAAGAGAATATGAAATCCCTCACTGAGTATGAGATTGTACCTTAAAAATTATTTCAAGTGATTATATTTATAGGCTGTTTATGAGACTCATTACTATGTACATGAGCACATAAATGAAATTAGCCTCACAAGAGGCATTTATCCAAGGACACACAGGATGTCTGCAGCAGAGCCAGGAACCAGAAGATATCTTCCAAGTTTAGTCCAGTATCTTAACCACAGTGCTATTTTTGCCTGCTTGTGTCCTACCATACTCCATTAGTGACCAGAAATCTTCATGCAGAGACCTCTGCTGTGTCTTTCCAAAGAAGATCATGTGTGGCTTGTGTGTTCCTCTCCATCATATCAGGATATCTCAACAAGAATATGCACTTGTGTCATCAGTCAAGATCACTACTTCTAAATGACTGAAGGAAGTAGAAAAAGAAAACACAAGGCATATGTAAAGTAAGATATTACAGATCTTTTTAAAAAGAATACCTCATGCTTCTGCCATAAAGAAATATCCTATTCAGAGAAATCCATTACCCAATTTAGTATGGAGGGGATAATCTACTGTGGATGTTAATCCTTTGGAGTCTATTTTAGCTCTCTATTTCATAAAATTATTGCTTCATTCTCTGATAATTTTACAATTCAGTATCATTAATTTTATATATAGAAAAGGGTTGATGGAACTACTTATTGTTAAGATTTCCCATCCTTTCCCATTAGGAATCTTTCTTTTCAGTTGCTGTAAGAGTAGGATTAAGTTTACTGAGCAAGAAGATTGAGATTAGCATGCAGGTCTGGGGCTTAGAGCAGTACTTGCCTGCCAAGATCTCTCTGCTGCCAGGATATCCATGAGGCTTGCTGCTGCAGTTTGGTGAGCTGATCCCGTATGGGAGGACAGGAAGGTCGTGTTGCTACTGGTCACTCTGTGGCTGATGACTGGCAGAAGCTTGAGCAGAACTATGCCATATGATACACAGTATTCTGAAAATGTATGTCCTTCCTTAAAATGTGCACTAAAACCCAGCACTGACTTTTTGGTGAATTTTGTATGTGCCGTGGTTGCCTACCTGTTAAGTGGAGATGAACATAGTTCTCTGTCTCCTCAGGTGTTAGGAAGGTAAATTTACATGTGTTACAAAGCACACTGTCACTATAGTGAAAAGAAACCTGCTTGAGAGTCTATGCAAACATTAATAATTCTGTCTTCAGAGAAGAGTTTGAATGCTGTACAGGAAATATGGTATGGCATTAAAAAGTGATGAGAAAATAAAATATGAAATATTTTGTCATATGGACTAGCAGTGTCCATTCAACACTGAGAACAAGGCAAGGCACCTCCCATTAGAAATAGATGTGATTCTGCAGATTTTATTCTAATGAAGAGACTCAAAGATGTAGTTAAGCTGGAGTAAAGAATCTTAATTCCAGTGCACCAGGAATTTTAGCTGTTCACTTTGCAACTTGTCTTTTAACATACTTTCTGTTGTGTTATATAAAGTGACTAAGGTGGAAATTTAGAAGCTCCATCAGGCTAATGTAGAAATCCTAGTATCATATTCCAGAAATCCCAGGCTTGGCATGACACCTCTTCCCTGGCCAAAAGGCACTGGTATTCATGCTGGCAGACGTGCAACAACCACCAGCTCTAAGGAGGAGGCCAGAGTTGGGGACTGAGCACTGAAGGTATTCCAGAGCTGCATACAAGCAGAGCTACAGGCGCTGTAGGGCTCCTAGGGGAGCTGGAGTGAGCGGCAGGGTGTGCAGCTTGCAAAGTTTGCTGCTGGAAGTGGGTTTTAATAGCTGGTTCAGGAAATGATTGTGATGTTTAAGAGGGAGTTCTGCTGAGCTGCGTCCAACTGCTTCCAGACAGTCCTGTGGGACCAAAGTGTGCCATGGCACCCTGTCATCTACCAGCCTGCTTGGATCATGGGTTACATGTGTGTAAGTGTTTGTATATAGGGAGCCATCCATCATTTCAGTTCAGAGATGGTCCTTTTCAATGCAGCATGCTGGAACTTAGAGTATCTGTTTTCATTCATCCTTGTAGGAGTTATACAACTAAGTATCCATACATCACCTGATTTTTTTTTCTTTTTTTTGTCTTGCTGGTTAGTGCTGTTACAAAACTAGTTCTTGAATTAGGCATTACTGTGTTTCCTACATGCAAGGAGACAGCAACTAAATTATTGCATAAAATAGATATATAAATATGGTGATGTTCATATACTGCTCTTTGTGAAGCTGAAGAACAAGTGAATGACTTGCTGTGACATGCTGAGAATATGGGATCTGTCACCTTCCTCTTATAGCCAAGAACTTAATAATAGAAAAGACCAATTCAGAGAAGCATGCAGAGAGGGTCTTTCATTTGCCCTATCATTCTTCACTACTGTTTCCTCCTACTTGATCTCTCACTTTACACCTAAGACATGTTTCTCTTGCTGTTTGAAGAGTGCTGACTTGAGATTGACTCTTATCTAATATTATTTAGTGTTAACTCCCCTTTTCCACTCAGACTGCAATGACTGCTTCAGGGTCATGTGGCTGGAAATGAGAATGTGTGCTCCACAGGTAGTCAGCTCACTGAGCTGGCCCCCCAAAGTGTCTGCTCTTCACTACAATCAGTGTTTTTTCCTTTTATTGCAAACAGAAATCTCAGCTGCCAAGAGAACCACCTGCATATAAGCATGCACGTAGTGTAGCAGTGGTTGCTATATGGTACACATTAGGATTCCAGTCTGAATGATGCAGATGTTCAGGGACTTGCAGTGGCTTTAAGGTGACCCAGAGTTGCTTGAGTGACAAGGAGTTGGGACAGTCCTACGGGGCATTTATTATTATTGTTACAGTACTTTGGAAACAAGAGCTAAGAGCTTGCTAAAAGCTGACATTTGCAGCTAAAATCTGTAATGCCTGAAGAAATGCAAAAGCAGCCCTTATTAATATTGGCTTTTCCTAGCAGTAAACTTGAAATATGATGATAGTCTGTAAGCATGCAATGCCTCTTTCCAATTAAAAAATGTGCCTAGTACCATGTCTGAGCAGGAGTCCAGTAGTGAAGGACAGCACATAAAACTAAGGCAAATCGGTACAGTGTCAGATGGAAGGGAATGAAGAAAATGGTTGATGCCATGCTCTCAGCCACAACCCTAACTGAATAAAGCAAAATATTTAATTGTTTCCCAAAACCTTGTTAACTTGGCTTCCACTGTTAGACCAGTGGGCGAAGCAAACTGCAGAATCAGAAAATTTTTACAACACTGTCATAAAAACTAAAAACAGAGGCTTTAAAAATGAAGAACCAAGCCCAAGAGTTTGTAGCATGGTCCCAGCTGTTGAGATAGGAATTATGAAGGTGCAGAGAGGCAACAACAAAATGCATCCCTCACTATCTCCTGGCTGTTGCTCAGTGAGATAATCACTTGCCTCTTCTCATACTCAGTATAAAAATTTATTTGAAAGGTATCAAGGAAATATGAGGACTGCAGATGGTGTCTAGAGATTGTTATATATCATTACACAGGCAAAAACAATGCTAAGAAAGCATTAAGGTTGCAAAGTCAAGTGTTCAAGAGGTATAAAATTACAGTGTAATGGTTGTCTCTGCAGTTGTAACGGGCTTCTCTGTGAACACTCGTTATCTTTTTAATATTCATTATAATTATCCCATTGCTCATTAACCTTAAATGTGAGATCATATGGAATTTTCCCACTTGTTCTTTTAATTTAATTTACGTGTGAAAAAGGTTTCAGCTTTAAAAAATAGAGGAACCTGAAAATGGCATAAACCATCCCATGGCATATTGACAAATGGATTGTCAGCAAGGCTGAAATCTTTCTATTTATCACAAAGACATGGAGAGTCTGGCAGCATTACATTTTAATAGTCTGTGTGGACCAGTGCCGGAAGGGGCTGGACCACTTTGCTGCTGGGTGTAGATGATTTTTGTTGACAATGGAGGAGTGGTCAATGTCAGGAATTTGGGGGTTGCAGCCAGGATGAAGAGGGAAAAGGGCTGCCCTCTTTTTTCCCTTGTATGTCTCTGTGCCCTTCTGTTCTCACCCATTTTGGCTCCTCTCATGTTCTGCCTAGCCCTCCAAATCAATTTGGCTCATCTTAACTACCTGGTTGCCATCACTGCTGCTTTTTCATTCTTAATTTTAGTCAATTCTTAATCTCAGGTCCCATTTTCCACAGGCATTTCCAGAGCCCTGTTTCATTCTTCTCCACTTCAGACTGTAACACTTATTCACCCCAGGGTTCTTTTACAACACCGGTGCCTTGATGTATTGTCTTCACTCCCCTTGTAACCAAGGCACATCCCTCTTTTACTCCTCAGTCTCCTTTTGTACTCCCTCCTCCACACCTCCTCATCTCAGAGAGTGATGGGCAACACCCCAACAGCCCAGCAGTATCATAATTGCAGAGATAATGCAATACTCACGGTACTACTGGAGTTTTGTGCCAGCATCTCTTGCTATGCCTGTGATCCCTGCCTCTTGCTCTGTACCGCTCCCGGGAGGAAAGTGCTATTCTTTCTGCAGAGGTCTATGGAAGCTGGAAGGGAAGCAGGTATAGGGACTTCAAGGAGATACGTGCTGAGGATGCAGGGACTGTGCATTTTCAAGTGTTCCTCATGTGGCCAAACCTGGAAAGTTTTCACAAGAAAGGTAGAAGGTACATCCCTAGAATGAGTCACCCATTTGGCCAAATTTCTGGTCCCTCTTCCACACGTTGTAAGGAACCTTGCTGTCCTTCAGGCTCCTTCCAACCACTATCCAAGGAGAAGAAGCTGGATGAGATTGGCCATTTTGGTCTGCATTTGGCACCACTTTATTCCAACACAGGTAAAAAAATTGTATCTTTCTTGAGAAACAGGAAAAGAAAAAATGGCTTGATTGAAATTTCTCACCATGAATTTGAAGGGAGGATGTGATCTGCAGGATGGAAATATTCAGCTGCAGTTCTAGAGATCTGACAAACCAGTGATTCACTCCAATGAATGTCTGAGACCATGGGAAATGTCAAGCCCCCATAGTGAAGAACACTACCGGCCCTTCTCATAAAACAGTCAAATGATTGACTAGCACAAAGAAATAGCTATTGCTAAAATACAGTTTCCTAATTAAATGAAATAAAGGTATTGTTTGGGTTTTTTTTCTCCTACAAGGTCTTCACAGTACAAAAGCATCTACCTTTACTTGGTGGGAATGTACCAAATAGCCAAAGTGCAAATTATCTGCAAGCTGAATTTATGTCAGTATTTCATCTGAAAAACTGTATCAAAAGATTAATATTTAATTCCTACTCACTTTCAGTTATTTTGACTTCTTAGTTATTTCTACTCTTCAGTTATTTCTTCTTCTAGTTCTTACCCTGCTGTGTGTGATGTGAGAATTCTTTGGGAAAGACTGCTCTTAAGGTTTTAAGCTGATACATATTTTGCTGCCATAGGATCCTGAGAAGACAAGCATGTTGATATCAGGGGTGTACAACCTGCAATTGTAAGGAGAAGGGAACCTGTGTACATCTGTACTTAGCAGAAATGTCTTTAAAGCCCTTTATTGAAAAGAAGTCAGTAAGAGGTGAGATTGATTGGATCCTCAGTTTATGAGACCCAATTCTTCCTCTGTTAATGAACTTAATATTCTCACCTTCTACTTTATTTTAACTCAGTCCACAACCCTGCCGAGGCACCTCAGCTGACATGAATTTAGATGTTTATGGCACACTGTGCTCTCTCTTCCCATCTAGTAGGATGGATTTCCAAGTTAAAAAGAATAGCACAGTGGTATCTTTTTCCCCCCGTGAATATTTTTGTTCTACATTCAAAGAACTGCAACATAAGTAAGAAAGTGGAGCCTAAAGCATCTGTGGCTGAGGAATGGGGGCAACAGAAAAAAATAATGGAGAGAAAAATTGAGAAAAAGAAAGTGCTTGTGCTGGCAAGACAGGCAGTTAGGCAGGGACAGAAATAAAGAGGAAACAAAACAGATGAAGGATTACAGAGTAAAAACTATTTGGGAATAGGATGTTGGGAGCGGTAAATAGGATAGAACAATAGGGAAGAGTGTTTGCTGAATGTGAATAGAAATCACTATAAAGTTTCCACCATCTCCTAATAAAAATACAGTAGCCTTGAGTCCTTGTGCTTTATTAAAAACTCCAGCTGGAATACATAAAAGAAGGCAGGCAAATTATTCTCAACCCAGATAACTTTCATATGAAGGAGAATGTAGAGATTTGATGAGATTTTTTGAAGGCAAAAAATATTTGATGAACAAGACTGAAGATGCACCAAGGAGGGGAGGAAGGAAAAGAAAAAAGAAATGGTAGAGGGAAAAACAGAGGGAAGATTTTCACTATAATTAGCATTTGTCTGTTTGCAGGAAATTAATGATCTCTTACCCAAAGACTTTTTCTGGTACAGGAAAACATCAGTCCTAACCCTGTTTTTGTTACGTGTCAGGTATTACCCTCCCTTTTGCTCTGGCAAGTGTACAAATGCAGGATTAGGAGGTTAAGCATTTCTACAGTGTGCTCTGTTCAGAATGGGCTTGGTACTGTTTAGTGGACAATGAGTTATACTGCAGCTGACAAAATACAGGTTTCCTGAACCAAATATATTCAGTTCAATACGTTTTCTTTGGTTATGATGGACAGTAATCTAGTGTGACATAAGGTTTGATTTTGCACGGCAGGCTGCACTGGTTCTGTGGTAAATGGAAGCTGCCCATTACAAAAAAATGCCATTATTCCTGTAAAAGAGTGAACTGATTTGAAAAACGGAGAATTGGTTCAAGTCTGCAGCTTACCTGCACCTGGAACTTTTTACCCAACTCCCAGTACTGTACCTCTCCATTTGCTATGCATTCTCTCCCTATCTTGGTGAGACAGAATTTGAGAGCCGGAAATTCCCCCTCTGTTGGGAATCGTTACACACAATCTTTTGATTCCATATTTAGTGGACACTTATAATTTTTCTTGTAATGCTTTCAGGGAAGCTTTACATGTTGATAAGAAGGCACTAGCAGTCCTAGTACATGATTTTCTGTGCTTTCCACTTCAGTTCCCGGTTGTGTTTAGGTGAGAAGGAGAAGAATACCATTTTGTTATGGCTGAAGATTACAGTTCCTCCCAACCTGCGATTTTTCTTTATTTATAAAATACTTTGGACTAAATAGACTCTGAATTACTGTAGGGCTTACTGGCACAAGCTAAAGTGCAGATTGCTTTTCCCAGTCATGAATTTCAGTTAAAAACAAACAACTGATGAACACATTTCCCTTGAGACTGATTTAAATAGGGATATTTCATTTGTATATTTCCTAAGTAATATTTTCCTGCATGTGTAGAGATAAAAGAGAGTTTTTGCTTAAGATATTTTTGAAAACATTCTAGAGACTTTTTTTAGACTATGATTTTTCCTCTTTCAGGGGGACCAAGTAGAAAAATATTTATTGCGGTTGGGTCAAGGCAGAATTTTTATGGGAAAATTAAAACAAAAAATCAAATTTGAACTAAACTGAAAAAATAAGGTAATGTTTGAGATTTCATCAAAACCATAACATTTCCAGTCGTTGTAATGAAAAATTATTTTTGCAAACACTTTTGCACGTAGTTTTGGATGAAATTGCAAGGGTAGTGCCATAATTGTACCATGTTTTAGAAGGGGGTCTATCAGGAGATGAAATAGAAATTATTAGTAAAGGCTCCTTCAGGTCTTATTTACAGCCAGCATTAGATAAAGTGTTATTTAGTGGGCAAATAAGCCTGCCAAATATGAAAGAGTCAAGAAGAAATGTGTCTTGGCATGCTGGGAAGGATATAAGTATGGAGAAAGCAGAATCTATTATATTTGATAGTGATGGAATGTCACCTGAAATGACCTTCCATTCTTGCCTACTGTTAACTTTTTCCCACAGAAAAAAAAAAAAAAAAAAAGGCCACAGCAGCCTGTGAATTCTCTAATCGCAGCCGTCTGGATGGTGGAACAACAAACCGTTTACATACATTATTACAGATTTCTGCTGTGTTGTTTTGGTGCCCCACCAAAATTGAGGTTCCCCTGTGGTACTGTAAAAACATAGAGACGTTCTCATCATAAAGAGTTCCAGTTGACACTCATGAGACATAGACGGGAGGGAGCAGGCGAAGTGGTTTGTCCAAGGTCATGGCGTAGGTCAGCAGCAGCACTAGCAGGAAAACAGGACTGAGAAGTCTGGGTTTGTGTAAATAGGGGCATTTACCAGCATAATCTCTCCTGGGGAAGAATGCCCATACGAGGCATTATGTGGGTATAACTCTAGCTGCTGAGGATGCTGGTGTAATTACATTAGTAAACTTTCCCAGGCAGATGAGCCCCTGCTCATGGGCTTTAAGCACAAAACCCTGTTGCAAAGAGACCTTCTGCCAAAGAGTGTTGTTGGAAATCTAGCAAGAGGAAGGAAAGAAAAAAAACAAAATAAAACAAAACAGCCCTCACTTCAATTAGAGGAAAAGATAATTCCTTTCAAGTTGAGAGGCTCGACTCCTGCTGGCCTTTGTTCTTAAGATTACCCTTGCTGTAATTTCACAGAGTAACTTGAATAATGCCAGTTTGTTCTGTGATTACCCTCAGCTGGAGCACAAAATTAATATCTCACTAAGTAATTCAGTACATGATGGGTGAACGTTTAGTCAAACATGCCCCAAAAAGCTAGGATTTTCCATGTTTGCTGGAACTCTTTCAGTGACAATTTGTATATGTTTATGTGTTCGTATATGTTTATGAGCCTCAGTAAACAGGCAGCATATTTACGTCTCCCCATTACCTTCAGAAATAAACTTCCTGCAGAGAAAAAATCTCATGCTCCCTGATTACAATCTAATTTTAAGTAAACAAGGGGGGGGGAAGTGACTAGTAAGCAGGACTTTGGAGGGAGGAAGGTGGGAGGTGAAGAATTTTCTCCCTCTGGAATCGTATCACATTTAATGCTGGTAGTATTAAGTTAATGTGCTGCAAGAGAGAAATGGCCTTGGCTAGTCCTCTTAGTGTTTGGGGGTTTGTTTGCCTTTTTTATCCTGAGAGTTTAGACTCAAGACCAGGTGCAATATTTACTAACTTGTGATGTGGAGTTGCTGTAGAAAATGTTACCTTTGAAACGTGTGTCTTCTAACCTGTGTGCAATCCTGGCATTTTCTGAAAGCCCTAAACTATTGATGTGTGATCCTCTGATATGCTACAGCCAATGTCTCTCTCCCATTTCCTGACATTGCATCTCACTGCCATTGCACTGCTTTCTCTCCACATGAACTCCTTCCAGAACTGAAAGAAAGTACCAATCTTTTCCCCATTGGTCTTATTTGCTGTGGCTTTTACCATGCAATGAGAGTTTGTGAGGTGAGAGGAACCCCGCATTTTTTGTCACAGTTGGGGCATTACCATTGACTGGTCATGTTACTTAATCCTCTTCCACACTTCAGGATGAACTCACTCTGGCAAAGTGTTCAGAGATGTGTAGACACAAGACAAAAGTATTATTTACTTTGGTTGTATCCATTAACATCTGCAGAAAGAATACATCAGTGCATAATTTCAGTCTGTCTGTACAACTGACTGCTAGTTTCATAGGCTTGTGTTTGTAAGAGATCATGTCAGGTGGAAAACACAAAGAATTTAGTGAATGTTCATTGTTGTTCACTTTTCATCTAAAATTTTTCACTCTGCTGCTGTCCAAAGATTTCCTTTAGGATTGGGTGTTTAGGTAGAAGTAGACTAATGGAAACCCCTGAGCCATAATGTAAAGACACAGATGATAAGTGAAAAATAATGAGGTATGATGATAGATGGCAATCCTTTGCTGTTGTCCAAAATCTTATCCATTAACTCTTTCAGATCCACTTTAGGCCATCTGTAGCTCTGCCTAATTCTAGACTTTGTGGTGTTGCGATGGTTAGTACTGAAGGTTGGAGAGCAAACCTGTTGGGTTTTTTCATGCAGGCAGGGAAGGGGGGTGTGTGTGTGTGAGGGTAAAGCCACCTCCGATGGTGTTTGGTCTCTTATGAAAGGAGGGCACCTGAAAACGGTAGCATCCTCCAACTCAGAGAGGTTCTGTCAATCCCAGACACTTAATGCTGTCCTTGTTGACTTAAGTGTTCTGATCCCCTGTGTCTTTCCCCCCCCACTTTCTCTGTGGCTATCACATGCTTTACTGATGGCTGCACCAGGATATGTCACTTCTTAGAAACTCAGTTAGCTCTCCTTAGGTAAATCAGCTTGATAAATGATCCATTAAATAGTAAAATTCTGTGTTCATCAATATAGTTTTAAGGTAGCTGGACTGAAGGAGCTGACAGATCTAAAAATAAAATCAGTGCTCTTCTTGTAATCCATTGTAAACAAGCTGTCAAGCATCACTATGGTCTCCTTTGTAATAGCTTTAATGAGTAAAAAGAGAGAATAAAAGTAGAGAGACAGGGTAAAAAATGTAAGCCAAATATAATTGTTCTTTTTTTTTTTTTTGTTTAACCTATTATATTGCTTTAGGTGGTGGTATCTCTATTTCTCTAGTCCTAACTTAGAAAATTTTGGCATAATTTTGTCAGAAGTTAAATATTCTAGAATACATATTGCTGCTTTTCAAGAGCAAGGAGCTAGAAAATGTTTGAATTGCTCCCTGATTCTGATACCTATGACTTTAGAATGTTTTAATAGGATAGATAAAAGGCTTTAAAAAAAAAAAAAGTGTGAGTAGAATTGTATTTTATCAAATAAAAGCTCCTGGATTTTCTACTAGGTGTCTGCTTTTTTATTTTAACTCAGTTTTTGTGAATGAAGAAATTTGCATTCTATGAAAGGTAAAAATACATCCAAACATATGTGATTTTTCTATACTTTAGGCTGCCAGGAGAATGAGTCTCTCTTTTTTTTGCCTTCTGTCGGTTAACTCCAGGTTTCTTATCCACAGCTTTGGTTGTCACTGGGTTAAATATCCTTTCGTGCCTTTGAATGTACTTGGCTGTCAAGTTTACAGACGATGTGTTCACATTTATTTAATTTCATTTCTAAACTTCTCATTGAAAAGATTCTTACTACTCACCTGGCTTGTGAATCTGCCCTCAGGTCAGTGACACCAGTGGCAGCAGTGTCTTTGCAGATGCACTGCGACCTGGCTCACTCCCTGGGTTCCTGAGGCTGGGACTGGCTGGGGCTTGATAATGAGCCCTCCCACAGGAAGAAAAAAACAGTTGTGAAGTTTGCTCACTGTTGCTCACTGGGATCGAACAGCTTGTCTTTTCTTTTGAGGAACATTTATACTTAACACTCGGTAGGCAAACTGCTATTTCAGTTTGCAAGTGGATTCAGTTATTCAAATGCACAGGCCAGAAATGAAGGGGATTCTATTTAAACAGTGTGCTCCCAAGTCACAGATGATCTTTTTGATGTCTGTATTTTGCAAATGGAAATTTTCCATTTTCCAGCACTAGCATTTGTTCAGAGGCTGTATGCTATCTAAATCTGCTTTTGTGGCTGTTCATTTGCATTTTTGCTATGCTATATTGCCTCCTGTCTTCTTCCCTTGGCCCCCCACTCTTTTATATTGAATTCCTATTTTTGCTGCCTCCACTCTGTCTTGCATCTCTGAAGGCTCAATCATGCAAGATGCTGAGCACTCAGAGCAAACAGCAGAGTCTGCTCAGCACCTGGTCAGGATTACAGGTGAAAAGGGAAACCCAAAGCATCTGCATATTGAAGACTTTTGCTGAGAGACAGCTGGAGAAAGGTGGAGCTGTTACCCACTCAGATAATAGTCCGACTTCTCCTGAAGCTTTCCACCTTTTCTTAGTTGCTAGAACTGCTGGAGCTACTAACCAGTGCATCTGATGAGGGAGTGTGTGGAAATCTTGGGTTGAAATGTTAT
This sequence comes from Aphelocoma coerulescens, assembly GCF_041296385.1. Taxonomy (NCBI): domain Eukaryota; kingdom Metazoa; phylum Chordata; class Aves; order Passeriformes; family Corvidae; genus Aphelocoma; species Aphelocoma coerulescens. The sequence goes on from NC_091015.1 coordinate 49,454,290, forward strand.
GGCATGGTTTGAAATACTCACAGTAGTCAGATGATATAGCCAAAACAGCCCTTCCTGGATTTAAAATAATGACCGTGGAAAACCTTGCATGTTCATGTAGATTTCTTTGTCAGAATGCACAGTTTTCTACTTCCTTTAGTATTTATCTTTTATTTCACCCTGCACACATAGGTTCTTTCTTCTCCCAAATCTGGTTACATCCACTTCTACAAGCAAACCGCTTAGCAAGAAAAACTGTGTTAATATCCTGAGGGAAAATTGAGAAGGTGAGGAGAGAAGCACAACAACTTAATTCTGGCAGTTGAAAGAACAATCTGAAAGTTGTCTCGGCTCAAAGTATCACGTACCGTCAAGTAATCACTATTCACTTCTGCAGATCCCAACCCTCAAACAGTCTATTTCACCCTCAGGGAAAGCCGGGCAGGGGGAAGGGGAAGAAGAAAGTGTAAGCAGGAATATCACGGGAGTATCCTGCACTACAATGAGAGGCAGCATATTTAAAGCTGAGCAGTGATACAAACTGTAGGGCTGGGAGGGGCGGGGATTTCAGGCTTCTCCTCCCATTCCTCTCTTTTTTATAAATTTACTTCTCAGAAGAGAAGATGAATGAAAAAGAGGGACCCTCAGAAGAGGGGCCACATGGTCCTGGTCAGCTTGGAATTCTTTAGGGAATGAAAATACTCAATAGTTTACCCAACCAGGCTTTTCTTCAAAATCTGTTGGAAGCTTGGGAGATGGTAGTGCCCCACAGGGCTCATCCGGGTGTGCAAGAACCCACTGAATGCCTGGACAGTGCTCTGGGAACAGAGCACTCGTTTAGCAGAAGTTTTTCTCCTGCAACAGGAGGCAAATAGCTGTGCAAGCATGGCATGGTGCTCCCACTGTATGGCAGAGGGCTGATAACTAAGTACCACCGATTATTAATGCCTGGTGATGAAAGCGCAGTGTATAGGCAGTGTGTAGTGTATATTTTGAGCGTGTATATGGCTTCCTGCACTGCCTTTTTCCTTCAGCTGCTTTCCTTTGCTCATGGACTAACTGGCTATGGGGCTGTTATGGGGATCCATACCAAAACCCTCTGCTTATGAGAACAGCAAACTGCCAGAGTAAAGCGTGATATTTCCATGTTCCTGTCATGTGCAAGCACGTGCCCGCAAACCAAAACACAGCTGGCAAGTCTAATTTTAGCTCTATCAGCCTTGAGAAGTGTCCCTTTAAAGAAATTCTTTTTATAATTCTTTTTTTTTTTTTTTTTTTTTTTTTTGGAAGCAATTTGGTTGATAATACAGCAGCTGACAATCGCGCTGCAATACTATGGATGATTTAAATAAAAACAAAAAGAAACTGCTGTCCCACATTTTTTTTTCCCCAGAAATTTATAAATAGGCAAAACCACTGTAGAAAGGCCCAGGAATCTGATGACATGTTAAAGAAATAAGTTATTTTAAAAAAGGAGAAACGCTAGGATTTGTGTACAAGAGGAAACATTTTGTTATTCACGCACTGTTTTTTCCTGATGATTTATAGCCCTGTTATAAGACAGACTCTTCCTTCGACTCTTTCGGAGGATAAATATTTGGGATCGCGGTGCTGACACAGGTCCTGCACGCCTGGGATCTGTAGCAGGTGTGGGGCTCTCGGCCGGACGCGGGGGCCACACCTGGCCCTCACCTGGGCCCGGGCGGCGGCGGCAGCTGCTGCGTGCGGGGGAGTCCGGCCGGGGGAAACGCAGCCGCGGGGAACTTTTGTGGCACCGTGGTATTTTCACACGTCTGGGGGAAGGCACCCGCACGTCAGGCCGGCCGAATTTCCTCTTTACCCTCTTCCTCCATTTTGTTCCAACTTTAAATAAACCAAGTCTTATATAAGCGGTCTAACAAAGTATGTATTTAATATGTCTGGCCCGGGGTCGCCTCTCCGCGAAGTGCCGGATGATGGTGCGGAGTAGTTTTCTGAAGGGGGAGGACGACAAGGACTTCCCTGCTCGGCGACCAGGCTCCGTGACCTTCCCCCGCCCGTTTGTTAAAAAAATATACATATATATATATAAATTAAAATCATAAATACAAGACAGCGTTTTGGGGCTGGTCTCTCTCCGCGGCGTTAGGATTTCCCGAGTCCCACTGCCGCTTTCCGGAGCTGCCCGGTCCGGCGCGGGCGCGGAGCGGGCGGGGGCGCGGAGGCGGCCGCGCGGCCTGCGCCGACCTCCCGGGGGAGCGGCGCGCCGAGGTCCCTCCCACCGGCGGCGCGGCGCGGAGGGGGTTTGAATGAAAGACAGGACGAGCCCGGAGCACCATGTCACTCCGTGAGGGAGGCAGCGGCAACTAGACTGGGGAAGGCTCTTCCCTCCCCCCCCTTTTTTTTTTATTTTCTTTTTTTTTTCTTTATTTTTCTTTTCTTTATTTTTCTTTTCTTTTTTTTTTTTTTTTTTTTTTTTTTTTTTAATTTGGTTAGAAGGGGGGTGGGTGGGGAAGCGAGAGGGGAGGGCTCGAGAGCGGGGCGAGCCGAGGAGAGGACGAGGAGAGCGAGCGAGCGAGCGAGCGGCTCTGCGGAGATTTGGAGTTGCACTGTCTTCCCGGCTCCTCTCGCAGGACGGTTCCCTCCCGAGCCGGGCAGCGGGCACCGCCGGAGGCACGCTGCTGCCAGCGGGGGAGGCGGGCTGCTCCGCCGCGGGCACCCGGGCACGGGGCTTCCACCCACCCACCCACGCACACACACACCCGCACACACCCCTTCGCGCTCACACACACACAGACACACACACACGTATATGTATGTTCGTGCGGGCGCGTTTTTGGCTGCGCTGGAAGTAGCGCGCGGTAGACGGCGAGGAAGTCTCGGCAGCCTTCTCTGTCGCCCGCGCTGTCAGGAATAGCGGCGTGAGAGGAAGAAAGGCCCTGGGGCACTACACCCTGCCAACGAGTTCCCCGCACCAGCCAGAAGGACTCCAGCTACATGGGCAAACGCCTGGACCAGCAGCCAATGTACCCCCAGTACACCTACTACTACCCCCACTATCTCCAAACCAAGGTAAGGGCTGGCGGGGCCGGGCGCCTGGCGGGGGATGGAGAGCGGAGCGGCGCGAACTGCGGGCTCGCCTCTTCTCTTTGGCGATTTTTTCTGTCTCTTCCTCGGGTTTGGTGTTACACAGAGCCGAGCTGGTAGGCAGAAAGCAGGCGTGAGAGAGGCAGGAAGGTTACTGTCTGACCTCCTCTTTATTTCTTTTAATTTATTTTTTTTTTCCCAAGGGCTGCTGGCGTCGGCTAATTCCTTTTATTGTTTGGGGAGAACAGTGCGGTTAACGCTATCGTAACAGCGGGCAGGTAGTGTGTTTGTTATGGCATGGGATAAAAATTGCTCTGGACAGCATCGGACATGAAACACTTTTGGTGGCTCTTCCAGTGATCTCTACGGTTTATCACAGCTTAAAACCATTTTGCTGTTAGAAAAGCTGTCTGTGGCAACTCAAACTTTTAATCAGCTCAGGAGGAGATGCTGTGGAAATCGGAGGAGAGCTTGGAGCTAACTGACTGTAAATCTGGTGGAGTTTGTTTCAGTGCATTGCACTGCTTTTAATATTTCATTAAATATCGAGGATGACATGGCTGTACTCTGTTGCATTTAGAAGGTCTAGAAATAGAGGGTAACTACTTTTGGAGAGTGTATCCAAGCGCGGACATTTCCGTTTTCTTTCTTCTTTCCTTAATAATTTTTAAAATGCCAGCAGACTGAAAAGCAGGCCTGCCTCTCCTAGAGAGGCTGAGTGAAGTCTATGCTACCTGGCCATGAGTTAGTTAATTAAAGCCTTACTTTTATAATGCTATTGTATAATAGTCTGTTCCGTGAAAAGATTTCCTGTGTGACCAAAGGACAGTAACAAAAGAAAGCCCTAAACCGAAAGTTTGCAAACCCTGTCAGGACACTTTATTTGGAGAACAGAAAAAGGAAAAAATACACACTTCACAAGGTGAAGTGTAACCTCACAGCCACAGATTAACAGTTTCAGTAAATAAACGAACATCCTTTAGGAGGGAAAAGGGTGCAGGCAGGGCACACACACGTGCGTGTGGCACTGTGTGCACATAGACACATTATGCTTCTGTGGCAAATTTAACACATGGGACATTTGACATGTGCATCTATGTGTGGTGAAGTGCCACAAGGGAGGCTGACTTCTCCAGACTTTTGGTTTGAAGCACGTTGATCTGGCTGCAGTTGTGAAAGAATAAGTTATATTCCTTGTTAATAAAGATTACTTTCCCATTAACGTTTATAGCCCGACTACTGCATTATATAAATTAACTAATTGTAAAAACTGTGATTCAGGCTGGTTGGAGTTGTGATGACACCAGAAGCACTCAATATGATTACAGCCTTGTAATTCATGGCAGGGTTACCTCTCGCTTCTTTGCTGTTTCTTTCACTGCATCATGCAGATTTTTTTTTTGGTATAAAATTCATCCTTTTTATAATTTTGTATTTTGGAGTGAATTTTATCATTTCTCCCCCCTTTCCTTTCAAGGTCAATCCAAATAGCATTTTACCTTTGTGACCATTTAGTGTGTAATGTTGCTGTTGCAGCAGCAGCCTGTCACTAGCTTGACTGCAATATTGCCTATAGCTTTAACTGTTTGGGGGATTGGGGGACGTAGGCTGATGCTATTCCTCAAAACCTGGCAAGCCAAGGACATGAAACAATTGATGGTGTTTTTTTGAAAGAACAATAGCCTCAAGTATTGGAGGAGATATATTGGACATTCCATGCCTTTTACTCACGTAGCTTACATTTTGCCAGTTGTCCTTTTTTTTTTCTTCATTTTTTTAACTTTGTAAAATAAGCTTTTTGTGAAAATTAACCTAATATTTGAACTTAAAGTAGAAACAATAGCTTTTCTGTACCATGACTTTTTTTAACCCCTTGCTTTAAAATATATCTTAAATGCATTTTTATAGCCGGTATATAAAATTATCAACCCTGTGAAAAGTCATGTGCATCTGTCTTGGCACACTTGCACTATTACAGTAAGGACAGGTAAAATTTTAAATCGCTGATACATTTTAGGTTTTTTTTTTCTTATTTTGCTTGGTCCACAGTTAAGCGTGTACATAAACTCTAAATAATAAACATACATACACGTGCATATATATATATATATATATATATATATATACAGATGCAAGTATTTCTCTTCCATAGACCATAAGACTTTAAAGTAGTGCAGACAGGCAGCATCTGGATTTTGTTACCTTAAAGCTAGCCATCAGCTTCTGGGACGTTTTAAAGCAGTTAGATCCATTGTATGTCTAAAGCTAATAGCTGGGTAATCAAATAATCTTGTGGTGGAGAGCTGTATCTTTTATCATCCCTATTGGAGCAACACGTATAAATAAACCTTTGTATGATTCCAACCGGCCTGAGAACTTCAGCTTCTTATTTTCCAAAAACTGTTCTTTGTACCAAGCATGGTAGGAGTCAGCTCTACAGAAAGAATGTGTTTTTATGCTCATAGTCATGCATGCTGGGGGGGGGGGGGGTGTTTGCATTCATTTGTCATTAAGAAAGAAATTCTAGGCTTTCTTACAGCATTTCTCTACAGCTTCTGAAATTCAGAGTGGCAGCGTGTTCAACAGGCAAAGTTGGAAATCCATATTCCCCAACATGTTTGGGTGAAGTGCTGCTTTTGCTTTGCTTGTTTGGTGAAGTTGCCTTGGTTCTCCTTTGAGAAGTACCGCATTACTGTACATCACGTCCTTCTCACGGGGGACCACGGAGCTGCGCAGGATTTCAGCCTACAGTCTGTGTGTGTGTCTTCTAACGTGGCTAGCACGTTGTTGTGCAGAAAGGGTGTAAATGAATAGCTATATGGATAATGGGATTATAAATAGAAAAAATGGATTCCATATGTTTGTCTGATTGCTTTAACTTTTTAGTGTTTTGTGGCCTTTTGTGGCATGCACTCATTCAATTTACTTGTGCTCCTTCATTATCAAATGCCAACCACTGTAGCTAAAACTTTATTTTCAGGTTTAGGAAAAGCCATTGTCATCCAAAAAAGAAATTGACAGGAGGGTGCGAATCCTTAAGAGACAATTGCAAGGAATTTAATACATCTCTTAAGGACAAGCACTGAGTTTGAGGAAAGACATAACCTTATTTCCGTTTTGGTGTGACGCTGTCTGACAACTTCAGTTTGAAAGTACAGTTTTGGAACTTCTTTAGACAGATGCTGAGAGTGGGGTCCAACTGGCATAGGAGTTTATTTCAGAGTAAGTGTTTCTGGTTACTGTTGTACGTGAAGCATGGTCTTGTGTTCTTGTTGCAAAATATATTGCAGGGAGGTGGTTCAGCTTGTGTATATCTGATGAGAATCTGTAGTACTTTTAAATTTTTTTTCAAGATATTAAGAGAATTTCCTTAGTTGCATCCTTGCTGATGGTGTAACTACTCAAACAGCTGGTTTACAGGAGTATGTTGTAAATTGTCATGTAAAATGTTAATGGTGCCAAATCTTGCATTATGGTCTGATTTTTTTTCTTTTGTTTCTTGCTTGCCAAAGGAAATTCTTTTCTCTTTGCCATTTAGCACAGAAGAAAACAAAAATAAGCACTATGAAATATCATGTAATGATGTGAAAAAGGGGAGAAAAATATTAACTCTGAATATATTTGAAAGAGTCTTCTTGATTTAGTAGGTGATGTGTTTTATCTTTGTCCTCTGCAGCTTATGATTAGACCTCTTGCTGGGGTCAGCTTTCTTTGCAAACAGCCTACTGAAAAAGCCTGAATCACTTGGGTAGAAAGCAGGAGGTGCCACAGTTACCTGTCAACAGAAATTGTTTGGTTTATGATCTCTATACCTGCACTTGGGGTAAAAATATGCCAGTTAAGCAGCTATTTCCGTGCGGTTTGCTTTCATGCATTCTCCAGATATTTCCTACTTATTAGTCATGGTTTGGGTCTGGTGGTTTAACTCTCATGGTGTTGACTCTGTAACCCAGTCAGATGGCTGAAACACCCCAAAAGGAGAGGCAGTGTTTACAGTACCCACAGTACCTCTTCATCTCTATATGCCCTGATGCACGTGTGAACACGTGCAAAAGGAAGAAGTGTGATTTCCCAACACCTACCTGAATAAAACCCCTTCTCTGTGGCTGTGAAAGGTATTCAGATTGACCTGCAAGCAAGAGGGCTCAATGAATATGTTCCTGAAATGACAGATATGTGCCCCAGCTGAGGAAAAAAACAATTAGGAAGTTCAAACAGGTGTACTCAGAAGAGTTTAAGTTTGATATAGTGATTTTATGGGCACACATTCGGGTGTGTGTTATGTCTCCTTTTTGACATTTTTTAGGGCATCATTTGGCATGAGGGAACTGGGGACTTCTTTCAGCTGTGTGGCATGACCATACCTCCCTCCTTGCTCCATCACCGTCTTTTAGAAAGTGTGTATTTGGAGTCAGTGCAAAGCTCTTGCCTCTCTTCACCTTGTGCCTACCAATCCCGTGCTCTTTTGTCACTCACGTTTCTGTTTAGTGGGTTTATGGCATTCCCCACTTTTGACCATCTGGCCATACAGAAGGCCTTGAAGAAAGCGTTCCAGATACGGAGATGCCTGACAGGGCTTCTCTGGCTGGTAGTGTTCAGATTGTATTTGGTGCCTGGTGTGAAGCAGGGGTCAGGTGTAAGGAGTAATTCATCAACCACACACTGATTTCAGGCTGCATTTCCAACCATCTGCAGCTTGGATCTCTGCCAGAGCTCAAAAGTCTAGCTGGAGCCCATGTGATCGTGCCAAAGTAAAGGCAAACACTTGCAAATAGAGAAATGCATTTCTAGGAATGAAGTTTGTTCACACTTAGCCCCTGTTTGAGTCAGTATGTCACAGCACGTTTTAAATGCCTCAGAGAGCTGCCCGAAAGGAATACAAATTCATTTAAATGCCATTTAAAAATATTTCAGCCTGGCTATGATTTTGATAGTAATATTAATATCTAGCTCTAGTATTTGCCACCTGGCTTAAACAATAAGGAAGATAAAAGTTTTGTTCCTCTGAAAAATGCAGAAATATATGAACTCATTTGCTTTTCATTTATCCTTGCTTGCCTGGATAAAAATAGTTTTGTTGTTTTAAGGGACATGATGATATGTATTAAAATGGTGTTAAATTTCTGGATTGATCTTCCTTTCATATGTTGCCTCCATACAAGTCTGTTTAAATTAAAAACCAACCAACCCACAAAAATACCCACAAAAGAAAGCACCAAATTAAAAAAAAAGCAACAAAAAAAACCCGAACAAACCAACAACAAACAAATAAAAACCCCCAGACCAAACCTGTGGAAAAGGAAAATTCAAATTTTTACTACTTCAAACACTTATGTATTATGATATTCTATGGCTATTTATTTTGCAAGCAGATATTTTATTTCTGTAAAAAATGATGGAAGTTGCAAGCATTTGCCAGATTAGGCTGCGAGGATCTTGCTGTGGCATGTGCTGTGTGTTAATGGTTATAATTTAGAACGCCTTATACAAGGTGCCCTTTCAAAATAAAGTGCAGTGGTTCAGAAATGAACTGGTTTGGTTTTTAATGCATGAAGTCCTTTCAAAGAAAGCATGATGGTATGCTTGCACTTTAATTCAAGTATCTTGGTAAAAATCATCAGACTGTCGGTTCTTAAATTTCCATGAATTAAAAAACAGATAAGAAAGGATGCATTTCAAGTAGGATGTCTGAGTTCATTTCAGGTCTTGCTGTGAGAAGTCTGTATAGTATTCCTTTTGCATATAATTGCAAGCAGCATTTTCTAATTCAATTTAATTTTTTTAAAATTTTTTTTTTTAAGGGGTGGGAAGTGAATTTTCCGCTATTATACTCCAGGCGGGGACTTCGAGTTTGCTTGCAAACAACACCATTCCGGACTGTCCAGGAAGAGAAGCAGACTTTTCTAAAAAAAACCAAATAGTCTGGTTGTATTTTTTTTTTCCCTTGAAGAAAAGAATTTTAGTGCTAGAAATTTTATGTAGAGAGGAAAATAGTTAATGTGTCTCAAGAACTTGTTTCCAGTGCTGCATTAAAATTGTGTTTTGTAACAGTCTCATCAGCTACAGCTGTATGTGATTAAATAGTGTAATATCAAAAGCATGTGTGAATAAGAGCTTTTATGATATAGTTGTTCCATACCAAAGACTGCAGACGGGCAGAGAAGGGAGTCAGAGAACAGTGATTTACTCAGATACTGTCAGAGCCTGTACACTGAGTATTCCTGTAGCGGTGTTTTGCAATTGCTTTTCCACTCATATGGGTGGCAAGATTGGGTAAGAAAGGGAAGTTTAGAAGTAAACAGTTTTACAAAGAGAGCTATTCTAAACAGTCAGGTATCAGCCTAAGAATGGTGTCTACTGATGCAGAATGATGTACTATGTATTTTAAGTAGAGGATTAACAATAATATTATTGAGTAGAAGTTATAGTGAGAGGGATCTGTTCTGCTTCCTTTGAAAAATCAATGAAAAAGATTCGGTTGTCTTCAGCAAGACAGAATCAAGCCCACAAAGCACATACTGATCACCATGGCAAAACCAGGACAGCTGAACAATATACAGGTTTAAAAAAAAAAATACAGTCACAAAAGAAATAAAACCAGTCAGTCAGAATGATTCTACATCGTGCAAGGGGCTGAGGACGTACCTCCTCTGATACTTAACAGCATTTTGTGTTTGCTGTGGCTATAATCTCTATTTAACATGATTTATCCTGATTTATATTTTTAGAGAATGAGCAGCTTAAACCAGATGTTTTGTCTTTCTGTCTGTTTCTCTCTCTGCCAGTTGAGATATGATTTATACAGAGCAGAAGTCTAATTGCCATAGGAGATGTCTCACATGGAGCCCAGTGCCTATAATGAAGATTAACAATTTCTGTTAGAGACTAAGTGCGGTTAATCCACAAAAAGTGGAGAGAGAGCTGGTTTTGCTTTTAGTTATACAATTCTTAATATAAAAATACTGTGTAGCCTCTTTGAAATTTGAAACAAGTTAGTTTTCTGTGTAGGTCTTTTCTGAGGATACAGTGTTTCTAAATGGAGAAGTGAAGCAAAGGTTGCTTGTCCTATCTGTAGCTACAGATTGGAAGCTCTCGTTGAAATCCTCAATCATACTGTCTTTTATATTTTGTTGGTTTACAGCAAAGTCTAATCTCTTCTCCTAGAAGCTTTTTATTAGCTGAAAGACTTCAGGTCTAACATTGTCAAATAAGAGAAAAAGATTTTTTTTTCTGCTTTTTGGATGGAAAACTGTTGTTTTTTTTTTTTTCTTTCTTTCTTATTTCTTATTTGGTTTTGGGCTAGCTTGCAACCATGGTTGAAATAAATTCCCTCTCTGCTTATTTGTTGTAAAGTCAACTTCAATATCAAATGTGGTAGTTTATTAAAAAGCAAATATTTACATTTTTAAGTGCTTCATTTGTGGTATATTTATGCAGGTGAAATTGTCTGGACAGATTTTCTATGAGGATTCCTCTGTTAATTGTGTTGACTTCATTCAGATGCAAATGAATGAAATAAACCACCTGACATATATAGATCATAGCAGAAGCCAGAAGATGCGTAAGATTGCATGGTTACAATGTAAAGCACTCTGATATTTTGTTCCTTGTTGGTGTCTTCCTGACACATGTTTTATGGTTAGTACCATGTGGTTGATGATGATTTATGGGCTGTCATGTTGTGGAAGTGATGTCACTCCTGTGTGACTCAAATTTATTCAAGAAGATAAGTTGTTGAACAGATTTGTATTCCCCCCTCCCCAAGTATAAATCAACCAGCAGTTTGTTTTTATTCTGTGAGTTTGCATTCATGGACTCAATCCTGAAGCTGTGCTTGAATACTCTGCTGCAGAATGTGGTGGAGCAGAGAGGGAAAGTCTTACTGGGGGATCAACATGATGATGTTGTATTTAATTGATTGCTCATTTGGCTTCTGTTCCACTCCCTTCCCCACCCACTTTCACAGCCCTTCCTCTGCCTAGCTATATTTAGAGCCCAGCCAGGCCAAGACATTCAGAGCTCAGTATCGACGCTGCACAGGAGCCTGACCTTTCCGCCTCATGCCGGTGGGAGATGGCAGGACTGGATCCACCATCAAGTCTCGTGTGTCTTGCCTGCGAGAAACTCTGGTTATTTGGAACAACATGTGATGCAATCTAGTTGCCTTCTCGGTGGAGAAGCTGGCAACCTTCATGCCAGGGTTATGGGAGGGTGAAAGGCAGACTGAAGATGCAGTGGATAGGGCAGAGGGCTGTTCTGGATGTGCAGCCCCAAAGCTGGCAAAACCTTGAGGTGGTGCATTGGTGATAAAGGGACACTAGGGAACTTCAGAAGGAGGCGTTTCACCAGAGGAGGAGATAAGGGAGCCTGGTGTACCGTTACATCACAAAAGGTTTTTAAAGCTAGGTATCCATAGTTACAACAGGAGAGTTAAAATCTAGATTTCAGGGACTCACCTGGTGTAATGTCCTCCTTCCCTTTAAAGAAGAAAGTGTTTAGCAGTTCTTAAAGCTGGAATGATGTGCCTGTGTGAATTCCCCGGTGTTCAGAGAGCTGTCTGTTTAAAGTTTGCTCTAGTTTTCCCTCTTGTTCTAATTTTTCCGGCTGTGAAAAAAAATGGCATTGCAATTCTTAGCCATATAAGGGACTTGTTAGTTTCTTTATGTGGTTGGGAATTGTTTCTCCTTTTGGTCTTCAAAGGCTGTTGCTGCTGAATATGCTTTAAAGGGAAGGAACTACTTGCTTAGACAAAAGCTGCAATCCTTATTTCTTCTCTTTCTCACTTCTTTCTGACCTTTTATTGGGGGGCATGCATATAAATAAATTCTGCTTTTTGGTGTCGTGCAAGTTGATGGATACTCTTACAAAGAGAGAAGCATAATGGGAAATGCAGTCTTCATTTCTGTTCTCTCATTTTGTAGTGATGAATTTGGTTTGGTGCCAGTTAGTAAGTACATGACCTTTCCCCTACATCTTTTGATTCATGACAGGGAGTGTCAGAGCTGTGTTAGTGATCTCTCGTTACAGCTTTTAACAAACTATGAAATATTAAAAATGAATTAGGTCACTTGGAGCTCGGCTAATATGTCAGTGATGCAGGGTGGTGATTTCATATTAATGAAGCATAACAGCTTAAAATACAAAATTCAGATTTTTGTGAGCACAGACAGCAGGGACGTATCGCTTTTAAGTCAGGACATTTTTATCTTGAAAATGTTATCTTTTAAAGACAAACCAAACAAGATATTTTGCAAAGATGGTGCTATCGGCCACATTCGTTTAATGTTCATTCCAGAAAATCATATCAGCCTCAGCCTAATTGGAGCTAAGTCTTTCAGTGTATTTACTTTAAGATCAGAACTGCCGACAAGACTTCTTTTAGTATCAGCTGAGATGTGTCTACACAGCTGTCGCTGTTCTGCTTTGCTGCTATACACAACCCAATAATCTACCACATGTAACTGAACAGTACAATATACACTCGTTTGGTGTGCAAATGACATTTCTGGAATTGTTTAGTGGAAGGGAGACTGGCAATAAAAATGTGCTGTGAATTGTACAATGAATAAGGTGAAAAAATAGGACTGATAGCTCTTAGACAAGCCTCTGCCTGGTTTTGCATTCATGAAAACTACCTTTAATACCACTCTATACCTGCAAGACATCAGAAAAAAGTCAGAGGCACTGCAGTCCTTCAGATGTTTGACAAAGCGTGCAGCAGGATTTGGTAAGCTGAAAGCTTTACCTAGGCTGTATTAAGACGACGTTTACTGTGTCAAGGTAGATCTGCACTAAGTGTACTGTTAAACAATCCTTTGTGAAAACAAGCATAAAGCAGACATATTGCTGTGGCCTTTAGCAAAGCAGCTGGGAACTTCCTGCCTGGGGGAGCATTGCACTCGTTGGATTTTATGTTTGTGCTCTTTGTCTCTCTTTGGAGCTTTTGCATCCTAAAGAAATGCACTGTTTGGTCCAAATATTTCCATGTCCTTTTTGGTGTTGTTTTTACTGTGGGTGTCAGCTGGTGGTGCAAGATGGGATAATAATAAATCTGGATGATGTACGGTGACTCCAAGATGGCAGTAATAGTACATGCTGAACAATGACGTGTCTGTCATTGCCTCACAGATACAGGTGTGCAATGCACTGAGTTGTCTTGAATTTTGAGATTATGGATATAATTCCCGTCTCTAGGAACAGCTGTGAGAAAGTTGTAGACTCCTGGCCCACCAGGACGTATTTGTTATCTGTGTGATTTTTAGAACCCTTGCCGACCACTCAGTTTCTGCTTTATATCTCTGCCATTTTATGAAATCACTGTAATTGTATACAGTTGTCCCAGTGCAACATGCAATTTCCTGTAGTTTGAAAAGCTTTCAGCTTAAGATTGTCTGAACTTAATAGCATAAACATTAATTTACTGTGTTAGATGGGTTATTGGGTGTTTTTCGCATGCATAAGTCAGGTAGTAATTGTGCTGGACAGAAAAAATAAGTTTTGTTTCCTTCACTGTCTGCCCTGCTTTGACTTAAATGGATCCCTGGTGATGGTAATACTTAGCATGTAGCAGTCATTTCAATTTTCAGTGGGCTGTATAAACATTAACTAATCTTCAGAGCCCATTCTGAGAGGTGCCTTAAACACCTTATTTGCTCATGCAATGGCTGCATGCAAATAATGACCTCAGCTTTCAGAAGCCTATACTGGATTATCAAGAGTTGGGGGATAGGCTTGTGTAGCATCCGCACTCTTTGGGCAGAATCTGGAGGTGGGGAATGTTGTTGCTGCTTTATGAGCAAATGCGGTGCATGAGAGGTGTAAGAGTGGAGACAAAGCTGGAAAAAATAAAGGGAAAGCATTTTCAGAAAATGGCATGTTTATCTCTGGTTATCCAGAAGTGTTGAGTGCCCACATCTTTAGCAGATGAAGTTCTCAAAGACATTTGACACTAAACCCAATATGACTCCCAGACGTGCATCCAGAATTACAGAGCACTTTGCAAAACCACTTACCTGAAGCGAGTGCCTGAACCTTCCTACTGGTTCAGCATTACACCTTCCTCTTGAGCCTTTCTGCTGGGGAAGGGGACAAATGGAGCAGGGTGGGAGGAGAGGAATTCCCTATAGTGTTCCCAGTGCTGGGGACGGAGGTTGATTGCAGTCCTGCTAAGGTATCTGAAAAAGATGTTTGTGGTGTTTGACCAGTGCTATGAGGTGCAGATCAGGCCCCAACTTGCAGTGTTTTAGAGATTTGAACAGTGCTTGGCCCAAACGTTTCCAGAAGAAAAAACTTAGTAGGTACCTGGACAAGGATGCAAAGGACTTCTTCATTCTTTCAAGTAGAAGAGGGAAAAACACTTTCCAACGGTGCCTGTGCACAGCCCCCAGTCCCACTGGCGCCTGCTGGCTTTGTTAGGCACTGTTGGGAAAGTTCTAGAAAAACAACTGCCATAATTCCACCAACACTGTGCAAAGAAACTGGTCTGTGTTTGAGTCCTTCAGGTTCGTTTTTCAAATCTACAGCACCCTGTTAATCTCCAAGGCAATAGCAAATAATTTATTTATGGATGGGTGTTAGCTAAGTAGTAGTTGATAGATACAAAATTGTCACAGCCAACTGGCTTTGGTTTTCTCATGTCCAGCATCATGTGCCTTGCCAGGACTTACTTTAGATTTTCTGTTGTCATTACTCTTTTTATTCTTCTCACCTTGGCTTGTAACAGTATCATATATGCTTCCCTCTCTGTTGTGTTGGAAATAGTTGCATTTTAAAAAAATCACAGCTTGTTTGGCTCAAAGGTACTTCGTGGATGGGAGAGAAATGATGATATTCTTGATGCTGATAACTTCTTGTGTCCCAAGGGTTTTGTTTTAAATGTGTGAAAACATTACAAACAAGGGTTGATTCTTGGTGTTTTAAAACTGAACAGGGAACTGTGCCAATCTACAAAGATGTAGATTGTGATTTTACAATGTATGTTGAGGAATGAAGTAGGACTGCCATGCTCCAGCAACAGCCGATGAAGTAGGCGTTTATGCTTCATCTCTCCTGGTCTTTTAGCAAGGGAGTAAATTATTAGTTGTTTATTATTTCTTAACCTTCAGTGGGTGACTTCCTTTCTGTGCTAGTCAGCTATTTTGAGGTAGAGATAGGTAGATTTTATTTCCTTCCTCCTCTTTCCCTCATTCTCATTTGCTCTCCAGATGGATTGTCAGGTAAGTTAAAGCCTTCTTTTTTACCAGCCTGAGGGTCAAAGAGGTGATCTGGTGCTTAGGTGACAAGAACAGACCTTGAAAAAGCTGAGACATAAGGGCATCATTACCATGAAATGAATATAAGGAAAGCCAGAAGCTTTATTTCTATTCTACAATTTGTCCATCATTTGTGATTTAACAAATCTACCTCTTTACCAATATCTTTGATTTTTTTCCCCCCCTTGTTTTGTTTTTTTTTTCTTAGCCTTTTAAGACCTCTGCTGGTTCTCATTTTTCTTTCACCTAATTCTTATGTGTATGCCATGGTGTTTGTTCTACCATTTGACCATCACAACCATTTTATTTTTAGATACTGCCATTGTATTTTCTAAGCCAGTCATGCTCTTCCCCTCTTTTTTTTTTTTTTTTTTTTTTTTAATGGTATTTTACTGTTTGCAGACTGCTCTGACTGTGCAGTTTGGTTGTGCTGAGCTGCATACAAAACCAGGGTAAGAGATAGTCCCTGCCTGCAAGAGTTTATGAGCAATGTAAATAACGCAGCCTCACAAAGGTGGGTAGGAACAGCAACGGAGAGAAGTGAAGTGCCTGGTGGGAGGTTGCATTGCAAAGCAGTGCCAGGACCTGGATGGTAGATGGCAACTAGTGTTTACTGTTTACCCATATACCGTATGCTACTCCATCACCTTGGGAATGAGTCACTCTGTCTTCCCAGTTCATGCATTGCTGATTTTTTTTCACTTTCTTCCCTAATATTTAGGGTTTCAGTTGCACACAATCATTTCTACTTTTCTACAACTACCTTTGTGCTTCCCTGGGCTTTAGTTTCTCCATCTTTGCTGTTTGGTGGCCAGTCTCCTGTGCATTGTCTGGCAGGTTTTGGATGTTGCGAAGTGAAGGAAGCAATGGAGTGGCTTTCTGGAGTTGCTTGTGTTGTTAAACTGGCACTGAACAAGTACAGTCTTAGCTGATGTTGCTATCTGACTTCACGGAGAACGTAATGGAACTGGACAAAAGAGCAAAGCAGTTGAGGTCAGTGTGAGACAAGAGGTCTATTCCCCGCAGATGAGAGCTCTGGAAATATCCTAGTCTGCAATGGCTGGGGGCTCGTGCTCGGTGAGGATTAGAGCTGGTATTTTTTCATGCTTGTTCCCTGTTGCACCAGGGCTGTAATGTGGAGGAGAGCCATGCTGCCCACAACTGTTTGGTGTGTTTGAAAAGTAAATACTGTGGGGAAAGGGATGCTTGTGTCTTGCACTTCAGCAAGCTGGCTCCTGGTAAATGCTGAAATTTCAAAGGGACAATGTCTGTAGAGTAGCTTGGGGCCTCAGAGTCAGAAGTGCTGGTCACCTGCAGCTCCTATTAATTTCAACTAGAACCGTATGTACTTCGCACTTTTGAAGACCAAGAGCTCCTCAGGGCTTAAATGTTACCTTTTTTTTTTTTTTTTTCAAATAGCATTTGCAAGCTGGCAGGGAAATCTCTCACTTTTACTTTTTTTTAGGGGAAGAAAAGAGATGTTTTTTGTAGGGGAAGAAAAGAGGGTTAGGAGACAAATGGAAGAAGTTTGTGTCTTTTGGGGTGGTTTTGTTTGTTCGTATTCTTTTTTTACAGCTGTGAATAGAATGTATTTCCAAAAGCAGCTACCCCTCTAAACAGGTAACTCTTCATTTTGTTAGTGGTGGGCTGTTAATGATTTAAATGGTTTTATTGTTTATTTAGCTCCTGCAACTTAGATTGGATAATGAAGAGGGATGTGATTTCTTCTCTTATTTAATTTTAATTTTTAAAAATCTTGTAGCATTTGGGATGCATGGACTGTCAGGAAATGATTACTTGCATAGATAGAAAAAATGCAACAGAAGCTTCTCTAACAGTTATGTGAAGTTTATTTTTTATTAAACATGCATTCTGAAAAATACTTAGTGCTTTGGTCTGTTACCAGCTCTTCCAGTTATAGTAGGTGGAAGGAATTTATTTTTCCTAAAGGTACTTTAGTTCAAAAGTATCTAAATTTTCAAAATGTGTATTTGTATATGTACCAATTCTAATCTCTCTCTAGACTGCAGGAAAAAGCTTGAATATCTAACCCAGATATACCTAAAAGGGTCCAAAGTCACACAATAAAAAACAGAATGCAGTCTTCTAAAAAGCTTGGGACGTAACATCCAGCCTCACCAGGGCTCCTTATGTTTAGGTGTAGGTTGCAGTGCTGTGTATTTCCCAACTTTATAGACAGTAGTGTTGGGGTTAACACTCAGCTGATGTTGTTGACTTTTTAAATTAGACATGCATTTTGAAATTCTGGGTTTGTGTTTCATATTGATGCCAAGTGCTGCTGTATCTGTTACTCAGCATTTACAGTGGGAATATCCAAAGCAGACAATGAGCGGAAAAAAACCCTGTACCTGATTTTTTAAATTGTATTAATTTTCTTCCCATTGAGGTTGGTGGAAGTGATTTATTGGGACAGATGCTGGTGTTGGGAGACTGGCAGCCTGTGAGGTGTTTTCCCTTTGGGCCCTGTCCTGTGGTCCAGGTGTGCTCACAGCTGAACACTGCTGTGTAAGCAACTCTGCTGAAACTGCAGCACTGCATAGGGGATGAGAAATTATTCAGTGGGAAGAGAACTGTCAGAATTTGGCCTTTAGGATAAAAATTTCATTTTGTGAGTGTATTACAAACAAGAGAGAGTTAAAAGATGAGAAACTGCTACTACATAGAAAAATAATATTGTTTCAATGTAAGCCTTGGTTTAGTAAGCTTTCTTGGAAAGAAACTTGTTCCTGAGGGCATTTTATCTATTTTTCTCTCTCTCTTTGGGTTTTATACTGCTGCCCATCACGGCAGTATCTGAATGCTTTCTATATAGAGATTGATAGCAACTTTGAAGTCCCCAGTGAACTGTGCAATCTTTGACACATCTTTCTTTAGGGGGTGAGAAAATACCAGGTGGGATTTAAAAAAAAATTGTATTATGTAATTTTACATTCTAATAGTATTTTTTTAGATTATTTTTGGGAAGATGTTAAATGGGTTTTAAAATTATTTTTCTTCTCCTTTTTATAATTTGACTGAAGTTGTGGGGTACAAGAAGTGCCAGTGTTAAATCCTGAATACATTACTGACTTTTAAAAATGTGTTTTCCTAATGTCACATCAAGCAGATAAGGCATAAGTCATCAAATAGCCGGTGGTACGGAGGTTTTCTTTTCTGTTCAGTGTTATCGAAGTTGTTTAAAAAACATTCAAATAATATTTGCACTTTTACAGCTAATGTATACCAGACCTATATCAGCTAATATGAATTGTTAGATGCAATCTTTTACCTTTTAAAATTATTCTAGTAAGAGGAAATATTTAAATAAATATTAATAATTTAAATCATTAAATTAGTACATATGAATAAATTCTTAAGGCTAGTGAGATTACAGTGAGAAGATTTACTAACTGGTTTAGATATTCAGTTCTGAACCATTTCAACATTAGTCTTATGCGGTTAATCTATCTATCCAGCTATGTAGTCTGTTTAAACAAGGTACTTGACTCTTCCCAAATAATTTCAAAGAGAAGTAAAAATAACATCTTTGTTTTCTCTCTTTCTTTCCAGTCTGTCAGAGAAACACCTTGATTAGTTTATATTTAGTTTATATGCGTGGGTGTCTTCCTTGGATGTGAACAGTAAGAAATTTTTGAAGAAACTCAAGTTGTAATAATGAGTCCTGTCGTTAATTCAGAAGATGAATGATCCTGTCGTCATTTCTTAGTTGTTGTTTTTTCTAGAGCAAGCTAGACCTGCCCTACTGCCAACATATGAGTGCTTGCAAGGGTGGAACTTCTTCCTAGTGAAGATAGAAGTGTGTGGTAACTTTTGACTGAAAAATTACTGGCGGTCATTTCATAGCTAGAGAAAATTGAAGGTAAACCACTCATCATTAAGGCATGGATTTGAACTAGGCTGTGCATTTATTGGAGAAGGAGAAGTTCTGGTAGAGTTCAGGAGAAATGGGGAGAGCAGGGAGGATAATCTTGCAGTGCAAAGTTTCGTTTCCTCAATATACTGATAGTATTTTGTTAGAAGATGTGCCATATTAGAAGAGACCTCATCCAGACCATGCTCCCTTCCTCAGAATTGAAATCAAATGGATTTACGGTATCTCTACCAGACATTTCTCAGTGGTTTGTATTATAAGGAGACACAAGGAATTCCTACCTCATGGTGAGAGAGGTATTGAATCCCTCACCCTTGATTAGAGAGGGTTCTGCTACCTACCCTTGTCGGTGTGTTAGTCATTATATAGTGAAGTGGAAAAAATAAAGGCAAATTTGTCTGGTTCTTTGATTTTTTTCCTTCAAGGAGGGCCTGTTGTCCCTCCCCCTGTAAAACACTTAGTTTTTAATATATGAAGGTGAAGGAGCCATGGTCAATTCAGGTGTGACAGGTCTATCTGAAATGTCTTAATTATTTTTTATATTACCTTTTTTTTTTCTTAGAGCGGCTGTTTTAACTTCCTGTGCTCTTCAAAGATGTTAAACATGACTTATCACATGAGTTAAGTCACAGTTTTTACCCATGGATTCAAGAAGTCAGCGTGTATATTTTTGTTTCAAAAGCTGTGTGGCCTTATCTTATTTTTCACTGTTGAGTGCCCATTAGGTTTGGTGGGAGCTACTGGGTGCATAATATTTTTGGAAATCAGGCCACTGAGATATACTTTGGTTATAAATATCCGTAAGCTAATTAGGCTTTAAAACGATAAAGATTCACAAACGAAACACATCTTCCATCTCTTTCACTAGTAAAAAGCCCAGGTCAGCTTGGCTGAGTTCCTCGCTGGCGTGGATGGCATACCCACATCTCAGTACCTTCTTTGAGCAAGTTTCCTTTTTGAGGACTGTGAGTCAGCAGGGTTTTGAAGTGGATGAGTCATAGACAAACTAGCTGAATGATGGTTACCAAGTGGGTGGGGGAAGCAAGGGTTTTATTCTGGGAAGGTGTAAATGCAGACAGAGGCCAAGTCTGGAGGTGAAGGAGGCCACAGGATGAAGGGCATTAGCCGATAGGGAACATTGATGCTGGCTGCTCTTTGTGGTTCGCTGCAGCCATGTGCTTCCGCCTGTCTCTGTTTGATGCTCCTGTGCAAAGTCTGTCCCCTCTTGGGGAGCAGATGTTCCAAATGAACAGCGCGTAATCCTGACAGATAATAAAGCAACATTAACTTTGCTGAGAGCCAGCTAGTTTCTATCCAAGAATTAGATTTCTGACCAGAAGAAAAATTGAGCTAGACTGTGCTTCATCCCTTTCAGTTATACAGAGCATAAACCTTTAATATCTCTCTGACTGGGACAGGTAGCATCAACCATGCCTGTGCAGAGCAGATTAGTGTGCCAACCTCTGAAATCAGAAACAACAGTGGCATGTATTGTACTGTGTGATGAATCTTCTTGGAGGGCTTAGAAACAAAAATGAAAACAACATGGAAACCTCCTGTTCTGGACAATCCCATTTACTGGTTGATAGAAGACCAGAATGCTACTCCAGAGCATCCCTTTATGTGTTTCTCATATGTTCCTGCAACTCCTTAAGTCGTAGTGGAATTCGTAATGAGATTTCCCTTAAGGTGTGAGGATTTTTTGTTACACAGTATTTTGTAGTTCTACAGGAAACCAGAAAATATGACCATA
The DNA here is from genome assembly GCF_041296385.1 of Aphelocoma coerulescens. NCBI lineage: Eukaryota > Metazoa > Chordata > Aves > Passeriformes > Corvidae > Aphelocoma > Aphelocoma coerulescens. Next base: position 49,475,231 of record NC_091015.1, read on the forward strand.
TATCATTGCCACTAGAGCTACTGCTGACCACATATCTCTGTATATTAGCAGATGGTGATAAAATCTGAATTTTTTTGTGTGATGGAGTGTTCGCTTAGAGTGGAATGGCAGGAGTACCTGTCAGTCAGAGAGCTTTGGAAGGAACTGAAGAGCAGTGGTTTAACAACCAAGCCTCTTGCAACGCTGGCTCTCTTTTCCCTTCTTCCCAGTATGTTCAGATAGAGTAGAGAGAGTAAATACCTCAATTGATAGTATCCTGGAGTGTTCAAATACTGAAGGAAGAGACTGTGGTCTCCAAATTCCAGCTGTCCTGTTTCCTCTCCCAAATGAAAAAGTTTTTATCAGGATAGCATATATAAATACTTTTCAGTGCAAGCTCAACTCATTCTAAAACTATTTTGAGTATAAAGTTTATGTTCTCTTGAGTCCAAATGTAGAAAATATGAGACTGTGAACTGAAGGGTGAGAGGCAATTGAATATATACTCTATAAGAAATATATAGAGAATTTAGTGGAACAAGGAAAGAGCCAATGGCTGAAAGTCAAAGCCAGTAAAATTCAGGAGATTACACGGTGCATGTTTTGAAGGGCAATGGTAATTGACCACTGGAACATAGTGCTGAGGGATGCAGCAGATTCCCCTATCACTTGAAGTCTTTAAACTGACATTGGGTCTTTCTCATTCATCCTTGCTGTGTTCAGTCCAGGGGTTTCTGGGTGATATTTAATGGCTTCTGTTTTGCAGATCAAACTAGACCATCGTAATGTTCCTCCTGGCCCTAAACTGAGGGTCTCTGAGCTGTGGCTGCTTGTATCGTTTGACTAACAAATTCAATTGCCAGTGGTAATGGAGGATATGCAGAGCCAAATCTCAAACTGAATCCAAGTACTGCGAAGAGTGGATGTGCATGCAAGAGGCACATACCTTCCCTAACTTCTGTGTTACATCTATTTAGATTTCCTTTGAGTCATGCTCATTTACCTACACTCTGCCTCTCGCTTTGCCCATTGCATTTCAGGGATTCTTGATGGCATAAATCACAGGCTGAAACAGTAAAAGGAGGGAGGATTCAGGACAGATTAATGAAGAGAACAATATGTAGGAAAGCATGACTTTAAGTGCCCCCGACTTTGGGGCCTTATAGCATTTCTGACTCTTTGATATATAAATTACATCAATTTAGATTCCCTCATGCACCAATAGAGTGGGCAGAACAAGTTCTAAGGGAATCTGAGTGACATAAGTGGGTATAAATTACATTACCTTACAGATTGCCTCTGAATTTGGCCCAGGTTCTTTCCTTTATTTTCATTATGTCAACTTTGTGCATTGGCATTATAGTCTTTTCAGCAACTGGCCTGACAGCTAATGAGTTCTTTCTACCAACAGTAAATCAACCAAGACAGACAATGCTGCTCCGTGTAAATACTTCTCTTTATGTTCAGATTATTCAGAATCCCTTTAAATTTAGAACAGTGTGATAGTAGAAATGCATGTGGAGAAGTACTGTAAAAAGTTCTAATTATTCATAAGCCACCTGCTTTCCTCTTTGCTCCCCAGCTAACCATGTTCTGAGGCTAGGGGAAAATTAGAAGAGGACTAGACAGCACAATAATGCTGAAATATAAACTGCTGTGTTGAAAACAATTAAGTCCAAATGGTTTTAGGAAGTTTTCTTGATTTATGGTTGGTTGTACTCCCTGAAATTCCTGCAACAAACAAGGTTAAAAGAAAAAGTCAAGAAATGAACTAGTAACATTTCCACTCTTGGAGACCTGAAACAAAGGAAACTTTAACTGTAGTTCATTAGAAAATAGAATGGATTTTTCCTTCTATTATTGAATAGAAGAAAAATTGTATTTGTATGTTAATTAAGTTACAGTAGAATTTGCTTTAGGAATAAGTTACATGCTATGCAACTTATTTCATCTCTCAGTTCAGAGTATATTGCTAAAAGGCTGAACTCTATTCCAGATTGCAGCATTGATAAATGTTTCTGTGCCCCTTCATTATGTTTTAGAGAATTTTTTCTTTTTCTGATATCAGCACTTAAGCGTTTGAGAAGCTGTGGGGTAGGTAAAGGAATTCCTGACTGGTTTCTTCTTTTCCCTTTTACCCTGCTGTATTAACTGAAGAAAAACTCACTGTTTTGTCTTCCTTTTCTGATTTGAGGTTGGCAAGAAGGCCTGTAGAATTTTATGAAAGATGTTCTGACATAGAGTTGATATATATATATATTTTTTTTTTAATTTTTTTTTTAATATTCTCAGGTGATGGGACCTATATAAATGCAAACTACCCATATTATTTCCTATCATATAAGATTTTCATTCGTGCTTCTCCTCCAGAATCCCTGTGTTCTCTTGAATGATGAAACTGCAAATGTGCCATGAATGTCAGTGCAATTTATTATCATCTTTCATTCAGAGCATTACAAAGTGATTTGCAGTTGCAGGTGTTGCTAATGATTTTCAGCCACCATCCTTAAAGATTGGAGAACATAATTGTCCCTGTTTTTATAAAAAGGATGAAACTCCCTAACTAAAATAAAAAGGCCAGTTTGGAGGGTGAGTTTGTGTTGCCTGCTACGTTTTCTTGGGGCTCTTTTATACTTTCTTCTACTTTTTCTGTTATTTTTGCGTAGTGGAATCCATTGGCTGCATGGGAGGTAGAATATTGTTTTTTTTTTTTTTTAATGTACAGAAGGATGCTTTAGATGAAAAGGAGTGGGTAAGGGAGAAAAACAAATGTTGCTTGACAGGCCTAAAAAGGTATGTTGCAATATTTAACTGTGGACATCATGGTTCTTTCTTTGTTATCTAAAAACTCTTAAACCTCTGTTTATTCCTAAAATGTACTTCAGCAGCTTCACTTGCAGTATCTTACAGATTGTCTCTGATTTTTAGTTCCAGAAAGTCCTTTGTTAATAGGAGGCATTTATATATGGCTTTTGTCATGGAAGTTTGGAAGGGGATGTGTGGGGAAACATTTCTGGCTGTATCTCATACAGTCCTTTGTTAAGCTTCCTGGTGAGGAAATCACTGGGAAATCAAAGGTGTAACTGGAGGCGTACTAAAGGCACTAAATGTTTGAGAATGCACAAATGTGTAGACTTGACCTCTTGCTGGTGAGGACATTGGATCCAAGATCTTGGTGATTGGAATGACTCTATCAGTAGAAAAAGGACAAGATTCCTTCTCTCTGAAGGACTGAGCAGGTGTAGTTGGTCCTGGTTGCATAGAGATGCAGAGATTCAGCCTTCTTTCCCTGCAGCCTCAAATGGACAAAGTACTGTAAAGCATTAGCTGCCAATTTAAGCTTTTTTTCCATAGGGAAGAACCCTTGGGGGAAGGTTGGTGCAGTCATGTCAGCTCTCTCTTGAGGCAGATCCTCTTAGGCATTTCTGTATAAAGGGATGCAATTTGAAGCCACATGCCAGTGGGAATAAGTCAAGTGGGATGGCTCATGTGGCCGCTGTCAAAGATATTTTAGCACAGATGAGGCTGTGATATTTTTGTTGTTATTGTCTTTTAAAGTGAAGCTGTACATACTTTGCTTGTGGCAGCTCTCTGAAGGTTCAGTGGCTCACTTTTTATTTGATTTTGATTAAAATCGATGTTTCAGCCAGCCTTAGTGATCTCATGAGTGAGATACCTGAGTTTGATTCCTGGATTTGATTTTTCACTGTTGTATGGTGAAGGGAGTCCCTGCCTCCCTCTAGAAGGAAGGCAGAGCTTCAGATCTCTGTGCAGCAACCCTGTTAGGGCTGGGGTGGCTTTGATGGACTCCACAGGAGGGGGTCTTTACCACTAGTTAGCTGCAGATACACACCATATAGACATTCCCAGCAATCTAAGCTTCCCAAACACAGGGGACAGGCAGGGTCGGTGCAAGTCTCCCATCCCTCCCTGATAATCCTATTTAGTGTTCATAGGGAAAGATCACGTCTTGTGGAGAGTAGAGTACTCTGTCCTAGGTTTGCGTAGACCTTTGTGTTTCTCCAAGGGCTGAGAACAGAGGGTAGTCCTTTTTTGACTCAGCAGAGATGAAGATGGCAGGTTGTAAAGTTCATGTGAAATGAGGCTGGGCTCTGTACAGGACATTGTTGCTAAATTGTGTTCTCTATTAAGAAAGCTGAACCGGGCTTACTGGGTTAGATAAACTATCCAAGGGTTGGTGAAGTAATTAGTAAATGTGCACTGTCAGACCAACTAATTTGTTTAATTTTGAACAGGCAATGTTTATAGATATTTAAATCATTGTAAGAAGTGGCTGTCCAGAGTCATGGCAGGATCATGATCTATGCAGTGCTGCAGACAAGCAGACCTGTTCCCTCCCTTTGCTGCAACACCACTGAGCGCTGTAGAGGACAAGCACAGCCCTACCATGCTGCTGTTTCATGGTTATTTAATTCAGTCCTAGTGGTAGGAGGTAATTCTGTCTTTGCTGGAAGCTCCTCCTTCCCCAGTGGAGGCATTTGCTTTTGTGTGGCTACCAGGTGAATCAGGCTCGGGGGCAGATATGGCTGACAGCTAAGGCGTTCTGGTTTCTGTCACTTTTCTTTTTTTCTTTCTTTTTTTTTTTTTCCCTTTGTCCTTGGGCTCTCTGAGCCAGCTCAGCACATGGCCAAACAAGCTCTAGTACTGGCATCCAAGAGGGAGTACAAGTACCCAGCCAAGGGAGGTAGTAAGGGCAGAGACAACTTTCACTTTGGGCAACTTAAATTGGTAACAAAACTGCAACCTGAGTTTACATGCCTGTTTGTGTAAATTGAATAGTTTATTGACTTCTGGCAGGAGTTGTGTTTGGGTTCTCCAGGGTCCAGGCACAAAAATGTCAGAAGCTTCACTATAGTGATTGAGTCTTTTAGCTTCCTGTGCGGTTCTTTGCCAAATTAAATAGAGCCAGAAATCTCAGCACCAGCAGCTGTAGGGAGTTAATCCCACCCAGATCCAGATTAGCCATGGCACATTCTTGTAACCATAGGCACAACAGTTTAGTGTAGACAGCTGTTCTGATAAACCGATCTGGGAATCCTGCCCTCATAGGAATGTTTGATGTGTACTGCTCACAGAAGTTTCAAAGTTATGGTAAGACAAACTCGTAGCCTGGATAACAGTTGCATGTTTTTGTCAGTGTTGTGATGGCAATACTACATGGGCACCAAAAATGACATGAATGGTTTTACTTTAGGAGTAGAATGATTTTATCTCCCTACTTGAATTATAAATTGAATTATAGAGTACAACAGGTACTCATCTCCTGTGTCGTGAGGGTGATGCCTATTTCCTTATCCAATAGAGACTTGATAGAGAGAGACAACAGGTGTAGAGATGGACAGCCTGCTTCCCACCTTGAGCAATATTCTTTTTTCAAAGAGGATTTTCTTCCCTGCTGGTTTTGCTCTTGTGGGCTGTGTTGGCGTCATTGTTGATGGTACTGGCTGAATATTTTGTGGAACAGAAGGATAGCAATACTTGAAAAATAGGGGAAACCCAGACAACTTTTGACTGGGTGAATGGTGGTAAAACTTCTAAAATTATTTGGAGCCATAATGATGGGTCACCTTGGGTGGTTGCATGGCTTGAGCACCAGACTTTGAATCTCAGAGTTGGGGATTTGACCACAGTTTAAGGAAAAAAAATACATGTTTTGCCATAGAGTATTGGGATGCTAAAACTTCACCTGGGTTCCAAATAAGAATTGATAATTTTATTGCATAGAAATCACTGAGGAATTGCCTCCAAAAGACTGCACATGAAATGTCAAACATTCAAATCGTTAAAGGCTAGGAGTATGGTCAAGGGTAGTTATCTGTATGTTTCCTCTGATCCTGTGCTCTCCTTTTGACATCTACTTCTGGTTATTGTCAAAGAGAAGATTTGGGGCTAGATGGAATAATGCTATGAACTGACATAGCTGTTTTTGCAACTTGAAGGGAGAATATTTTTAGAAGTAGCAGAGTCCAGTAAGTAGAGTATTGTAACCATAGGCACAAGAGCTTAGTGCAGACAGCTGTTCTGATAAACCAGTCTGGGGACCCTGCCCTAACAGGGGTTTTTGTGTACAAGTCACAGAACCTCACAAGGTCATGGTGAGCTGGTTTGATAGCTACCTTGATAGGGTCGGTAGTCTGGAAGGGAACCCATTATCTTCTTGGCTGTGCCATTAGTGTTCTGTTCAGCTCAGGACAAGTTATTTCATGTGTTTGACTCGACTCTCCTGTTCTCCTGACACACACCCTTTTTCTATGTTGCCATTTCGGTTGTCATCTCTGTCAGCTGAGGACTTGGGCCATATTTGCACAGTCACAAGTGAGGCGATACATTTCAAGGACTTGGCTCTGCACTGCTGGAAGTTCTGCCTCTCAGCAGAATTTCATTGTGGCTGCATATTAAAGCAGGTTAAATTAAACTATCCTGAAGTATTGCTAACTCTGAAATTGTAATAGTTGAGGTGCACATGTGTCAGGTAAGATGGGGTGGTGTCCCAAGGTGTCTACCTCGCCAGCTTCCCATTGTGCCAGTGGGGTCCCCCATGTTCTGCTCAGTGTTTTGCCCAAGGGAGCTCTCAGTCTGTTTTTTTTGTTGCTACTTACTACTCTAGTAATAATAATGATAAATCTGAAAATCTGAGCAGAATAACTTTGCTTTTCAACCTCTGCTGCTCCTTTGATTAAGGAAAGATTTAATGCTTTAATTTGAGGCATGTTTTGTTAAAGAATAGAGGGCTTTGATTCACATGTTTATAAAGGGGTGCACTTCCTGAGCAGAATGGAAAACATTCTTTGGTAGTAAAGGATGTTGAAAGTGCAGGCACTCCCTGCAGCTGATGGATTTGTTCTGGGCTCGTGATTATCAGCACACATTAACAGAAAAGAAAAATGTTGAGTTATTGTTCCACAAACAAGGTAAATTATATTGTTTCCCATATTTTTGCTGAGATTGATGCAAGACCTTGAGCTCCATCTGAGTAACTTCTGGATGTTAGGACACCTTAGTGGCAGGATTTTTGTTGTTTGTTTGTTTGGGGTGGGATTTTTTTGTTGTTTTTCTTTTAAATTTTTGTTACTTTATATTCATTCCTTTTCTTCATATTTTTTCGAGTGACTGGATCTAACATCAGCAATTATTTCAGACTGATGTTTGCAAGTAATATGCAACTTATATGAAATTAAATTTTACTGTATTAGATAATTTGAATTGCAAATATAAAACTCCCAAAACAAACACCAGCAAACTTCCTTGATGATTTGGCTTCCTGCTCCTTTTGAAATAGTGGTGACTGATTCTGATAGCAAAGACAGATATTTTTCCCCATTTTTTTTTTCTGAGGGAATAAAAGTTAAGTGCCTATTCTAGAGTAGAGAAAGAACATTTATGACGTAAACTATTGGTCTTCTAGCTATAGTTTGGCATTAGAATTTTATCAGCACTGTACAGTGTCACTTATATGACCCAGAGCTTAAACTTGCTACTGTCACTGTAACATGTGTTTCTTCTAAAACTATTGTTGTCAGCCAGCTACTGCAAGTCCAATACCACATCCTAGCATCCTCTCTGAGAGCAGCTAGGCTTAGCTTATCATCCTCCTGGCGCAGAAAAGGATGTGGTTTTGAGCTCTGTAGGGTGCAATCAGAGCTGAGAAGTGCTGTTCTCCAGGAGCAGCACATAATAAGTACTGAGTTTTAATCTGCTTTCTCTTCAAAACCTACATGAGCATCTCTGGCTTGGGCAGAACTCAAAGATAAGAATTTTCAGGGTTCTTTAAAAGTAGGGGTGAGATTAGTACAATTTAAAAGACCTGAAGACCATTATGGCTTGAGCAGAAGGAAAACTTGCAGTTGTTCTCTAAAAGCCTGGCTGTTATTGCCCCTTTTGAGAAGGTGCACCATGTCTGTCCTTTTCTCTTGTGCAAGACAAGTCAATTGCTGCAGGCATAACCCTCCTCAAGTGCTTTTGAGAGTCTAGCACTGGCCTCCACTCCATAAATTGGAAGGCTGTGAATCCTGGCTTGCCCTGCAGAAAATGTATTGTGTATTGTAGGCTCTTTGTGATCTTTTCCCCTTTACACACCTTCACAGAGCCAGGCACAATCCAGCCCATTATCTGTATGTGAGAGCTTTCACTATTACAGATGTGTAAAAGTTTCTATTAGCAATTCTGATTTGGAAAGGACAATTGGAGGCTGAAAGAATGGCAAATGCAACCTGGATATAACTTTTTGATCCCAGAACCCAATTAAATTTGTGGTTTTAAAGTGCATGTGACTCCTGAGTTCAGCTCTAATACTAGATTTATATTATTTCCTGGAATGAAAGTCACTGCAGACAATTTCCAGAAGAGCATAATAATGATCCAGTGAAAAATGAATCCAGCTTTTGACTTTTTTTTCCCCAACAGAAATAAGATAGGGAACCAATTTAGTTTTATATTGGTATTCTTTTAATGCTCAGTAACTTTTCTACCATCAGTGACTTTTTTTCCCAAGATACCTACTTCATTAGTGCTGCTGTTTCTACACAGTGTTAGTGTGCATTTGTCTTGACATGGCTAGTGCTATAGTACTACCACATATTTGGGAAAAAAACCCACAGAATATTAGTTGACATATATTATCAAATATCCTATTCATAAGCTCACTTGTAACGAATAATTAACATTCTGTGAGCCATGTGTTCCTTTTTACATCCTGTCAAGGTCCTTTGCCTAAAATGATGCTTCAGCCTGATCAGTTTAGGTAAGGGGGAACTTTAGACAGCAGTAATCATGAATGCTCTGTACTGAGCTTCTGTCTGGCTCAAAACAGCCTTCGTGCTTCTGAATTATTATTAATGAGACACTTAAGTTTTGGACTAGCAGTACCCTGTCTGTGTCTCATTTTTAGTTATATCACAGGACAGCTTTTGTCCCACAAAGAGACTGTTATCTTAATTCTGCTGCTTCTTGGAATTTGTGGCCCTATTTGCTTTACAGATCTCTAGGAAAGAGACCTGAGTTATGACAAGGATGAAAGCAAGTGTCTTTGCCCTCCTCTTCACTCCCCTTTCTGATCTCTTTGCTATGGAGCTTGGCAGGTTCTGCATTTAGTGTGAAGTTTTCTGTTCCAAAAATTGAGTGCTTTGGGGCAAACCATACATTATTCTTAGGGAGAAAGAGACTACAAATTCTCTTTTCCATGGAAGTAAATGAAGGTGTGTGAGAAGTCTTCTATGGAGAAGAGCTTTTTTTTTCCTACCTTTGCTGCCTGGCTGGTAATTTTGGGGGTACTAACTACATTATCATAATTACATTTTTGTCCAGCAAGGCTGTGCTCTGAAAACAAGCAAGAAATCAGAAGTGCAAATATGCTTTCTTGTTTTTTTTCCAATGGACTCACACAGACATGACTGAAGCTGTCTTTTTCAGCTTCCTGAGGTTGGAACTGTGCAACCCGTTTGAGGCTGGAACACTGCAACCCATTTGACAACCTCCTTTAACTTCAAGTGACCAGGGAACAAACTGAGCAAAGCTCTGTCTGGTATGCATCTTGGTAGATTCCATAAATAGGTACATCTTCATATTCTCTCCTTAGTTTGAATATGAATGGCAGCCTTTGGTTGCCACTGTTTGAATGCTTTCCCAGATAAAACCAGTGTAGTTGGGAAGTAGAAGCATATTCATTTTTACTTCTCGGAATTTTTCTTCTACCTGATCTGAGTTCTGTCCAGAGAAAGAGCAGAGGGAAACATACATGGTAATTTAGTTCCTGGATTACCCTGGATTTGCTATAACCATAAACACAAGGGGATAAATGCTGTCAAGAACAAGATTCAGCTCAGATGAATGTTAACTGAAGATGAAAATCACTATGAAGAAATAGAACTGTTGCTGCTAAATCAAAACAATACATCCTTTTTGAACCCTCTGGGAAAGCCCTTCTTGCACAAAAGATCTTCTGTGAATAAAAAAGATATCCATTAATTCCTGTTATCTCTTCCCTGTTTCACATTAGAAGATACCTTCTAATGTGAATAATGGCTATGATGATCATCATCTTTTATTCTTTCTCTGCTGTCTTGACTGAATACAGAATAAGACTCTGTGGTCAGTTTAATCCTCATTTCAGATGCTGAGAGGAGAGATGCTTATTTATGTCCAAAATGAAAAAGCAAAAATATCCATCCAGCTGAACTTGGTGATTCACCAAGATCTCGGAGCTGTGCTTTTTTCTGAGTGGCTAACTTAACCCAAACTGATGCTGATTTACTGAGTAAACATCTCTTGGATGATGCAGAGCTTATTGTATCTCTCAGCATTGAGATACCTAATACCTAATAGAGGGAAAATTCAACAGAATGAAGACTTGACCCCTATACCACCTTTATTTACTTTTTTTCTTTCTCTTTTCCCTTATTTTCACTCTAAGAGTTTGGTAGTTGACCACTTTGCATCTTGAAAGACAAGTACTGTACCTTGAACTGTCTCCATTTGGTGAAGCATGATTCATGAAACTGGGCTGTGCCTCTTAATCTATTTTTTTTCAGACTCTTGAGAACAAAATTGTGCTGTTGGTACTGGTTTTGAGCTGAAGTTCCTCTCTGGATAATGTATCCCTGGATGTGGCATACTGAGCTTGCAGAGCTGGTCTGCCATGCAGTCTGGGACCAGATGAGGAAATGGATACTTGAATGAAATCATTATTGCTCTCACAGATGCAGAAAAGTAGACATACAGTAATGGCTTATACAAAATGTATTGTTTAAAGACCATGTTAAATGGATTCCTTCAGGAGGGCTTCTGTTTTTATGGAGAATGCTGTCCAAGCAAGAAAGATCTGTTCTTCCTTAGTCCAACAGAGTAATTGAAAATAATTTGGAAACTTCAGTCTGCTTCATATATTCCTCCCCAGGCCAAATACCTGCAAAAATAAACATTATACTACTTTTTCCATCAAGATAGACATGTTTAGAGGCCCTGTTTCTAATCAGACAATTTTGAAGCCTAATATTATACTCTGAAATCAGAGCAGTAGACTTCTCAACTGGTTCACATGTTTTTTCCAAAGAAAATGCAAGAGATTTTCTTTCTTCTGTTAAACTTCAAAATGTAGTCCTGTGGAACTTTTAGGATTTCAAGGCAGGGAAATCAATTTGCCTGGAGTCACATAGGCCAAATGGCTGCAGGGTTAGTGATATAGAAATTCTCCCATTGTGCTTCTTTGTCATCAGTCTGTTAGCAGTTCTTTAAGTGTGTGTCCCCAGGTCTTTTCTGCTCATTGGTGTGTATTGAGAGAAAACCGTATACAACTTGTCTCATTTTCTGTATTTATATTCTAAGGAATGCATCTGGGAGGAAGAGGTGGAAATTCTTTTTACGAAGGATCTTTGATCCCTAGGATCTTGACTACTAGGAAGAAATGTGTCTGTATTTACTTTAAAATCCTCTTTCTTTGAACAAGGTGATCCACAAGCACAACTTTGCTAGAAATAAACAGATCAGGGAGGAGAGAGTCAGAAAGTGACTTGTCTGCTGTTACTGGGAGCATGCTCTGCAGTTCATATCTTTAGAATATATATTATAATAATTTTAGAAGTTGCTTGTTTGCTTTTTCCCTAGCTTGTACTTGGGAACCAGTGTATATTTCTGTGTATAGGAAATGACCAAGAAATAAAGTACCATGTCTAAATTTTTAGTAAGCAAATAGTTAACATCCTTTAATTCTGGTTTCATACAAGTTGCTGAATATTTCACTCATTTGCACATGCACAGACACAGGCGCACACACATGCATTGCTTGCCAGGTTATCCATATGTAGAGATGAAAGCTTTGTTTGCAGTCTATGATGTGCCTTTAACCTCTTTATTACCAAGATGTAGTATGCAGTTATAAATAAGGTATCAGATTTCCTCTTTGCCATGTTATTTCTCAATATGTGAGCAAGTCTGTGCACTAGTTGTGATTTGTAGGTTTTCTTATGTGTAGAAGTGATTTTTGGCATGAGTGTTTCTCTGAAGGAATCTAATAATGTGATAATAGACCATTCTACATTATTCAGAAGTGTTTATTTTTCGGGTCTGCTTTTGCTGCTCAGAAAGTGGTAGGTATTTGGTGCACTGTGTTTGCATGAGAAGAGTGGGCTCAATGCACTCCTTAAAGATTTAGTTGCATTTGAGAGATTGTGTGATGCTGAAGAAGTGCCTGGTGTAAACCTCAGTTTTCCTCTCGAGTGTGTGATGCTGTTGCATACGCAGCGTAGCACACAAGCACAACTGCCTCTTGCTATGCTAGAGTAATATTCCCATTTTAGCTTAGCCTTAACTGATCTGAAATCTTTATCCTGTCTTCAGTGCAAAGATCAATAAGCACAGCTGAGCAGTGTGAAGATCTTGTGTTGCAGTCCCCAGCATGGCTGAATCCCATTATGATGGGTAAGAATTGTTGTGAGAGTAAAAGCTTGAGGCTCAGAAGGCAATGTTTGTAGGCTTGCTAAAAAATGAGTCATCACTGACCTGGCATCTTGTTTACAAGCATCTCATTGTGCTGGTGAGGAAAGCCTTCCTATCGTTCACCATCTCCTGAACAATGTTCTCTTCCTTCCCCTCGCCCATTGGCTGTGATCCTTATGAAATGATACAAGGCTGGACTCTGGGGTTCTTGTTCTCTTCTTTTTCCAATGGGATCCTAAAAGAATATGGTATCCAACTCCTATTTGAGCCTCAGTGGAGATTGGCTGTCTGATTTTCATTCCAACATAATATATCATGAATATTAAAACTCCTAAAATATGCAGCTGTGTGTGCATTTCTGCAAGTACTACAACTCTTGCAGAAGCAAAGCAGAAATTCGCTGAGCTCTAAACAAAATGCTTTCTTCCTTAGGAAGTGTTTCACAGTACAGGTATCATGAACAGGTGGGGACAGGGGTTCACCAGCTTGGTACTGCTGATCATGATGCTGGTAGTTGGTTGTGATGCTGGCACTGGGAGCAGCATTCAGACTTGCACAAGAGGAGATGTTTGGGCAGCAGTTTCATACTGCTCTGCAGAACGGGTGCAAGAGTTTGGAAAAGTCTTGATTCCTTTTTGAGCAAAGGCACGGTGGTTACAAATACCCAGGCATTTGCTAAGGGCCTGTGTGCTCTGTTTGGGTGGTAAATTGCATTTGAGCCAAACATAGAAACCCAGCAGTTTCTGTAGAGCTGCCTGTGGAGGGGGATGCCACACAAGTAGCCTCAACAAGTTCTGGTCTTTGTTGCTAAGAATGGAACCAGGAACAAATGTTCAGATTTTGGTTTTCTACATGCATCTTCTTCTATTAGTAAACACAAATGTAGTCATGGAAATCTGTATGTCTTCCATGTGAAATCTCTGCTTTCATAACCATTTCCTCATAATGTAGAGCAAAGCTAGCAAAAAAAAGTGGTTTTATGATGCAAACAATGTTTTTCCTATTTAGCTTTCTGAAAGCAAGCCTGAAATAAATAGTTGTGCAGCCAGAGTACAGTTTACAAGCAGCATCTGAATAAATATAATAAAAAAGAATTACAGTTCACTATAAGAACTCAGTTTAGTTGCATCGGTCTTAATGCAGTGTTACATATTCTGCATTTATAAAAGTAAAAGAAATAAAGTGTTAGTGGCCTTAAAACCTTAGTAATGCAATGTAGACAGTTGCCAGTAGAATCCAGTCTTCATTAAGAAAACAACTTTTAGCATTGCAATAGATTATTTTTTTAATTAAGGCTTCTCTGTATCTCTATCCTCTTGGTCCCAAGGACTTGCGAAGTTAGTTGTTCTGAAATTCAGGGCATATGGATGATGCAGCTTTCCAAATGAGGTATATGTGCAAAAAAAATCATTCCACTGTCAGTCTGTTAATTTATCCAAGTAGACGCTGTTCTATCCATTTGTTTTGCATTCCTAGTGTTTTAGTTTGTAAACCTTTTGGAGCAGAAAAATCTTACTTTAGGTTGTGCAGGGAGCAGGGTTTTGGCTTGGACTTGTCAGTGCTGCTAGGAAAAAAACCTTATAAAACATGTTTCTGGACACAGGGGGAATATCTAAAAGTGTGATGCAAGTAGTCACACTACTACACGTTATCTAAAAGTAATGCAAAGTAGAAGTGTAAACATACACACACCATGTTTCAGTTCTGTTTGGGCATACATCTCAAATGGTTGGTGGAAACTCTAGTGAATAACAGCTAAGAAGAACTTTTATGTACTTTTCCTAAGTGCATTATAAAGGCACAAATACCTTGAATATAGTAAAATAAGAAAACGTGGTTTAATGTATATTTGTAAGAAGTAATCAAATGGGATTACTCCATGGCTGTTATTAAACAACTTTTAGTATCATAGGCATTCTTAACTGCCTATCAGTGTGGTTTGATCAAGACTTTCTTAGTGAATGTGCTCATTTGATTAATTGAAGTTGTATATAATATCGAAGTGCTTGTAATTTAGGCAGGGAGTTGTTATTTTTATTGGAAATGAAAAGATGAAATCCTATTGATTTGCTAAAGTAAACTTTGATGTTCAGTAATATATATTGTTTCTTATGTTTTAGGGACAGCTTTTCCTTTCCTGAGACTTCCCTGTAGAAATAAAATAATTAAGAGAGGATGGCATCTCTTCTGTGCTTTCCCACAGCAGGAACAGAATTCCTGCCTTACCCTGTTGCAGTCTTTACACTGCCCTCAAAGGGATTTAGATCAGACCCATAAATCTCAGCTCAAGTCCGTAGGCTGTTTGAAGGCATTTCTATAGAGTCAGGTTTCTTCCATTCCTATTCTATTCACATGATTCACGGTATTTGACTGAGGAAAATGTTCAGCGATACCTTCTGGCAAAATCACTCATCAGGGGGCTGGGTTCTACTTCTCATAATTAGAGAGAACAGGGGAGGAAAAGTTGTGAGTGTCAGTGGTGGTACCCAGAGCAAATCTGTTAACACCTTTTCTGTGACTGTGGGAGGTGGTGTTGATTCCAGACACCCTGTCCCAAAGCAGGATCCTTCAGGGCTGTAAAAGGCAGGAATGTTTCTCTCCATCACTGCCGCATCCCTCAATCTTTGTTTCTGCCAAAGCTCCCAGCTCCATATTAAGCATGACTAAGCTCATCTGGTCAAAGGGCAGGATTGCCAAACACGTTAGTAGAGGTTCATTTTCCGTATTTTGAAGGTTCTTTCCTTAACAGGACCTTGTTTTTCCTTCATGTGTTTCCTTGGTAATAGGGGAGTCATGGTCTGAAAATGAAGGAGTCTGACTATTCATGCCAGGTACTTTGTTCTGTCTTTTGCTGATATATCCTTTTTCAAGGCAAGTGAGAAAGAAGGATGACTCTGCCATCATATGCATGGTTTTGAAATGGTTCAATAAAAATCTTTCTCAATTCTAAAAATATATTGCTGACTCCATGTAATATACTGTCTTTAATGAAGAGCTAGATTTTAAAAATTGGAGGTGCCTGGCTGTGCTGTTCCTCACACTGGACAATACCTGATCACAAGTGATACCCTGAGCAACAGGTGTATTGGTACAGTTGGCCAGAGATACCAAGGAGGTTGGAGGTGTATAAATGAAGGATTTAAGGAATACATTGGTTCATGGTCCAGTTGTCAGCATCTGGCTTTAATTCTCCTGTAGGAACTGTTCTGCTGTCCTTGTAAAGGGGAGGTAAAGAGATAATAGAGCTGGTATTTAAAAACGAACTTAAAAATTGGCTGCTGAGTGAAAGAAATATCCATGTGTTTTTAAGAAAATTTAAAGGACATATTATCAAAGATTTTAAAGATGACTGCTCATCTTCCTCCTCTCTAGCCTTGCCAAACAATAATTTGGAGAGATTCTATTTGGAGTGAATGGGGGTTACTCCATGAGAACTGATGGGATGGAGGGGTACTTTTGTCTCCTGTAATGCTTCTCCTCTAATTACCTTCAATTATTCTTTTTGTATCTCTACAACAGTGGGAAAAGATTTTCCTTACATTAAAGTAGGGCTCTTTCTTTAACTCTTCGCTTCCACTGATACTTCGTCACTGATACTTTTATTTCTTACCATCAGTGACAATGTTGTGCAGTTCTTTGAGCGCATTTTGTGAGGGCCATCTAAAAACAAAATTTCTGAACTGCTGTTCAGAAATGCTGTGGACACATGTGGTTTGGGTTATACATCACATAACTGAAATTATAATGAGGATTGACCATGGATTAATGAAGGCTTCTGTGGTCTCTTGTGATGTGTGAATTTGTCTAATCGGTGTTGCAAACATCTTACTTGTGGTGAGTCTACAGCACAATTTAGTGAAATATTAGTAGCTCTAGAAAAAAAAATTCTTCATCCTTCTTCCAAATATCAATCAATTTGTATGTCTCCTGATTAGGGTATTTTAAAAAATTTGTTTTGTATGGGTTTTTTTTAAACCACGAGACTATACAAGTGCAGGGAACTCTGTTCTCAGCCTTACTGTAAAAGCAGTTTTATTGGATAGGAACATTAAAATCACCACTGTAGTCAGTTTGGGGAAAAGTTTCAAGATAGTGTATGGGTGGTGAGTGTGCAAACCCTGTTTGCAGGATTATAGAAGTTGAATGAGAAGCTAAGTCAGTATGACATGTTGCTTTTTCATTTGTGAGTCTTGAAAAGTCAGACAGCATCAAACTCAGCATTCTTAAACTAATTCTGAAATTCTTCAGATTTGCAGTGAAATAGGCATGGAAAATGTACATGTATTGACTTATTGGAAGGGGTAGGAGCTCTAGTCCTTCAAATTTAAATTTGTTTTGCAACTGTGGGCAATACAAAAGGTGGAGAAACTGAAAGCTTTTTTTCTTTTTTTTTTTTTTTTTTGACACTTTTTGATTGGAAATGTGAAGTGCCACAATATCTGTTACTTTCCTATAATTGCTCCTTTCACACATTTAACAGGTATGTCCCATCAGATTCGATTTTTCTTTTACATACTGTATCCTCTCTTGTAAAATTCCTTTGAATTTAGGTGTGTTACTGGGACTGCACCAGGGTGAAGGGGAGAAGAACAAACCCAAAAGTGTCCCTGACTGGTATTTCTGAGTTGGAGTCACTTTGCTAGTGGTGATTTCTCTCTTTCCTGGCAAACTGTTCTATTCTTTGAGCTGCTATTCTTTTTAAAATCCTGTGATGATGAGTATACTGAATGCTGAACTGAAGCTCCAGTTTTGCTTGGCGATGTTTTCCTTCCTGGATGGTGTTTTACCAAAGACTTAAGCAAAGTCTGTCTGTGTGCAGGTTGTCTTGCAGCATCAAATGGCATCTGGATGGGAGCTGTCAGCACGAGAGCAACGATGCTGTTCAGCCAGTGCCACACAAATAACTGGTGACTGACTTTTTCCCCACATCCAGTCTAGCTAGAAATTTTCCTCATCTTTCTTGGGTCTCTTTTGGGAGGATGAGGGCTTTCTAACCCTTATGGAGTCTAAGCATGTTACAACCCAAAGTAAATGGGATGGAGGTAGGTAGGGGTAGCTTTGCATTGCTTCATCTCAGGCCTCAGGCTAATTGCAAGAGTTACTAAACCGTGCTGCTGTGTAGGATTAGCTAGGTCCTCCCTGCATGTGAGTGTGAGAGTTCAGCTTGGAATTCTACAGTAACACAGGGATGTCCTTAAATAGTACTACAGTGCCTTGTAAATTTAGGATTTGTTTAGTCTTTCATTGTTCTAAGGAATCTGCAATTATAGCATTGGTTTGTGCATGAATGTATATTATTAAACCAGTTTTTAAAATGCATAATGCTTGGAGAGCGGTGTTTCGCAAATTTGAAACTTGGCATTATAAATTCATTCTTTTGCATTTGAGTTAAATATGAGGAAAGAATGCAATTCTGTCAGAAATTAACTCCCTGTGGTCCTTGTTTTGGCTAAGCAATCGTGTGCCCTCCTTTCTTTCTGTGATAACTTAAAGTATTTTCTTGCTTTAAAGATTTTTGATAAAGTCCTCAGGATGTCCCTTCCAACTAATCAATCCATCCCCAAGTCCCTGTACAGGTTCAAGTAAAAACTCCAAACAAATCCACTTTATGCTGAAGTTTGCAGGCGTCTCATAAATACTAAGCCAGAGAGAATATGAAGTCCTCCATCTCTTGGCATTAATGAGCAGTCATCAAGACCAGGGGAAGGGGTGGGAAGAGAAAGAGAAGAAAAAAGCCCAAACTACTCTTTGTTCAAACTTATTTAGTACACCTGTTCCTTTTAAACAGTTCTTATTGTAAGCAAATTTTTCATTGAAATTCAAGGCAAATTTTCTAGCTAGTCACATTGGTTTTGGGAAAAAAAACCCCTAATTTTAGTGGAGTTTGATAAAATGATGATATGTAAGTACACATTGTGTCTGTTCATTTTACTTTGAATTTTTGAGACATCAAGGTGATGCCTTTTCTTGGTCTTAAAATCAAGAGTCATACAGGGTTAGAAGGGGAAAAGGGATTTTACCTTGGTATTTATTTTAAGGATCCTTAGGTGCACATGTCCTGGTCATATGCACCGAAATGCACACTGCAATGCTCACCCCCAAAAGATCTGGTATAACATTATAGGTTTTACTAATTAGCATATCTATCAAAGGTTCCCCAATGAGAGGCTCGAGTGAGCCCCCCTCCCCAAGGAACCTTCCCCTGGATGGTTCTATCTTGGTTTACAGAATGTGTTCTGGAGAGGACCTTGGGGTCTGGGGCACACTGATCTCTAGCTACAAAGCTTTTAAAATGTTTAGTCTCTCAGCTTGACAAACAAGTCCAAGAATGTAGGCAAAAAACACTAAGAATACAGAAGTTGTAAAAAGGTATAACAGGGGTATAAAAGAAAAGGCAAAAAATCTTCATGGCATCAAAGGTACATTTGGTTCCTGTTCCCAGAATTTTATGTACAACATGAGGGCTGAAAGTATGCTTTGGGAAGTTAAAGCTGACATTCCTAGAGGATCATTTGTTTGCAGCAGCTAGGGTTTTAAATAAAACATCAAATATGAGAAAATCAGAAGAACTGTCAATGTTGTCATTACCTGAATACAGTTCAGATCAGCAGTGCTGAAAACTTGCCATCTGATGGTTACAAGATGGCCTGTGACACAGAGCAGTTTTCTCAGAGACAAGTGTGTATTAGGTTGATGTAATGAAATTGCTACCTGCAGAAAGACAGGCAGAGCTGCACTTCCATTCCTCACATTAACTTCGTCTGTGGTGAGGGTTGGGAGACCATGCTAATTGGGAGGGCAAGAAATACTCTGTGATTACTCTGGAGAGAAAAGAGTCTGCACGAACTGAGAACAAACCAAATTCATAATTGTACTGGATTCTAGCATTGTTATAAATTAAAAACACATTTAAGTGTGGTTTTTCTGGAGTTTCCTTTGGAGACTTCATTCCCCTCTGTCTGTTAACATCAGTTCCATCAGAGAATGTAACTCCAGCTTTTTCTTTATTTTTTTATTTTGTGTGTGTGTGCCTTGATTGTAAAACACAAATTTGACCTGCCAGTGTGAGTGAAAAGAAGTTTTGATGTATGCTTGGGCAGAAGGATGTCTAGCACTTGCCTGAGAGTGACTTGACAGAAGAGCTTTTAATTCCTGTGTAAGTATATGGAGACCTGGCACCCGCTTCTGAGGGCAGCTGGGGTCAGTGTTACCACACACATGCTCTCACAGATTGTTCTTTTCCTTGTAGCACAAGAATATTTGCAATCTGTCCAAAACATACTGATTTCTGGTTTTAATTGTATAATGTGCACAGGGATGTATGTGCTCCTAAACCCCACTCCTTTTGTAGGTAAGGGCCTCATAGAAATGTAAGTCATACAAATAATCCCCTTTGGAAATGGCAGGCAAAGTGGGTGAAACGTCTCGAATCCCACAGTCAGCCTAGCAGGATCCTGAATTTGAACTCAAAACTTGTGAGATGCAGTCCAGAGCTTCTATCAGAGAATAGTTCTCTTTGTCTCTTGCAGTCATTTGTTTTCAAAGATGTTCCAGTTTAAATGTCTTGACAGTGTACAGATGGCCTGTAAGGAGCAGGCAATAATCAGAAAGCCTTGAGATGCTCACTTATGCTTTGTTTCAAAGCCCTGACCTGTGCAGGATACCTCCTGAATGTGTCTGACCATTTCCTCTGATTTCTGAACCCTCGGTGGCAGATACTTGTCATGGGTTCCCATGAGTGAGAGCAGAGAGGCCATTGGCAAACCTAATGCCCTTTCAATATCTGGTGAAAACATCTAAAGCAAATCAGGGAAATAATGTTTACATAGCATGGTCATGAAATCATTAGCAAGCTGGCTGGCAAATTAGAATTTTTAAAAAAGGAAAATTTAATTAAGTAATGACATAGTTGTAGTGCAGTTTCATGTCCTCCTCCTAGACAAGCATTCATTATGAGCTTGAGTAAATATTAGATATTTATCACATAAGATGTTAAATATTTAAATCTTCCTGTAACAGATATATATTCCTACCTGGTAGGTTGCTGCTCAATATTGAATTAGAAGGACAAGTTTCTCTTAAGTTGTTTTCTTGTTTGGGTGTCAGCTTGTAATGCACAAGCATTGAACTGGGTGAAAGTAAGATTTTTGTATAGTGATTTTGTGGTTAAGTGCCTACTCCAGGCATTAAGGCTTTTATTTCAAAAGACTGTTATTGCAGCCTGGTGCAGAAGAGTCTGGTCAGTGGCAACCAGCACCTGCAGCTGGTACTGTAGGGTAAAGGCATGGAAATTGTTCTGTTGGCTTATCATGGGACATCTCCCATACTGGCATTTGTAATAAGGGATTTTTATTTTTTTTTTTTTTTTTTTTTTTTTTTTTTTTTTTTTTTTTTTTTTTTTTTTTTGGAAGCAGGATGTTAATCAAGCATGCTGTGAGCTCTCTTTGGCCAAACCTGCCATGGTCTTTTCCATGAGTATTTGCGCATCCCAGCTGCCACATCATTACATGGCAAGCTTATGTAATACATAAGTACCTGAGTACTTGGGTGTCAGGTGCTCCAGTCTGGAAGCAAATTTTGCTTGTGTAAACCTTCTAAGGTTCCAATATGTTGTTTTATTCCTCTGTTTATGTTCAATTATTCCTCTCATCCTTTCCTAGTCTCTAGGAAAGAAGCTACAAGTGGTTCCTATAGTTTAGCCATGAAGAAGTTGGTCCAGGGAAGCTGGAGTCATTGCATTGCGCCTTGATCAGCAGATCTTCATAGAAACTTAGATCTAGATCTGGAGTCTTGTGACTACAAGCATGCTTGGAACAGCAAAATACTGTGGAGCCAGAAGGAAATGTATTACTACACCTTGTGTCTGGTTTGTCACTGTGCCACCAGCTGAAAGGGCGTTTGAGGTATGTAGCATACCTCAGCTTATGCTGAAACCAGACTGGCAAAGTGGAATCAGTTGTGTTGCATGTGATGTCTTCAGCAAAGGTATTCTCATGTTATTGCCTTGTTACCTTTATTTTTTTTTTATTTCAGAAAAAATACATCAGCTATTTGTAGTTTTGAATGTATTAGGAAGCAGTCAAAACAGTGACAGCTAGGTCAGAAAAACAGATGCATTCCTTCATCCTAATTACATATGATAATCCTATCCATTGTTTTTATTTTAAAGGAAATTATACTGATTTTAAATTAGTCTTTGGTTTGAGTCCTGTGCAAGAAGCACAGCAGAGTTATCTTTGCTTTGGAACTGACAAAACTGCACTGTTAGTCATTCAGTCGTTTAGCAGCAACCCAGCAAATGCCAAGCTGCATAACTATAAATCAAAAACTAATGTTTGCTACCGCCTTTAAAAAAAGTTGCTGACATATTAGAGAGACACTAAATGAGCCTTATTGATGTTTCATTCTAATTAAATACAAGGTAAATGTTCAGTAATTGCACCTTTCATTAAAATGTGAATGTGTGATTTGCAAGCTTCCCAGCACTGCCCTTTAAAAATCATCAGAAAATATTTTGGCCTGGTGGCATTAAGTCACTATAGCTTCGCAATGTGTTGGTAACTTAATAAGCTGTTGGCATTTGTTTTGGAGAAATCGTCCTTCATAGGCAAAGTTGTCAGACTTCTTGACTATACAATCTTTCTTCATGTGAAATAATATGATAAGGTTCTTGGTATTGAATTGAATGCTTTACTGTGACCTGTGCTGGGGATCTTTGTGCATGGACTGAAACTGCTTGACAGCAGTAGGATCATTTGGTGACAAACATGCCGATTTCATTACACCCATCCATCTCATTTACATGGTAGATCACCTACTGCTGCTGTGTGCTTAGGCCTGAGCAGCTCCGTGTTACAAAATGGAGCTGTCACCTTGCTTATTTTTTATGTTCTTGGAATTAATAAATGTTGAATTTTGCCATCAGTAGTGCAGGTGAGTTTATGCCTCCCATGAAAGCCTGGCACATGTCATTCTGTGAAAGAAGATAGGGAACATTTACATTTTTGCCTGCTTTAAGTTAGGATCTGTATTAACGATTTAGGCTATTGTGTTATGAGAGCATCGATTTCATCTTTTCCAATGATTCCTTTTAATGAAATTGTTCAAGGCTCAGTTCACCACAGAGGAGAGGCTGCTCTCTGCATTATTGGAGCCAAGTTTAGGTCACAGATCTTGGCTCTTCTATCATGAGAATCGTTCAATAGAAAACACGGACAGGCCAGAGAACAATTTTCAGCTAATTCTGTGATTGCTTTGAAAGCAGTGGTGAAAAGCACAGGAGTTAATGAGTCTCTCCATTACTTACCCATTCCAACTAACTCAGAAAGCCAAATAGAAAAAAGCCCTGATTTTCAACTGAAGCTATTTTTTTAACTGTCCCCAAAATAAACCTGTTTCAGCTGAGAAGGAGGCCTCTCTCTAGTAAAAGATCAAATGTTTGAAAGGCTGATTCTGCTTCTTTCTATTCTCCTGTCTGTCAGTGGCCTTGGAAAAGTCACTTCATCTTATTTCTGTCTTCACATCTGTAAAGATAATATTTTCCTACTTCATTAGGATTGTGACTTTGCAGTGTTTGAGCTGCTTGAGAAAACACAAGTGCAATTAACTACAAAGTATCCCTGAGCACAATTAAAATACATTGTTTCCTTTTTCTTAGTGTGTACTTGCTATATGTTTAAAAATACCAACAAACCCCCATAAAATCCACCAAAAAAAACCCAACCAAAAAGAGCCAGTCGAGATCTTCTCTGTTTCTTTATATAATGTATCTGGCATAGTGTCCTTTAAAAAGAAAGATAGGCAGTCAGAGAAGAGTACACAAGTGCAAGAATTATACTGATAAACCAGCATCTAAATTCTTAAGGAAATAATTTTCATCACATTATGCATATGTGGGTATTGAATTGGAAATGTGTTGCTACATACAAAATAATTATATATGTAACTTATACAAATATAAATATTTTTAAATTAAATATACTTAGTATTTATAACAGCTATAATAATATGTAATCATGTGTGCTTGAGTACTAATATAAACATAAAACTTAGTAGATAGACTAATAATTGGATTGGTACAATAATATATTTTATATTCAGGATGCCCTTGAGTGGCAGCTCCCACTTCAAAGGTGTTTTCATAGGTTCCTGCCCTGAAGTATCTTTACTGTGGCAAAACTCTGAAAGCCTTTCTTCTAGGGCATCCTTTTTGCATTCCCTAGATAGCACTGACAGAAAGCTAATTTCCTTGTTCTCATGTAAACAAGGAAGGCTGCAATTCAGAATGTTTTGTCTGGCACAAAAGAGACAAATGATAGTAATAATGCCTATCTCTTATACAGCACATCTCAGACCATTTGATCTAACTAGGAGTCAGGTGCTATCAGGGAATACCAATTCCTGATGTTTAATCTGTGGCCTGAGTCCTGAATGCTCCCTAGATCCTGGAGTACTGCTCCATTGTGTCCAATGATGAAAACACAGACACCCAAAATCTGGGGTTTTCATAAAGTGGAAAAGACAAGAGAATAATCCAGGATTGCAGGCTTTGAGAAACATGCTTTTAGCAGATGCAATCCATTTTGGAATGCACCTGAGTTGTGATGTTGCTACAGACGTGGGTAGAGTTTAAAGAGTTTAGAGCTTAAAGATCCCTTTCTGCCTGGCACAGCTGAACTCTTACCCAGATTTACATCTCCAGCCACAGCACTGTCAGGAAAAGGGGCAGCAGTGGTCTTCAGGTCATGGCTGAGGCACAGGAGCTTGGGGGGTCATCCAGCAGTTCTGTCTTCCCTTCTCTGCATGTTTTTGCAGTAGCTTAATGCTTCCTTGTGATTTGTCTGTCTCTTGATCTATTCTGATGAGAAAAGGGTCTCTAAAAGAATTCCTCTGAGAAATACACCGAAATGTTGGGAAAGCCCCCAAAAGAAAAAACCTGTGAGCTTCACTTTCAGGAATGTGCAACTTTTACAGTTGAGTAGGAATGACCGGAGGGAAAGAATGCCAGGAAGGAGGGAGAGAATTCCTGGACTTGATTTTGTATTGTAACTGCCGTATCACTGATGTGAATGTGATTTTGAGTTTGTCTGGTCTTCATAAGTAACGTACAACTTCTGCTGAAGCTGCTCTGCTTTTTTTTCTCCTGATCCTTCCAGGCTCTGACTTGCAAAGAGGTCAGCTCTGCAAGGAGAAGCTGACATGATGATGCAATTCTTGAAAATCCTTTTTAGTGATGGTAGATAGGGAAAAAAACCCCTTTAGTCAGGGTCAAGGTAAAACACTAGGACTACAGTATATGGGGGTTCATGATTGCTAAGTGCCTCTTAGAAATAACTTAAGTTCAGTGTTGTGGAAAAAAAAAAAAAGCTTTGCTGATCTAAATCAACATTCACCTCTCTACCTTAAACTTGACTTGTTGAAATAGGGCAAGACGACTACCTCAACTCTGTGGATGATCATACAGTGCCTGGTTATGCAGTCTGGCTTTTGAGTCAGTCCAAAATGTTAGTGAATGAGCCAGGCAAATGTAAAGAATGAGGTATTTTGCAGAATTCACAGGCAAGTCTTCAGTTCTTGATGCATGACCATAAAGAGGAGTTGAATGCCATATACTTGTTTTAATCAGACCTGCTGAACTGTAAGAAGTGTTTTACTGCTCTCCAGTTTTTGGTGGAAGCTACTCTAGGTAATAATAGTTGTTTTCCTTAAAACAAAGCTTGTCAACCAACACTATACACACATCAAAATATTCTCAAGATAGCACTGCATATAGTATAGAGATAACAATGAAAGACAGTGTCTGCGTATGAATTTCTGTATGAAATACAGAAGGAATATTTTGCTTAAGATTGCTGAAAATTAAGATAGATATGATCACAGGATTCATACTTACCCTCCCTGTGGGTAATTTAATAGTAGTAATGAGACTTGCTCCTAACAGCATACACCAAAAATAAATTAAAAAACCTAGATATGTACTGCAGAAATTGCTGCATTTATGTATGTGTACATATATACATGTATATAATTTTTAATTTGCAACTTGTATGGCATAAATCCACAGGTTTCATAATGCTAAATTATTTAAGCAAAAAAAAAAAAAAAATCATGACAAAGAACCTGGCCAGTGATGCTGGAAATAGGGAGGCTGGGGGAACCCCAAACAGTGGAGTTTAAGGAGCAAGCAAAGTTTGCCTGATAATTGCAAAGTAATCCGTCTCAGTAAAAGTTTGCACAGTGAAAATAGAGTTGCCTTTTTAAAAGCCAGTACTTGTAACTCCTTCAATTAAGCTCTTACCTGTATAGGGATGTGTGGCTATGATGGGGAGCATGAAGTGCAGGAGACTACAGTGTGAACCTGCACATGTGCAGGCTCTGGACAAGACAGGCACGGCTGGGCAGAAACCAATTTCAGAAACTTTTTTTTTGAGTGAACTGAACTGTTTTTTAGGATCTGATTTCTCAAGTCAAATTTTAAGCTAAAAGCTACTTCCAGGTGCTAGTATGAGGCCGCTTGGGTTTTGCACATGTTGGTTCTGGTTTTGTTTGGTTTTGTTTGGTTTTTTTTGTTTGTTTGTTTTTTGGTTTTTGTTTTTTTTTGTTTTTTTTTTTTTTTAATTTGCATAAAGATTGTGGCATGCAGAGAGACTTGGAGAAAGGTTTTTGAGGTGAAAATGCATTTCTAATAAAATTTTCTCTATTTTAATTTCTTTACGTGGAAATACAAACTTTTGGAACTTTTCTTCTGTAACTGGTGCTGCTTGAGTGGGAAGGGAAACACCTTTATATAACTATATAGATTTTTGTAGTATACATTGCCTTGATAATACCCAAATTTTAACTAGAAATAGTATTTTTACTATTACTATGGCTTTTAAAATAGCCAAATATTTCAGTTTTCTTTCAGTAGGCAAATATTTAATTCTTCCTGAGAGCATGAAGAGGAATATGGGGGAATGAAATGATATCAACGTGACTTACATCATCATCAAAGACAAACCTTTTTTTTTTTTTTTTGTTCAAATCCTGTTTTATTTAAACTATCTTGCACTGAATAAACTGTTTAATGATACATACATTTAGTTGCCTTTTTCAATCTCTTATTTGTTGGCTTTCCTTTGCTAGCCTGTGTTATGTTCTCAGCAGCCCTGCTTGCTTATTATAGTTTTTTGATGTTCTTCCACTAGCTCTAAAAATCATATAGTTCATCCAAAACAGTAATTAGGGAAAAAAAGTCTGTGATCAGCATTACTTGAACATGAAATGTTAAAATTAGTAACAGCATGAAAGTCTTCTGATTCATCATAGCAGGTAGCTTTTTTTCCCCTGTTGTTGAGAGGGGAGAGGTACCTAGCCTGGCTAACTCCAGCATTTGCATGTGAAGGACATTTCAAAGAAGAAAGCAATCCTGGCAATTACTGTAGGGGAAAAGAAGGAGGTAATAGAGGCTAGTGAAACCTTGATATGTCAAAATTAAAGTAGAAGAGATATGTAAGCTGTTGCTGTAATTCATCTTCCATAAAAGAGAGATGTAATGGAAATTTGTGGTGGGAAAAGTGATTTGATGATATAAAAAGCAAGAGTTGTTTTCTTTGAGGGAGATCATCAGTTGAGCAAAATGGATTTACACAGAGCTACCTGATTTAAACGAGGACAGGACCTGTCCTTTGAGCTTGTGTCTCTGATACTAAGGGAAAAATTATTTTCCATCGCCGAAAAAACCCAAACCAGAAATCTAACTACATTATGGGGAAAGTGAAAAGACTTTAATATTTTGCTGGCAAATATTTTTGCAGTGTTTGTAAACTATGTATAGATTCTTGAGTCATATTTCTTAAATAATTGCTAGGCACAATTTCAGTCTACAAGAATTTATTAAAGATATTATGAAATTGGAGTAGGGATGAATTCCGTACACATCAAGTTGCCAAAGTAATGCTTAGACCATTTTACAGTATGCATTTAAATGAAAGTTTACCTCAGAACCTTGCCGTAAAGCACAATATACCATCCTTCATAAAACGTTTGTTTGATAATAAGCTTTTAAGAATACATCTTATAAATCTGCTGGATTACACCAGTAATGTTTATGTAGAAAATACATTCCAATAGAGCTCAGACTTTTAGAAGATAGAATTTTTCTGCACGTTTCTTTGCCTGGGTAGTGCTTTGACTTCATTATTAGCTGGCCGATGATACTGGTGTTCTCAAACTGCTAAATAGATTCAGTGCATTACAAAATGCCTTCCTGTGGGATATTTAAAAAACTTAGATCCAGCCTTGATAATTGTTTCCATTGTTTGCTCTGTGAATGAAAATAGTTATTGCAAATCTGTGTAAGAGTTGTAGAAATCCCTAGAATTTGACCTTATGTATAATTCTTTTCCCCCTTTTAGTTGCCCAGGGCCATTCAGGCTCTGTCTTACGTTACATACCATCATTATCAAGCATCAGATATTGCTGTTTGTATAAATCCTCGGAAATCTGGTGACAAATATGAGCTGCTTCTTGCTTTACAAACCCCAAATGCTTGATATTTTCACAAGAGCACTGCTTTCTTAGTATCAGGCTGCCCGTTCCTGTGTGTGTCACTTTCAGTTCTGAAGCAGCTGTAATGCATACAGAGCAACACAATGTACAACAACAACTGGAAGCTGTTTTTTAAGCTCGAGGTGGGGCTTCTTGTGTGACTGCAAATGCCACGTTCGGTATGGAAGACTTTTCCAGTGGCTTGAGACCCTCCAAGCTCACCTGTTCCCTGGCAGCACAGGCAGGCCAGGGCACACCAGCACCTTGCTCCATCAGGAGTTGCTATTGTGGGGTTCCAGTTGTTACTGATAGCCAAACAGCAGGAATTTCATTGAGGAATGGTGTGCCAGGGCGGGTATTGTATACTGAGGCTAGGATACTAGTTAAGACATTTGGGAAGCAGCATTTTTATAACACAACTTTCTTATGATCCAGCATATAGCCTAAGCAATAGTGCTATAGCCCTATTTTTTGTCTTCCTGTAGGATGGATACCTATTTTTCATTTCCATGTAGCTAATTCATGATGGTTCTACTTGCTTTCCTTTTCCTTCTTCCGGGCACCTGCCATGCTGCAGTAGTTCTGTGGAGCAGCAGTTCTGCATTCACCTCTTCCACTGCCCCATGCAGTTTTTGTAAACTTTGCTCTGATTACTGCCCATCCCCCTCTCCATATTCAGATGTCTCAGCCTTTTTTGTATCTCATGGTAAGGAGCAAGCTGCTTGGCCAAACTTTAGGCAAAAAGCCTGGCTTAAGGCTGTTTTGTTTAAACAAAATGGCTGCGTAAAATTAGGCATCCCAAGCTCTGGTCCTAAGGGACTCAAATAAGTAGCCTGTTTTTCAAGCTGCTAACACCCTAATAGTTCCTGTGCAATGATTAGAAACTGCTGAATCTTCAGCAATTTTGAAAATTAGGCCAAGGGTTTAGTTGCCCGAGGGTGGTATTTTCAAAAGAGTGTGGGTTAGGCCAACACAAAGTGCTTATAAGCACCTTGCTTCAGTGGCAGCTTTAAGTGTGTGACTTTACAAAAGCTAATACTTTTCTTAAAAGGATAGTTATTCAGCCTCGTAGAGGGGCAGATGGAATTTATGGAAGCTGAAGCCAGGAAAGAAAATGCGAGGTATGCATACTTTCAGGTGCTGTGCTGTTAGAAATGTTAGCTTTTGAGAAATATTCTGAGAAGACATGGAGAGTGGCCAGTCTGTGAGTTTAATAACATGTTTTTGATCTGTAAATGTTACTGTGCCATGGTTAAAAGGTAACTATTTTTCTTGTCCAGTAATCACTACTGGTTTAACTGCAGTGTATTTCCTTTCAGAACTGTGTGGTTATAGCAGAAATGAGCTATTGGCTGGAATCTTATCATTTATCTAGACTTCTTTTGGTTATTTGAAATGTGCCTGAGAGGTAATAGGTGGCAATTTGCATTCTTTTGTTCTGTGAATTTTACCTGACAGTCCTGTCTACAGGCTCTTTTGTAAGGTTTAAAGGAGCACCAGAGATGGGAGGAAAAACGCTGAGCAAAATCCCGACCTTGGCAGTACATGTTTTTGTTGCATTAAAATTCTGCCAATTTAGGAAGGTTTCACTGAAGCAAATGCAGAAATAGGAAGGATCACAGCTCATCACAAAAGAAAAAGGGGAAAGGATTATTATCTTCCTTCTCTGCTACACTTCCATTTAAACCAATTTTCCCCCTTTCACTTTTATGAGAATTCAAATGAAGGACAAAAATTCCTGTGTTCCTGAGACAGGACTTCCAGGAAGCTGGTTTTTTTCTATGTGCATATGAAAATTCAGAGTGTGTTCTTTAAATTATTTAAAGTGATTGTCTATATGAAGACCTGCCTATAATGGAATATCCTAACATGTAGTTTAGCAATTTAAAAGAGTATTGGGTAAAAAGCGTATGGCAACAGGATCTCATTAACGAAACAGATTTGATTTGAAGCCCTGATGCAGCTGTTGACAGCATAATTAAAATGATTAATTTGGAGTAGAAGAAGTACTTTGAACTAATTTGAAAAAATGGTTGTGATCTTGACCATACATCTGACCAGTGTTCGGCAGGTACATAGAAATGCTTAAAGGGGAAAAAAAAACTTGAAGTGTTTTAGCTGAAGGAGAGAAGGCTTTGTCTCAGATTCCTGTTTTTTCAGACATCAGATATTTCCTAACAAAGAAATGAAGGTAAAAAAGTGAAACCAAACCTGACCTAAACACATGAACAAAAGTAGTTACATATAATTTCTTTCCTAAATATCTAGGGATTTCTGCATGTGCCATTTTGTCACGGAGAATCCTATTTAAAATCATAATTAAGAGTATAAATATTCTTAAAGACTAATTCCATCTATTTCCTCATCTGAAATACAATTGACTACATATTGTTGCATATGTATGTACTTTTACTTTTTTATATATATATATATATATTAGTGTATGTATATATATTTTTTTTTTTAATTGTTTCTTTTCCTCTTTCTCTGTCTGGATCATGGTGGGAATTT
The DNA here is from genome assembly GCF_041296385.1 of Aphelocoma coerulescens. NCBI lineage: Eukaryota > Metazoa > Chordata > Aves > Passeriformes > Corvidae > Aphelocoma > Aphelocoma coerulescens. Next base: position 49,505,699 of record NC_091015.1, read on the forward strand.
CAGTTAATGCCTGGGGCAAAGTGCCCTGCAAGGATGTTTGGAATTCCTTTGCTCCCCATAAAGGAGATCTTTGGAATCTCTAAGAGGGTTAGAAAATACATGGTTGTTCTGTAACAATTGGCTTAACTTCTGTAAGTTTCTTTTGTTTTCTTGATATAATAAATAAATATGTTTGATATGCTTCAGTTATGCCCTAAAAGAAGAGCTGGGCTGTGTTTTCTAGTTTTTAAACAAGATTAGAATGTCCCCTTCTTAATGTCAGCTATGTCATGTGCTATATTTTCATGGACATTGTAACATTTGCAACAATTAAGCTCATACATGTAAGCTTTCCTTTTGATTAGACATCTTATATCTCAGCATTTAGTTACTCAAATATCTAACATGGGTAATATGAATTGCTCCCCCCAGCTGGGGTTTGCAGATGATGCAGTATTAACCTGTTCAAGCTTCTTTTTTCAGACTACTTCTCACATTTATGTAGGTGGGGCTACAGGGCTGTGAGGTGTAGAGAGAAAATGAAAACTGGGCAGCATTTTTAGGTAGAGAAAGTGTTCAATTTCATAGTCTCCTGGTGTTTGTGTATCAAAAGTGCATGTATGTTAAGAGTAGATGTTTAATGTTAGTATGACAGTTTTGTCTGAATTGTGGCACTTAAGGACTGTTTTATTTCTCTCCTCTGGGCTTCTAGCGTCATAATGGCTTTTCCTTACTTTTTATTATAGTAAAGATTAAACATTTTTGTTGTAGGGGGACCAAATGGTTTGCTTTGTAAACACAAAGCCACACACACTCTCTTCCTGCAAAAGTATTTTTGTCACCGGCACTTGCCCCATCTGCCTGGGTGTCAAGGCAGGACTGGATCATGTGTGCAACATCCTTTTCCTTTAAAACATGCAAAAGAGTTGCCAAAGTGAGTGTGCAATGCCGTGGTGCATGCTCCCAGTTTTCCCAGTTCTTCTGCCTGAAACTGAGGCCTGATTTACCACACATGAAAGCAGTTTTCTTTGCTAAAGATTCTGCATCCTAAATCTACGGTGTGATACTGCCTTAGAGATGGTAACACGTGTGTTTTCTGGAAGGCTAAATGCCTACTTAAAGCATGTAAGTTTTTTTTTCTTTACACATTTAATAACCCCCCCAAAACCCCAACAAAAATAAAAAAAAGCCCAACCAACAACCCCAAGCCACCCAGATTTCTTGAATAAATGGTCTGCTTTTTTTTTAATCTTGGACTGACCTTTGGAGTTAAGCCTCTCTGTGGTGTATAAATAAGTGGTGACCAATTACTCTTGGGAAGAAGGAAGTTTGATGAATCACAGGAAATAGTAAATTATGTGGATTCCACATGATTCCCAAGGTTGAAATGACTTTTTTTTTTCCTTCCCCTCTTGCACAGGGGCCTTAAAATGTCACTGATTTGATGGGATGGTAGGCTCGGATTACTTCTGGAGGGCACGGTGGGGAGAGTGAGGAACGGAAAGCAGAAGATTTCACAGTTGTTATCACACCGAGTAGGTTAAATTTGCTCTCCTTTGTTTCCTCCCTGGAGGGTGGAGGAAAACAATCGTGGTGTGCTAAAACTGTTCAAAAGCATGCCAGCTATTCGGGGACACCAAGTGATGAAAGTGGGGCTTTTAAAAAAAAAAAAAAAAGGGTTTGTGAGGCATGGGGCTGTGGTGCTGATAACCTATTAAGTTTTACTCTGCTGGTCTCCCATGATTTAAAGTTTCAACATATCCATGAAGTGATAGTAATATAAATAGTTAGGGTGGGGAAGGCTGCAAGTACTAGTAGCAAATAGACTCCAGGATGTGAGAGCAAGTGGGGAAACAGAGGCTTTCCTGGTCTACTCTATCTCTGTCTCTTCGCTGCTATTCTCTTGGCTTCCTTGTCAATTAAACTAATTGGTGCTGAAGATATTTCCCTAAAGGAGATCTCATACTAGGGCTTTTCAGGCAAAATCATTTGCAAGACTTTTAATCTAGTCAGGATATATTAACAGTATGCAGGGGTTTTTATGCGTGAAGGGAATGCTTTGAAATTGTTACATTGTTCATGATCCATATAGCTAGACAAAACACTCCGTACTTACTGTCTCCAGAAAATGAAAGTTAATTTATACAGTGTAGCAACATACTTTGTTGTGGAGCCACATAAATATAATATAGTTTGAGTCACAGGAATTTTTACTATTTGATTTAGTCTTTTTCATAACAAAAGTAACTTTCCAATGCAAAAGGAAGAATTTCCTTCCCATTTCTTTCCCATCTTTTTTTCAGTTTGCTGTCTTCACATTTACATCAGGAGGTCTGAGACCTTTATTTCACTTGAATGCCTAATATCTGCATTGTGCAGATATTTGCGCAGGTTTTCATTCTTTCTAAAATTCTCTCTTTCATTCACTCTGCAATAGAATTTATTTGTAGTGTGCATTAATAAAATGTGTTGGAAAGAGTGTACAAGAATGATACTGAAAAGTGGTGTACCTATCTGGAATTTAGCACAACTTTGGGAGAATTAGTTAAAAATAAAACAATCAAAACTCAAACCTTTAAATTACAAGCCGGTAATTTTTTTAGATGAGCTTTTGTGAGGTCTGATTTGGTCACTGAACTTCATTGTTTGTGTATCCTCAAATGTATAAATTGGTATTTTCTAATAAGAGTATCAGCTTGCAAATGACTGTGCTTGCCAGAGGTAACCTCTGTTCAGAAAAGCCCCTGTGCCTAGGACAGTGCCTCACTGTGATCAGAAAACTGTAGGATGAATGCTATTTCTTCATTTTAAGTCCTTCTTGCTATTTGTGTGTATTCCTTAGTCACAAGGATGTGTGTGATGCTTTGTAAAGCAGTGAGATGGAGTCCCTATTCCATGGAGCGTCGGGTGGCTGTGCTCATGCAAAGCTGTTGCGCGTTTGCCGTCAAGTTTACCCATGTGAAGAGCTCCAGTAAAGGCTTTTAGCATTGACCACGTGGCTGGAGCCTGGATAAGTGGGCTTTAGTCACTGCATGTGTGGTGTTGTGGGAACATTGCAGCTTTCCACAGGGTGAATGCTGGGGACAAGTGTGGTGCTTACAGTAGCCTCAAAATCGTTCTCAGTTCAGGCCTCCTTGGTGCATCTTCCGCAGGTCAGCTGAAAGGCTTTCATGCTGCCACAATTCTGAGATGTGGCAGGAAGGAGCTGATGTGGAGATTGGTGTCTTGGTCTAAAATGTGAAAAACATCACAGCTGTAACTTGATCACAGGACCTTGATTTCAGACCGTTTGGATGTGGCTTTTGGGGGAAGACTGCTATTCCCATCTGGATGACTTCCCAAGAGCACTGAAGTGGTGACCTGACAAAAGAGTTCTTTTCTTTTTAGATGTGGTACTTAGGTTCCTCCTGATGCACACTGAAACTTCTCTGTCCTGGGCACTCACCTATTGCAAGTTACCTGCCAGAAACTTGAGCAGTTGAATTCCAAGAAGTAAGAGAGATACAGGATTGCCATAATTACCCACTGGCTTTTCAGCAGCTCATTTGTACTTGAGTGCTACCACCACTTGGGGACATCCATTCCAAACCGTGTAGGAAGTGACCCAAAAGAGAGCTAGAGGACCAGAGCAAGGTGTGAGATAACATTACTTGTGGAGCTGGATGTATACAGGGCTTTCTAGTCTGTCATTGAATTGGAAAGTTGCCTGAAAACTTGATTTGCATTGAACCAAATAAATCTAAAACTTTCCATGTTAGTTAATGATACTTTGTCCTTTAAGGTAAGAGTGTTTAGATAAAAAACCTCATCTTTTTCTGCGTTGAACATCCTGTGTGTTGCTCACTTCTGGGTTTATTCGGGGTTTTAATATTTAAACAATATCAGCTTCAAGTGATTTAGTGAAAAATGTGGAGAAAAACCTTACTAATTTTACAGGTCAAATTTCTCAGTTAATATAGCAGCTGAAACCTTCCTTTCACTGAAACTATTATCTTAGTTTGAACCATGGATAGGTTCTATTCGTATTTCAAAACACAAAATAAAATTTGCAGTGTATTTAGTATTGATTTCTTCCCTTTTCCCTGATCTAGCTGAAAGTGTTATGTGCCTATTTTTATTTGGACTTGCAGGTACATGATTAGCTTTCTACAAATGGTGACTCAGTCCAAGGTCAGTGCAGTTTTCAGGCTTGCTGGGGCTCTCAGTGAACATTTAAATCAATTTTCACTGTGACTGACCACTTGGAGAGAGTTGTGGGCACACCTCTTCTTCCAGGCTTATTTACCACTCGAGTACCTATCAACTTCAACAAGACTCTTTACGTAAATATTTCTGAGGTGCATGGTGAGTTTTCAGCTGAGAGGGGGGAAGAGTGTCCAGTGTAGTCACTAACACATTTTTTTGGGATAGTCCCATGCAAATAACATGATCACACTGCAACTTCTAAGTTGGGTGTGGGCCCTGGTTTCTGGGTTTCCCACACCCAAAGCAACATGTTTTCCTTCTCTTAGATTGGTTCGGTTTCACAGAATTAAATATAAATTAATTCAAGAAGGGCTGGCTTTCTAACTGCATGGATCAGGCACTTATTATGGCACACACATCAGAATGACTTCTTTTGAATCCTTCCATCTGTTTGAGGTGTCTGGAAAAGAGCTTTATTCCAGGGTGGAATGTCTATTTGGTGACTGAGAGGGAAAGGATCTGGTGGAGGAAAGTCATGAAGTATATTTTCATACTAACACCCCCCCAAAGTACAGCTGTGTACTAGCAATGCCTCTTTTCTTAAATTGTGAATAGAAGAAATATCTGTAAAATGGTGGGGGAAGAGAGAAGAGCTGGAGACAGAGAAGCCAACAGCTGAGCACAGATGCCTCTGAGCCACTGCCCTGTGATGGGTCAGTGACCGAGGTGCAGAGCTGGCAGTGCATGCAGAGAGCTCTGATCTGGGCTGGGCTTCAGTTTTCAGTGCTGTTGGGTACAAGCAGCTCTCAAAGGCTCTCCATACAGTGATCATCTGCTCCTTGAGAAGACCAGTTTTGCTGGCCACAAATGAGCAGCACCCATTGGAACTATTGATGAATTTACGGCCAGGCAACATGGTTTTGCTGAAGACTGTTCTTAATAGTCTGGGTTCTTTTGAAATGCAAGATTTTTACCCTGTAAAGAAACAAAATCGATTGTAGGAAGGGAAGTGCATGTATATATAAGTAAGGAAACTTTTCTTTTCGTTCCCCAGAAAAGCATTAGCTGAAAATACTTTCCTCTGTTTCTTTATCTCTAGAGGATGTTGTCTCATGAAATTTGAGGTTTCAGAAACCTCCCAGTAGAATGAGAGTTGGCAAAGAAATTCCCTTTTATTGTATCATCTTCTTGTAATGGGAAAAAGTGTGGTTGCCAGCAGACAATTTCTTGGTGTCATTTATTCTAATCAAAATGTTCTATCATTGGTTTGCTTTCATAAGTAGTCTCATTTGGCTCTCTTTCTCCTCTTGGAGTAATGACAGCATCCTTTCATTCCCAAATGACACCCAGAAGTCCCCTGCTATTGAGAGTCAGACAGCAGTGTGATGCCTGTGACTTTCACACAATCTGATAAGTATTCATAACTCTCAGGTTGTTTCTGCTTAGCTGGCGCGTATGAAAAGTGGCCACTTACAGCAGTGAACTGACAGAATGTCTTTGTAACTAGAATCTCACAGTCAGTTTCTGGGAGGGGGGAGGAAATAGTGAATGTTCTTGTCAAATGGTTTAACATGATCTCTACTTCTGGGCATGCCTCGTAAAACAGAAGTCATGCGGTGAAGGGGAAGAGAGCACTTTTGATGTATGTATTATCTACTCTTCTGCCATGGGGTGAGAAACGCTTGAGCCAGCTTGTCTGTTTATCCAGCTAAAGAGCAAATCAAGGTTACCCATAATTAGAGATGGTTGAAGAAGAGGGTGTTCAGATCTGAGTCTGGATTACAGGCAAGCTGCAGTTCGTGTTTGAGGCTGAATGATCTTGTCTGGCTTCAAGGGCACTGACACTGGAGATAGGCAATTTTCAGGAGTATCTTGGCCTTGAATGGCAGAAACACATTGCATGTTGTTTTTAACTTCCTTATGAGGAGAAGAGAAATTTTTGATGTAGAGTTAGGCCCTGGTAGAAACTCTAGAGAATTTCATCCTCCTGCTCTCCCTGTGAAACTCATATTTAATATTCAGTGCCATGATACGTGTGTTCCAAGAAGGCAATGAAGTGCTCTTTATGAAAAGGAGCAGAGAGCTGTGGCACCAACCCTGATCTTTTCTTACCTGTGGGAAGATCTCGTGGAAAAAAAATTATGTGGCTTAATTGGAACTCTGTTTTGTGCCACTGGCTGTCTTCATTCTCTGCTACTGGAAGATTTATGGGAAGCGTGGGAATGTTTCTTCTCAATTCTCACCTCCCCAAAGAACTAGGGTTTCCTCAGTAAGAAAAGCAGATATAACGATCTTTTTTGTACATGTGTGTATCAGATCTCTACTAGATTTCTAAAAATCTAATTCTGGGATCATTAATTATGTTTGTCAGCTACCGACATCACAGTAATAGGACAGCATATTTTTCATGAATGTGCTGTTTAGGTCTCGAGAGAAAAGGAGAAGAACATGAAGACTTCCTGCCTCTCCCTCCCTCCCCTGCCCCCCTGCTGCAGTTATTTGAATGATTACATCTTCACATCTAAATATGTGAGCATGGTCTTGGAATGCTAAAAGTGGATTCTTTTCAGGTTTATAGATTAATCTAACAAAGAGGGGTTAACAGTCAAATAGATTTGATGGTATCTATCTAATTGCCTTTTTACATAATTTATACTTTGCTAGCTATAAAAAGATGCTTTGGAAATGATTCGGAAAGTCCTTCAGGAATAGTCCCAATCTCTGCAGCCTTATTAAATGCATACAGGCATGTCTCCCAGTGAGAATCTCAAGCTGTGAAAGTCATTAGAATAATAAATTAAACTTCTATGTATACAGGCATTTTAAACTTCAGGTGAAAATTCCTTATATGCCATGTTCTAATTTTCAACTCAAGGGCTAAAGAAACGGGACTTTAGAAATGACTGGTGATCTGCAATGTTCTACATGCATAACAAGTCACTGGGCTGTGCTGGCTCCTGAAACATGCTGCAGAACTTCAGATCTTAATTCTTTGAAAGGTTCTTTTCCTTTCTTGACTTCTAGGCTGCTAAAATCTAATTAAGCTGGTTTAGACTATTTAATGGTGGAAACTACACTGCTAATAACAGAGTGCATGTTGATATTTTGGATTGGTTCCTGTAAACACTTTCTATTAATATTTTAGTCAATATTATATTGTAAAATGGACCATTGAATACACTGTGTAATCAGGATGACAAATGAACTTCATCAGGTTTTGGAACTGGAGCAACATGGCTTAGAAGAATAACTCCAAGAATCCAAAAATCAAGGGGCCAATGAAAACAACTCTCATTGAAAAGTCTGTAAGAGTTGTGCCTGCAGAAATCTGGAGAGTCAACTCTGTAAGAAAGGCTAGCATTGCCTTTTAGTATGAATTTTTTTGTTTCCCAAACCCATCTTGCTTGCGTTAAATGGCTTCATTTGATGAGTGTTTGCTTGGATGTTTCAAGGTATTTATCAGCCAGTTAGTGAAGTGGGCCAGAACCAAAGAATATACTTCATGTGTACTATCTCTTGAACCACTAGAATTACCTACTTGCCCTGAAGCATTTTACCTTTAGCTGTTTTGCACTACTTTTGCATGTCAGAGTACTCACCAATGCGATGGGTGTGAGCAAAGGGGAGGAGCATAATATGTGTGAAGGGAAACAAATACATGAGGAAAATAGTAGAGGAGTTGGAGAGAGATTTGCAAGGGGGCTGTAATCTTTATCTTCCGCTTAAGAATTTGGTATATACCTTGACTAACTGATGTGGAATGCTCCCTCATAAATTTCACTAAAATTACTTTGACTTCACTAGAGAGAAAAACCTATTTGTATTTAGGCAAAAGTTGCAATTTCTTCCATTTCCAAAATTCTGAATTTTTTCAGAGTGGGAGAATTCAATTAATGAAGTAGATTGTTGTGAGTTGAAAGATGCTGCTTAAAAGCTAGGGAGTGGAAACACTAGAGTTTCTTGCTTGATCATGTGGGGCTTTTTTAAATGTCTGGAGGTTATGATTATAGAGGATGCTGGATCCTCTAATTAGAATTTTAGTTCTTAGTTGATACCTTAGGCTGTGATTGCCTAATAAAGCAGTTTAGGCAGAAAGTCTGACAAACAAAAATTAGGAAGGGATACATTTTTAACAGGAATTAAGTTTGTCTTACTGGCTTCAACCATAGCCAGAATTATATTTTCACACTGTAAGTGTGGCCGCTCACTATGCTTGTGTTGGGAACTTAATCAAGAACATCTTCTTTTCTCTTATAGAAACTGCAGAAACCACTAAAAACAAATCAATATGCAGGGCAGTTTTAAGAGGAAAAAAATTCAAATACTTTCCAAATAATAACATTGAATCCAACTCTTGCTCATGCTGCCACAAAGTAGTCTGTGGCAACAGCTGCTGCTCAAACAGCTAAAAACACTGAAGCATCTATTTCAATACAAATAAAAATAGACCTAAAAATGCTTAGTCTGAACCTAGTTCAGAAACTAATCCAAAATAAGTGTATTCTGGGAATTGGCTGTATTCAACAACTGGTCATTTTTAGCATTTCATTCCATCAATAGTGTGAAAGAAATATCTACTATATAAGTACTGAAGTACCTAGTCAATCACAGGCCAGAAGTGGACAGAACAAATGGTAACGAGTGGTAGTGTTTCCATCTACTTTGGTGGACTCTCAATTCATCATATGGTGACTGTTTGCCCAGATTCCTGGGCTCATTTTGGCCTGGGTGAGAAATAGCAATAATGTCCTTATCCTGCATTTGTTCTCCCTGGCATAGATCTTTCAGGATTTATATATGTAGCCTTTTTTCATATCTTCCTCAAACCTGGATGAAAACCAGCCTCCATGGCACTCTATTTTTCTTCCACAAAGTCATAGGGAAATATCACTCTTGTAAGATACCTTCCAAGAACTATAGAGACCACTTGTACATTGCCTGAATTCCAGATGTGTACAAATCCAGCTTCTCAGGTTTTCAAGGTGTAAGGGAAAATTCCTCCTCCTTTTTTTCCCCTGTTCCTGTGAAGAGGACATGACATAATTTCTTAAAGGATGTTTATTGAGTCTTCAATTAAGAATGTACTCAAACATTTCCCATAATGGAAGTAATGCCTGTAATTGGAAGAGAAGAGAAACATCATCTCATCTCACATTGCTGCCCAGATTGTGTCATGGTGGCCTGACATAGAGGCAAAGGAAGTTTTTTTCTCAAACATGCATTTCTTGAAAGACCTGCTTTCGTTATCCTCCTTCGAGCCAGCAGAGCTATGTGGATTTCTAGTCCTGAGACTGCCCATCCAGTTGGAAATTCAAACTTGAATGGACAGTTGTGAAGCCAAGGAATAATGCCCACTTTGGTGCTTGGCCCAAAGCAAGCCCTGGACAGGAGGAAGGTGAGAGAAGCACTACAGCGGCTTTAAGGGCTGCACTCAGATGCTGTGCTAAATGCCACTCCTCTCTTCGGGTGAAAGTCTTCACTCCCTGCTTGTCAGCTGCTCTGTTTGCAAGAAAGACAAAGAGAAGATTTTCCTAAAGCTGTTTAACAGCATGAAATAATGTTTTCTCAAAATGACTGGAACCACTCCTTAAGCAAGAGAGAACCTGCAGGCAGAGGAAGTGCCCCTGCATTCTTTCTGTATTTCAACAAGAGGACAGAGACAGGCTTTTGACAGGTAGTAAGCAAAGTTTGATTAATTGACTTATCTATGGGAGATAGAAAGAACTGTAGCAGTCAGCACTCTGCTGGCTTACACGTCCCTAATACAGTTCTTTGCAGAACAGAGCAGTCAAATAATGGCCACACTTCCCCCCTGCACACACACACACTTTCTAATGAGTTTTTGCTGAGCTTGTAGTTCTACTGGGGACATACTACTGTTTGATAATTGATGCACAGAGCCTAACCTTCTCTGGGACAGATTTGCAAAAAAAAAAAAAAACCAAAAAAAAAACGTAGTTTATGAGCAGGCTCAGTGTTTTTATCATATGTGGCATCCCTTCTGAATTGCAGACTCTTTATTGCTACTATTATGGCTGGGAGCTCTTCCCATATTTCTGTCTTTTGCTTGCCTTTATGTGAGTTTTAGAATCCAAGTTTTACATTTGAGTGGCCTGAAAACTGCTGTTTTATCGTGAGATAAACCTAGCTCCTCTTCTCATGTGACTAACAGATGGATGCATCCACTATGTCATGTTAAAGGAATAATTAAAAGCTTCATTTGCATGCAACATAAAATGTCCAGAAATAACTGCACTCTGCTTCGAGATGTGCTGTGATTTGTACCATAACTTTGGATTGTTTTGGTTTTCTAAAAATAATAAATGACCCTTCCAAATAGTGATTGGCCGGAGGCATGCAAGAAGCAATCCATAGTATATGGATTTGCTCAATGGCATTTAAAGGACCCTGATTAAAATTCAGCCCAGGCTGGAGTGATGAGAAGACTGTTTACTGAGGGCTGTTTGAAGTTGTACACCGCACTGCAGACAGACCAGAGGGATGCACAGATTGAAACGTTTTACCTTGCCTGTCTGAGTCTGGCTGTCAGGAGCCGATGGCACTCTGAGAGAGAGGTTTCTCTCTCAGAACATTCTTGAGCGGTTTGACTGCTGCTGCTTATGAGTCTTAATTTTCATTGTTTTCAAGGTGGCACAAGCTCAGCATCAGAGATCACGGCTGTAACAACAATCTTGTTAGCTGGAGCTGTGTTTTTTTGTTGACTATCACAGATGCTATGTTTAGGTATTTGATTTTAATGTAGTATGTATTTGAAAGTTTGCCCTGTAAAAAAGACATCACTTCTATTCCTTTTTTTCCTCTTAGCCTCATCCAAGTACATCTTTATGTGACTCTGAAGAAAGATGAATATATAATACTCTCTTATTTCTCTGTCTCCTGCTCTGACTAGAGTATATAAGTACCACAGGAAAAAAACCCCACCGGGCACTATGTCTAACCTCTGTATTGTTTTATATTGTGGGTCGTTTTGTTTGGGCTTTCTTTTTTTTGTTCTTTTCGAATAGAGAACTTGATTTTAAAAGAAAAAAAACAAAAAACAATAAAAACCACAAAAACCTGAGTTGAACGTGCATTTAAAAGTATAGATTATTTAATTTTATTTTTTCTTGGGTCTGGCATTTGACTAGTTTTCAGGGTAATAACTGTGAAAGGACATTTCTTACTCGGCTTCCATATGTATGCTTTGCCACAAGCTGCGTAACCTTGGGAAGGAGAGATGCAGGTGGTACAAAAGGGTTTAAACAAACATCAGTTTAAAAAGTTTGAAGAGTAGGGTTTTCCTTCTAGAATGAATCGTAAATAAAATGAATGTAAACAGAGTACATTATTCACTTTTAACACATGGAACGTTTGCAGTGTCTTTCAATGACTCCCTAGAGCACCTACCCACTACTTTCTTTAAATCCATGGAAATAGCTGCTTGGTTTGTAGAACTGGTTAACAGAAATTATGAGAGTCAAGCCATCATTAATTAATGAGTAAAGTAGAATGCAAAGTGCCATGTTCTCCAGGGTAAAAGGATAGAGGAAAAAAAGTTCTAGATAACAAAGGAAATATTTTTAAAGGGTGTTGGTGAAGACTTTGAAACACCTGACATTGTATTTTACCACTCAGGGTAATTCTGCTGGTCTCTGGTGCTGAGAGCTCTGTGTTTTCTGCTTGCTCTTGCTGTGGTGTGAAATGACAGTCTCGTTGCTGTGATCAGCTCAGATGCCTCTGCTGGAAGTTTTCTGAGTTTTCCTTCTTGCAGGCTGTCAGACATCTGGATGGTTTGCCAACATCCAGAGTGTGTTATCAGGCTCTGGTTTGGCTAATCAGTTTCTGAGTGTGCTGGGACAGGTCCTGTTTCATTTGGGGTGTTTTGTGTTGTTTCCTGTCTCAGATGGGTGTGTGTGCAGCTAATGGCTGAGTGCAGGAGCAGGGAAGCTGCACAAGCATGATCATGGGAATGTGTGATAGTTAATTAACACATGATCAATCATTATGTGATATTGATTTCTCCTAGAATTATGTTGGCACGCTAAGCTCAATCATAGAAAAGGGGTAGAAGTTGGTTTCAGAAAAGGTGGGGCTCTGAGAGCTTATTTAGCCTGGTTTGTCTGTTGTACTTGGATATAAGCAGCTATTCTGAGCCACCATGGTCTCATCCAAAGTTAATCACCATTCTTGGATCTATGCTATAGAGAAAAATTCATCTGATGTATCAATACCTTCAGCTTCCCTGTTACAGGCCGGGGATTTTCAATAAACATCTAGATGTATGTTGTGAAAAATAGTGATTCAGTAAAGTATGTGGGAAATGGATCACACTGAGATAATTATCTAGGAAATTGGGAAAAATAAGTAAAGCTTGGTCCCAGTTTTGAGAGAAGTCATTGGTATTGGTTTAAAACTCTTAATTGCTGCTTGTAAACAGTTATCGGTAGTTATTACCCATTTAGAAGAGTAGGGCTGCTAACATCTGAAATGGAGCAAAAAGTGGCAAGTAATTGAGCCTTGAGGGACTCCCTGTCACTTAGGGAAGCATAGTTGATGTTCATATTGCAGCTTATGGGTGCATGCCTGTAATGAATACACTTATGGTTAATTACTTTGTCTAACATGGGCTGAGCTATAATCAAAACTCATCCAGAAGTAGAAATGATCACAAAATGCAAGGGAGGAGCTAAAAGGGTTCATGACGCTGCTCAGCTAGTGGTGAGCATCTGAGTTGCATTCTTGGGAGTTCATGAGAAACCAGTTTGAGGTATTGCTTTACTGTGTAGTGCAGAAAGCTCCTAGTTAGAGGCTTATTTTTCAGTGACCTACGGGTGCAGCTAGTTTTGATAAATTTAGTCTAAGAAATTCCACAAATGGGAGCAGAACAGGTTTAATGCTTTTTAAAGATGTTTAAGCATCAGTTTCCAACAATAGCTTAGAACTAAGTAAAGTAACCAAAAAAGATATGGGTATTACCCTGATGTCTGGAGGGACCGGTAGAAACACAGGTTTGGTTTGTTTTTTTTTTTTTCCCCTCAAGGAAGCAAAATCTAATGTGAATCTAGTAGTTTCTTAGATGTCCTGCCTAACATTTGAAGTATGTGCTGATAAAAAATTTTCTGTGTGTTGGTGGCAAGTTATAAAATTTTAATGAATTCAGTGGAACATCTGCAAAGTTACAGTGGAGAGCTATTGGACAAACAGTTGAACAAATGCTTTGTTCAATGTAGATTAGGAGTTTAAAAAAAAATCAACATTATTTGTACTGGGGGTAAAGGGGGGGATGGACCAACAAGGAGTGAGATGTGGAGGAAATTAAGGGTGACTGGCAAACAAGAGCAGAATAAGTAGTCTGGGTGAAAACTAAAACACCTTCACATCCCGTGGTAGTAACTGTGCATTTAGCTTTGCATGGATTGATTGTATGACCTAATGTACTGAGGAACCATTTCCCAAAATGCTGTTGCAGACAATAAGGAGAACTGTGTCACTTGACAGCTAATTAGGAAGCAGAAAAATCTCCTCCTCCCCCTGATGCTCTATTAAGTCCTCAGCTGTTCAGTAGAATCACTTATGAATGGTACAGATTCACGATACCTTTGCATTGCAGTATTCATGGTAGTGTCAGCTGCTTGATGCTAATAAAATAAACACAGAGATAATATTTCAGACCATCTTACAAAATGTGAATTAGCTTTCTCTAAGGTCTTTGTTAGTTTTCAGGCAGGTGTGATTTGTAAGGTCTTTGCTCATACCCTGTGTCATTGAAACCTTTAAAGAACTCCGTGCTTCATTTTTAAACATGTGCTGTCTAAACTTCTTTTGTTTTTTACACAAAAAGAATAAAACAAAAATAAATTTCAAAAAAACTTGAAAGTCACATTAGCATCTTTGCATTCTTAATTTTTAGTGCCTCAAGTGTGAAAGCTGGTGAAGATTTACTCATTCTTCCTTGCCCAGTGTGTTTCATACTCCAGACCCCCAGTTTCATACCTCCAGGTTTTTTTGATGGCAAATCCTCCCCTTTTTGTTCCGTTGGCTCTCCATCCCCATCTCTTAAATGAGAATCAATTGCAATGTCTCTCTCTAGGTAGAGAATGCAGCAGTGCCTTTGGACAGGTATCTTTTCCCTCTTGTTGTGATTAATCCTTGCTTAAGGTCATGATGTAGTTTTGACTGATCCTGTGAGCGGATGTTGTGTGCACAGCAGTGCATAGTTCCCAACAGAGCTCCAGAGGGGGGACTTGCAGGGCAGCTGCTGCTCCCTGTGACCTGGTACTACCTTTCCTTGCTGTGGATCAGTCATAATCATTAGTCATGTCAATGGGAATCAAACACACCTAAAATCTCTTTGAAATGCAGCATAACTCTGTTTCACAAGATTAAAAAAAAGAAAAAAAATATTTTCAGGGACAGTCTGAGTAGAGGACATGTACAAGTATGCTCGTCGCATTCCCCTGGAAGGCTGGTAGTTAATCATGCATGCAACATCTGGCCTGCTAGGACACAATCTGTGTGTTGGATGTGGGCTGTAATTTCACTTCGTAGGGTCTAATGCAACATGACTTACATCTCTGTGTGGGTGCTGCTAAGGTCTAGCTTAGTGTGTGGCTTTCAGTGGTGTTTGGAAATCATGTTCAGCCTGAAGCAAGCAAAAGTTTTTATAGCCCTTTGCTAGACCAATGTATGATAATCTTGTAAAAATTGTCCTGTACCGGAGCAAGTAATTAATCTGGGCACAATATAAGAATTCTCTTAGAATGTACAATTTTGGGCACAGGAATACATTATCTTCTGCTCTAGTTTTAATACCTGCACAGATTTTGGTTTTTGTCTCCAAGATCTTGTAAACTTTATAGGGATCATTGAAGTAGTTGTATGAAGAATGATTTGGTATTGAAGTTGTGCTTGGCGAGTACACGATCTGTGATGCAAGACAGCAGCTGGATCAAGCTGATCGATGCTGTTTGACCTCAGTCTGAGTGGTCATCTACAGTGTGGCTGACCCTTAACAAAGATACATTTAATTTTTTTTAAACCTCTGTTGTCTAAGAAATAGCAGAGGTAAATGATAAACCTTTGAATGTTCATCTCTTCTATGTGTGATTTTGAAATACAGTTTTTGAGTCTCAGATCATCCAAAGCAGGATCCCATACGTTCCCAATGGCAAAGCTGATTTCACTGGGAGAGCTCATTCAGGTCCTACAGGGTAACTTAATGGCAGAAGGTTGTTCCTGTGTCTGTGACCTTAGTGCCATGATGGTCATGTAAATTGATCTGTAGAGGAAGATTCCTCCTTCTCTGTGGGCAGCTTTTAAAAATCAATGCAAGTTAGGACTTAAAGGCTCTCTGGTTCAGCACTTCAGATGCAATGTAGAGTGTTGGAACAGAGACTAACAGAGGCAGAAATGAGTAACAGCTTTTACAAAATGTCATATGGTCCTTAGTGAACCTACTGTGTCCAAGTTGTATTGCAAGTATGGGGGCAACAAAAACCCAGCTCTGCTTACCCTTTGGAAAACCATCAGCTTTTCACAGCACTAGGATTTACAGAAGAGAGCGTTTGTTCAGGCACAGTTTGATCTGGCACAATTTGGGGCACGGGGCAAAGCCCACACCCTTCAGTTGTTATCTTGTCTTGCCCAGAATTATTCGCCTACCAGTTACTGTTTGTTTTTATTGTGGAGAAGCGTTATTCCATTGCAAGTTACGATAGTGTTGGTGCTATGAATGAGACTCTGGCTTCATAATGGTCACTGGAAGGATGGTCTGTGAAGGGCTGCTCCTGCCCCAGCCACACTAAGCTCTGAAACAGGTACCAAGCATTCCTTGCTGCTCCCAATGCCACTTCGAGTGAGGCTTGTGCTCATGTGTGTTGTCAGGAGTCTTCAGGACTATTAGCAAGAAAATAGAAGAATGGCTTTCTAGTTAGATCAAATTACCTTGTTCAGAGTAAATGAAGACTAAGGAAAAAAAAAAAAGAAAGGAAAAGAAAAGGAAAAAGGCTGTTTCCTCCTTGTTATGACAGGTCTGGCTGTCAAAGCCCATACTGTTGCAGTGCTGCCCTGCAAGGGAGTTGCAAAGTCCCCCGAGCTGTTTGGCTGCTTTACTAACAAAATAAGTGTGACGAGAGTGTTGCAACACTTGCTCAGGTAAGCAATGTTTCAAAAAGGTCACCAGCCAGAGCAAGCTCAGCAGCCCCAGATACTACACTAAAAAACCCCACTCCCTTCGTTCTGTTTTTCGGCTGTAGTACTGGAGGGGTGCAGGCAAGGGTGAGGGAATATAACTCTGGACAACAGCATATATAATGCATAGTAGCACGTTTCTGTCTGGGGGCATTAGGAGGGCGACAGGCAGGGCAGGATATGCTTCCCAGCTGAGGCCCCAAGTGTTTTGGCCATGAGAGCTGTGTTAGCATTTCTGTGCTGGGTGGCGAGGGCTGAGGGATGGTGTGTGTGTGCTTGTGGAAAGGGAGTGGGTCAGTAAGTGGAAGCACATGGCGTGGCTGGCATTGCAGCTCCCTGTGTTTGTAGTAGGGTAGAGTTTCTAAAGGATTAGATAACACTCCTGAGCTCCATGGTGTGCAGTTTTTAAACTGTGTTTACAGTTCAGGAGGTACTGTGAGTAGGGATGATTATGTCCTTTAAGTGCTGTTTTTGTTGCAGCTTCTGTGATAAAAGGAGGCTCTGGTGAAGACATTTTTTGCTGGCAGATATGTATTCTCAGAGTGGTTGCTGTGCAAACTTTTGGGGGATGGGAGCAACCTACAGAGATACCTCAGCACTTCCCTTTAATAAAGGCACATCATTAAGCCATTTCCTGCACATCTGAGAGGCTGTTGGAAGAGCAAGATGGTATTCAAATGAAATTAAAAAACTGCTTGATTTTTTTTTAGAGTATTATTTAATTTAATCTTTTTGGAGTATTATGGTTTCTGGGGAAAAATAATGTAATGAAGACAGGAGAATTACATTGATTCTATGGTCTGAGTAACTAGAGGGAGAAATTTCAGTCTCTTCTTTGCTTTCCCCTTCTGAAAATATAAAATATGGGAGAGAGTACAAATTGTAAAATTGTTTTACCAAGTCAGCTATTAGTGTGGCCGGTGCAATCCTTGCTTGTAATATAAGAGAGGCCTTTTGCTGATGGATGTTTACTACTATGTGTGTGTATATATATAGTATACATTATTTAGGCACAAATATACATTATCTATATAATGTATGCAATATATTCATATATAAAGCACCATAACATAGCATAATGGAAATAAAACAGAGTAGAGGGAAACCTCCTTGAATCCCAGGCTAGTGCTGGGTGTTGGGTACTGGGCAGCAGCCCATGGGCCAGCCAGGTGTTGGGTGGCTGTCAGCACCGGTCAGAGGGGCAGGGTGGGTGTCCTTGCAAGGCTTTTTCTGTATGTCTGGCCACCGCCACCGACTGCTGCGGGGGGGACAGGTGGGTAAAGATGTTTCTGATAACCAGCATACTCCCTGGAGAAGAGCAGTATCCTCTCATCTCAAGGCAAGAATGACACCTTTGTCTCTCCATGCTGTGGTAGGGATCATGAAAAGCTCTTCAGGCTATTTTGAGCCAAACAGCTAATACGGTTTTGATGGTAAAAATGAAACAAATAATTTAGGTTTTTGGTGATGTTTGGAATTGGAAGATCTTGATCACCAATACAAAATTTCTGTCGGCATGTGAAGAGCCCAGAATTTGTGGTGGAAAGATGCATAAAAATTGGAACTTGGAAGATGCAGATGTAGCAGTACAGCTCAGAGTATTCAAGGGAGTCCTTGCATGACCTTTATTCAGCAAGGAGGTGGTCTTGCAGCACTTTACTGCAATAGTTCTTTGCAGCGTATTGCTCAATATCATAATGGCTGCAGAAGAGCCAAAACATCATGCTCTTTCTGTCATCTTTAATATTTTTCCAGGGTTGTGAGCCAGCTGCAGCTAGCTGATTTTTTTTTTTTTTTTTTTGGTAAAGAAGCTGACAATCCCACTGACTTCCGTAGCAATGAGTTGTCCTCAGTTCGTTTGTATATAAAAACTACAGAGCAGAGGCAAGTCATGTCTTTGTAAGTCAATACTGAGACATGGATGAAATGATTACTTAGCATCCTAAGGATATGAGAGGGATTTTGTTATTGCTGGTCTTTAAATTGAAAGGTTGAAAATATCTTTTTATATGTGTATATGGACATGGTATGTGCTGGATTTTTATCTGTCACACTGCGTTTTGATACTTTCCTCAGAGAAGATGAACCTTTAAACATGCTTCAGCTAAGAAAAGGTATTATTCTTTTCACATGAAAGCTTTTACACTTTGAATAAATATTAATGCTTCATGTTCAAAACTGTGTTATGTCTATGCTGTGCTCTGTTTACAATTTATATATGTTTAACCTTCAAAATGTGGATTTTTTAAAGCTAATTGGTAAAATGCATGGCTAAGGCATATTTCTGGAAGTATAAGTCAGAAGTAATGACTTTGGGCTCAATCCTCCAGTTCTTTGTCTCCCACATACTTGTTTGGATTACAAATCAGAGCAAACAGCTTTTTAAGTTATTGATCCCAAAGCAGCTCTATGCTTTTGCTGGTATTGAGCTGAAAGGATGGGTCAGATTTAGCTTGACACCAATGACAGCTTTCCATGAGAGAACTGGTTTTGTTCCAGGTGCCAGATGAAGGGACTAAAAGTTGCTGCAATTTATACCTCACTGGTGTCAGCTTGCTGCTGATGCTTAGGGTTTGCTGTGAGGCCCCTATACTGTCCAGCTGCGGGGAATCATAACCAAGGGGATGGTAACGTCTCTTAGCAATAAATGCTGCTTGGGAAAAGTGAGGATGAAACAATTTTCAAAAATAATAGGCACCAGAATACATTCAGCAGTGAGAGGGTTTGTCTTAACTTCCTGTCTTACATTACCGATGTCTCAGTGAAGTCTGCATGAGAAAAACGGCCCAACGCATGATCACATTAAATTAAGTCGGCACCTATAGAGGGAAGACCATCGTTACCGCAACCACATCCCATGTGAAATGTAAAGAATCTAGTGAAACCAAATCCATGTTCTTTACTGGTGTATTGAATCATCTGAATTAATCTCTAGAATTTCAAGTAGTACATATTTCAGCTGAAAGCAAATTCTGGTAGATATCTTCCAAAGGAGGTTTTCAGCATTCAGTGTGTTTTCCCATACTGTAGTGATTTAGTGTGTCAGGACCACCATTCAGTAAAAGGGTAAAGTAAATTTTGAGAAATTTCTCATATCTGTAATCTTTCTAGGTCAAAAAAAGAAGCTTTATTTTTGTTGCTCTCCAGTTTAAATAATGTCAGCCAGATTTGGCAAGTGGCACCAGTAAAACTCTGTGCTGAAAACCAAACATAAAAGCTATTATGGAAATCTTGTTTATAGTTGTTCAATGGTTTGTAATTATTGCTGATTTTTTTAATAGATTTATTGATGGGCTGTCTTAGAACTTTACCATTAAAAGTTATGGCAAACTCTTTTTTGTTTTTGCATTGCCTTCAGTCACGTAAGGAATATTGCTGATGATCGCATATGTGGTGAAAAAAGCCTTGCTGCTTTTCTGTTTCCTGGAATGGAAGAAAACAGTGGTTTTTTGACTTGGAGTGAAACATTAGATTCACAGACTCCACAAATGCAAAATGACCAATCAACTAATGAAGCAGGTTCCATTTTTCCCTATTCTTTTTTCCTATTGGCCAAAAGAAGAGTATGGGATATGTGTAATTGTGGTTAACATGTTTTAAAAGCAGTTCCAGTATCTGAAATAAAAAATAATGGTTGAAAAAGCATAAAAGCATACCTGCCTGTATATGCAAGATTTACATATACAAAGGACGACTTGGGAGGGGAATCTCTAGAAACAAAAGTTAAGAAAAAGCAGAAAAAGTGCTTGTTATTGGGAGGACTGGTCTGAAGATCCCTGTTTATGAGTTTTAGTGAAATGCCTAATATATGTTTCCCAAGTTTTGTGTATTTTATGTGCTATAAATAAAATAAATATAATGGAACATATTTTTGTGATGATACTTAACATTTATTATATGGTATCGCCTGCTATATTATCCCTTTTTTAAAATTTATTTTAAATAATAATTTTCTTTCTACTGGAATTAGATATGAAAACAAAAAAAAGACAAGAAAATGAAGATAAACTCAGTGGTTCAGAAACATCATAAGAAAGGACTGATCTTGTTCCTGATCAGTTGCCAAGCTATTGATGAATGCTGATAAAACAAATGTGATGGGACCAAAAATGGATTTTACGTCTTTTAAAAAGTAGTGAGTTTTTATTGCCTCTGACTCAAAGAAAGCTCCAACACCTGAACTCCCTTCCCTCCTTGCTAAAAGTACATTCTCTTCCTTTTTCCCCTTCTCCTTTTCTTTGCTTAGGGCTATGGTTCCAGTAGTTAATTTTTAAAACAGGAAATTAGAGGTTTAAATAGAATTAGAGAAAGATGCCTTTGTACTAGGTACTGTACAGTATAGTGTCTAAAAAGTCAGAAAATATGTTAGCAGAAAATGCCTAGACTGTAATTTAGATAACAACCCAGACAATGAGCTAGCTTGTTAATTGTAAAGGCTGGTGGAGACCTGCCAGTTAGAGAACTTGTCTTTTTGTATCCCACTGCTCCTTTCAGCTCTCCTAGATGGTGAATGACAGGACCTGAACTTTTCTAGTTTAGGCTTTCCTTCTTTTAACATTATTCTTTCCCCCCCTCTATTTCTAAAAAAGAAAAAACAAAACCAAAAAAAAACCAAAAAACCAAACCCAACCCCCCCAAAAAACCCTCAAAAACCAAACCCAAACTAAACCCAAAAAAGTCCCAAAAAAAGAAGAGTAAGTAATAATCAACACTGTGAGGAAGCAGGCAGATTGGGTGGTCTGAAAGGCAGGGTAAACAGAGATCTGTGGCCTGAACATTGGTGCTGTAGACATCACTGTAAGTACTCTTTAGACCAAGTATGCAGTTTGCAAACAGTGAATCTCGCCAAATTACTCATCTGAAAACTGTTTCTGAAATGGGGGCCATGAGGTATGAGGTATGCAAAATTACATGCTAACAGCCATCAGACGCTTTTTTTTTTTTTTTTTTTTTTTTTTTTTGCAGCTGCCTTAGGGTAACTGCAGTGATGGAGAGGCAACCTTGGAGTGTCTCTTCAGTCAGGCTGTTCAGTAGCTCTTGGGAGCAGTTTTCTGGGGGGAGATGAGCCAGGCAGCACTCCAGCCTTCCCCACTGTATTTTTCAGAGGGCACTGGATAGGAAGATGACCTAGAAGGCTGGTCCCCAACTCACCAATCCTCACTAAAGCCTTAGTGCTCTTAGGTGGTGAATTTTAAGGAGCAGAGATACTGTACCTGATGCAGAAGCAACCAAAACAGTAATTTCTGAGGTTCCCAGGAAAGAATTTAGCACAACTTGTCCATAAACACCTGAGTAACCCTTACCACTCCTCTGCAAAATATTAAGCATGTGGTTAAAGTATTCCATTATGCAATGGATGGTAAGAGAAGAGCAATAGCTCTGGTAGAGATGTGAGCTGCTCACTTCATCTGTGAGGGGTTTCAGTGTGATTGCTTCCTGCTCACAGTTTAGGCTAGGATTTCCTAAGGAATTTGAGGGAATTAAGCACAAGAATGTCACAGCATTTCAATGGGGTTTAGCTGTCTGATGCTGCAAGGGCTAAGCTTACGCAGAACGACACTAGTCCAACTTATGGTGTAATTTCAAACTTATGTAGTTAAACTGATGCAAAAGACTGTATGCATAAGCCTAAGTCCACATTCCATTGGCTTTATAACTGTTTGATTTAAATTAATTAGGACAAAGATTTAAATCAATGTAAAGTAAGTCACTCTTAAACTGAACTGTTAGTTTATTTGATAAAATAACTGCAGGTAGGCATACTGAAGGTATATAGATATGGATATGCATTTCCTGGTAAAACTAGCCCAAATTGCCTCAATTTTCTTTGCCAGAACATTAGTTCCACAAAAATCCTCTCTTTGGATGTTTCCACAAGCTGTTAAATTATTTTGTAGTTTCCTTTTAAAGATTGATAGAAGTAAATTTTCTCTTTCATCTACTCTTGGACTTAAAGACATCCAACTACTGTGCCTCTACAGACTGTAAGATAGTAGGCAGGACAGCTACTCTTGGCTTTAGAGAAAACTCAACCATCAGAAACTCTGGAGCTTTGTGTGGTTGTATTTTATTATCTTCTTGACTCTTTCTATTAACTCTTCCTAAACTCTTTGGTAACGCTTTTTAAAATTTATGCTTGTGGCTTCGGAAGGTAAGTGGAAAAGTCAGGATGTGTATGGCCCCACTGCAGCACAGATTTTGGTGAAGAGTTTGGGGGAGGGTGTGTGAGAGAGCTAGTGCCAGGCTGGCTACTTGTGGAATGAATTTATTTGAGAAGGGATTTCTTTAGCAGCTGGTGGTTTCCTCTTTTGACCTGTGCCACTTCCAAAGAGGGCTCAAGATGGTTTAGTGGTGATGAATTGGCAGACTTGTCACTAAGCTGTAAATCTTGAATCTGCCTTGCTGGGTTGAGGTGTGAACCCAAGATCTAGAGGAGGTCAGCATTTCAGACTGCTGCTGTGTATATAAAACTCTTAAATCTTCTTTAGTGAAGGAAGTACTGTTAATAATAATGATATTTTTTTTTCACTTTTACAGTCTCTGCTATTCCAAAATTATTTGATGGATATCTGTCTTATCAAGTAAATGCAATTGAGTTAAAAATGTTCTTTTTGGTTAAAACCAAACTACCCAACCACCTCTTCTCCCCCTCCCACCCCCCCCAACCTCAAACCAAGAAAAAGCCACCAAAGTCAAGCCCCGAAGAATTTTTTTCTGATATGACTTTAATTTTTTCTAGTTCCAGGACTGGTATAGAAGAAACAAAATATCTCCCTTGTTTGAAAGTCCCTTATGATACTGATATTTTTGAGTGTTATTCTGGTGTTTCCATTAGCAAGATAGGTTTCTATATAGGCTCTAGATTTTTAGACATTGAGTATTCTTGGGCTGCATATTGTTGCTGCATATAAAGTTCTTGGGCTTTTTATACTCTATTCTTTTTCAAATTGTCAAAGGAACTGCCTACCTGGCATAGTGCAACCTTAAATTAATTCAGCTCACTGTGAATGAGCTGCTGGGTCTGTGCTTGCTACTGCAGAGCAACCAACTCAGGTGCAAAAGGCAGTTTATCTCTACTATTAGGCTTAGCCTTACTTTGTCTAAGCCTTAGACTTATTTGTTCTGGTTCTGTTACACTGGTCTTCTTGCTGGTGGTCATCCAGTCTATGTCTATAATAGGTGAAATGATAAAGGGATGAAATGCTGCATTGTAGTGGTTAACATGTTAAAAAAATATTGAACTTATTTATTGTAAATGATCACAACATTTTCAACCAGTTTGTAGAAATCAAATTATTTACAGCTTCAGTAGATAAAACATATTTCTAATAACATTGAAAGTCTTAAAATCAAGTGATGTGAGGGTATTTACAACTCCCTATCATTAGCTACTGGGTAGATACATGCATGCTCCTATGTAATTGAACTGAATGAGGAGTTTAAATTGAGATGCTTATTTGTCACACCAAGACCGAATCCTCTCTTCACAATAAAAGTCCTGCAGGTTAAAATCAGCTGTGAGAAAGGGTTACTCTCAGCAAGAGAGAAAATTTGAGAGGGTATCAACAGAATTTCACCACAAAAGGCTTTGCTCACATGCAATCCCATTATTTCAAGTACAATCTACTCCATCTAAAATTAGCATATATAATTGAATAGTGCCAAAGGCTGAAATAATTTGCACTTAAGCTCGTAGCATTTCTTGCAATGCTAAACAAACAGATGTATACACATTACCCAAGCAGAGACACCCTCTGGGCTTTATTCCTCGCTATCCCCTCTAAATAAATGGACTTCAGAACTGGGCTTGAGATACTATGATGACTGAAATGCTCATCTGGAAATCCTGAAGCTTTTTAACACATAAAGTGGTGACCTCTGTCATAACCTAGATTTGCAGATAGCTGTTAGATAGCTCTTTTGTGAGCTGCTGTTGGTTCTGATTTTGAATAACCATGGAAGTGGTAGAACAGTATTGCTGACAGAAATAATGTTCATTTATAGAGCTTTTCTATCCGAAGACCTCAGAAGTGCCTAAAATAAAGTTAGTGTTCTCATTTCGCTTAGAAGAAATGGAAGTCCCTAGTGACAGTTTAGTCAAAATCACGCAGCCAGGTAATGACAAAATCAGAAATAGCACTGCGGTAGCTACCCTCAAAACCAGGACCTACCTTCTTGGTCCCTCCTGTGTTCTCAGGATGGATAATCACTCACCATGAGCAGGAGGATCATAAACAGATCTCAAATCTGCACACACTTCTTTGCCAAAGATCTCCGTTTTTTTGTAGCATCACATGTTGGGTGTATTCTCTCAGAGCTGAAGTAGTATGGCTCGACTGGGTTAACTCCTAAGCCTTTTTGGTGTGGTTTTTGTTGCTGTCAGAGATACTGTTTGTCGGGGGTATGTTGTATACTGCTGTGTGAAGAGTTTAGTTGCCAGAGCTGAATCTTTCCTCAGGGAAGCCTCTGTTTTCATGCTTAATTTTTAATCTGATCTCTACTAAATGTTAAAGAATTAGTTTAAGCACTGGCAGACTCTCCATTGTGCAAGCTGAAAGGAACAAGTCTGTAGAAGGCGGCAAGGCAGCAAAACTTCAGTGATTCTATGAGGGGGCTCTTTTTGCACAAGTTGCAGTTTAGCCCCACTTTTCAATCACAGCTTATTGTTTGGTAGCTGAGTTATTCTAATGTGACTGAGAGCAGAATCTAGCCAGGAGGTTGTGATGATTGCTGAGCAAATGTGAAGTACATGTGCTTTTCCCTGGAGTGCGTGTGGGTTGCAGCAACTCAGCAGGTAACTCAGCCACCCTCAGGGCTTGACCTTATATTTCACATCAAGCTATAAATTTTTGTTGTGAGTCCAATTTGAATTTTTTCATTCTTCTTGTTAATTTGTTAAGAAGCAGCCTTGTGTGAGGTGCTAGGAGATATGGAAGAAAATCTGGACTTAGGCCTGAGAAAACTTAGGTTTAGCTCCTGTACAGAGCTGCAGTATCTAGGCTCTTGTACCTGCATAGGGCTCTAATGGTGTTATCTTGGACTCTGTTTCAGGTGCAGGAATTGGCTTCACATGCTTCTCTTTGAGGGTTTGGAATAAAAATAGATCACTAGTATAGACAGAGACTCCAACCATGTTTTGCTTTAAAAAAAGAAAAGAAACTAGCTAGTAATTGTTTGTACAGTGCTTTTTGTTCTTCCATTTTGCAAGAAAAGTGTCTTGTTGCTTATGCCCATTCCCCAAAGCAGGAACTTGCTGCCTCAGAACTGTCTTTCAGCAGGGCTTCTTTTTCTCTTCTTTTCTTTTTTCCTCCTCCTGGGGGTTAAAAATAGCAAGCAGTAAGAAGTGATATTGTATACAAGGCTATTACACTTTTGTCTTGGCCTGCTTAATGTCCTTGACACATACCCATTTCACCCAGGGACAGCCACTATGCAAATTGGCTAAAAGCTCCATTAGGTTGTTCAAGGCTGGGGAAACCCATCTGTCAGTGTCTGTGACACAGCCGGGCTGGAGTCTCACGTGGGAATCTGTCCTTGAGATACCCAGGCAGCTGAGTTTCTTTTAGCCTCTAGTGTTCCCAGAATCAAAGGAAATTGTTGTATGCTCTTCATCTTGCTGCTGTTTGTGTTTTTATCGTTCCTTTTTTACCTTGATCCCTTTTTCAGAAAAGCACAGGCAAAGACTGAGAATTAACAGGGAAAGATGTGTTTTATGGGTTTTTTTTCAGTTGCTTTGCCATAAGTGAACAATTATGTGTATTACTTGTGAAAAAATAGAACAATAGCTATTTGTTGTCCTGAAAGAACAACTTTATAACCCTTTTCCATATTTTCCTATGTGATCTGCTGATGACACTTATGAGGTGGATATTTTAAAAAGTCTTCCTGGGGATTAGCTGCAGTTGGTATTTTCTCTGCGAGTGGATCAGAGGAGCATGATACGCTAACAAAATACCAAAGGATGCTCCCGTGAAAGACTTTCATTGAGAAGATTTGAATGTGGGGCCTGGGACTGGGAGTTGCCTCTGCAAAGACAGAGAAGCCCAGCTCCTGCACATAGGTTTGGGAGCAAGCTTGAGTCTTCTCTGCTTGGCATTCCCAGGGAAAAGCTCCTGCAACAGCACTTACTGTACATCTGTTGAGGGAAGCCACTTGCTTTTTCTGCTGGGTGAAGGTAAGGTGGCAGAGTGGCAATTTTGCTGTTTTCTTCTTTCTTCTGCCAAGGACTCCATAAAAATGCCTAACCATTGAAGCACTCCACGATGGATGGTACAGAAGTAGTTGATACCCTGTGAGTCCTACAATCAGCAATGCTACAGTGTTTTGTAATATGAGACAGTGGCAGCAAAATAGTTCAGATTTTCACCCCATTAGAGCAAGAAGACTTGGCATACGACATCAAAATAGTGCCCTTCGAAGTGTGTAGGGTCTATATTGACAGACCTCTAAAGCTCTTGATTATTTCCAGCTGGTGTCAAGTAAGAGCCCTGAACACAGAGTATCTGGCAAAATAGCTAGAGTAACTTCAATGCCCAGTGGTGTTCAGATGTATGAGATAATTATAGCCTTCTCCATAACAGATGCTCTGTTCTCCAGTTTGGCACTTTCTTTCTTCAGCATGCAAATAATTTTCTCTACTTAATCTAATGGCCATTTTGATGATACAGATACAGTTTTTCCACCAAAAGATAAGCAGTGCATTTTCATGGAAACACTTATATAGCTACAAGAGTGGGATTTATCTTTATCATCCCATTGAGGAAGAAGAAAAACACTTTTGATAGTACTGTGTGGAGACTGATGACATGAAGAGTTAATGTGTTGGAATAGCCAGGATCAGTATTTCCAGAAATAGAAGTCAGTGATTCAGCAGTTCTCCTTCATTTTGCCAAGTGCAACTTATTCAAATCATGGCATATTCTGCTTTCTGTGTTCCAAACCCAGTCACGTAATAAGGAGGCTTTTAGATTAGCATATTAGTTTAAATTTCAGACATACCATTTTAGTTCTCTCTCTAAGGCTCCCAGTGCTTCTTTTTTTCTCTGTCTCTGGAGGTAACATAGACCTTGCTGTAGCATGTAATTCCCACTAAAAAAAAAAAAAAATTAAATACCATGATAAGAGAGATTGTATATGCATTTTTCTAGAAGTTTTTGCCGGCTTTACACAACCTTTGTTCTCACAGTTGAGTATATTTTCATACTGCCCCAGTTCTTTCAGTGCCTGTGTGAGTAGCTCAGATTTGCCAAGGGGAGCAGAGGGCTTGCAATCTTGCTCAAAGCCATTTCTGCATTTATGTTTTTCTGGCTGTCTGGTCAGACTGCCACATCCTAATGGGAGCCAAAACGTAATTAAACGGTGAGTTGAACAGCTTGCTTTGAAAAGAGGTGAACTCTGCTTCATGGGACGTTTCATTAAAAAAACATAAATATAAAAAGGCATAAATATTTGGCCTTCCCTGTGCAAGGGATTCCTGTGCATAGGCGAAGTAAAAGATGAAGTAGAATTTTTACACACATTTTAAGAAATTGTATTCCCAAGGCTGTTGGGAACAAAGAGCCTGCTTTGTCCTCAAAAAATTTTGGATTTCATACTGAAGTCCTGTTTGAGAAATGAATACTCCTTAGGGCAAACTCTTGCTGCAACTGGCCCTATGTGCAAGAGGGACGAGGGTGTGACATAAGGAATTACTTCTTTGGCAGAGGAGGAGGGAAATGCAGAGCCTTTCTCACAGCAGGTCCGGGGTACAAGGGCCATTGCAAAGCATAAGCTGAAACACTTTCTAAATGAATGTAGAAAATTATGAGACTATGTAAAAAACTGAACCAAAACAAAACCTGAGACTTGCTAAGTTTTTGTGGCCTATTTACAAGTGCCTGAGAAACAGATTTTAATTTTAGTCAATACTCACAAGCCCATCAGTGGAGCAGCACAGGGGGACACCATTCTAAAATAGCTCTAGCAGATGCCACAATAATATGAGTTCTCCCCGTATCTCTCGTTTATTTCTTGCTGTGTGTTGTTTCTTACTAAACCCGTTCCCTTGACAAATGCAAAGATGTTCTTGCCATTGGATAGAATAGCTAAGTGCAGTTGTCACAAACACTAACTGGCTTAACCTTCTTGTTGCATAGCTACTGCTGCTGTTAAATATTTCTTGGGCTCACAGAGATCTTTGAAATTAGTTTTAATGTGTTTTCTTTTCATATACACAGACCATGGCCATTAAACAATGGCAGCTTGAACAAAAGCTATTCTAATGATAACAGCAATGGTGTCAGTTATTGGGATAAACTGTCAGAGGGAGGCTGGCCATCAGTGGATCACTGCAACAGAGCCTAGAAAATTGAGAAAATTAACCTGCCAACATAACCAATAGCCCAGATCTTCAGAAAGGGTAATTATCCTACTACCTCACTTAGCGTGCAAGTGTTTATATTGGTACTAGATGTCAAGAGACCTCCTATCCTGCCAGTTTTACCTTCCCTGAAGAAAGGCTCTCCTTTCATATCCTTGATTGCTTTAAATGCAAAATATGGTAAGTTGATACTGATTTATGAGGCATCTTGGTATTCACTTCCCAGCCTTGTCACACAATTGGTATTATTTATTTTAAAATTTATTAATTGATACAAAGTGCCAACACCGCTGTCCACATTCACTTCTGAGAGTTTCCACTCTGTCGCAGAGTGACGAATGTGAAGAAGGGATCAAGTGCTGCTGCAAGGCAGTGGCCCTCTGCTGAGTGATGCTGCCCTGAGATCCTGAGGGTTTGCATGCCCTTCTTGGTGGGACTTACGTGCTCTTCTGCCCAGCATCCCCCCCCCGCTTAACAGCCTTGTCTGCCCGGGGGGACTGTGGTGGTCCTTGTGTGTGTGTTAGTGCTGTCTCTCCTTGGCAATGACAAGGGCACGACCAAACCCTTGAACCATAACCTTGTGAGAGAGTTGGCTGTCTCTTATCCTAAGTGGGATGGCAAAGGGAGCTGATCTTCTGATGCCACCCCATAGCTAATAAATCCAGCTAAGGCACTTTTAAGCCCTTGGTTGCAGAGTACAGAAATTGCAGGCTTACATCGGACAAAGTGTTGACAATTCTTTCTAGGTGGTAGTTTTTCTTTTTGGTAGGATTTTGTTTTTCTTTTGTTTTTCAAAAAAGCTAAGTTCATTTAAAAAATCTGTAAATAGAAATGATAGGCTGGAAACACAGGCAGCAAAAGTAAGCTAATTTGGGTGTTTGTTTGAATAAGATCAGCTACTGCTTATGAAGATGAAAGTGATTTGTCCTGTCCTGATTTCATTAATGAATGTTGTATGTATATTTAAAAAAGCTCTGATCAATAATGAAATATTTCAAGAACCACTTGAAATTCAAAGTCATGAAACATAACCAGAAACAGCTGCATCATTTTGTTAGTATTTTTGTTGGTAATTTTTGAGTGCAGTGAAAAAAACCTGGTGCCTGGACTCTTGACAAAAAAATACATTGTAAAAAAAATTCTTGAACCCGTCTATTGTCTGTGAGCATTTGTTGCCTAATACTCAACCTTCTTTATTATTCTGTTTGTAATGAAGCTGGGTCTTATTTTTGTTGCCAGTAGTTTGATAAATGGCTTGAGAGGAATCGATGGTGATGGCCTTGTTTGCTCCTTAGCAATTGTGTCAGGGGAGGGGATTTTGTGTTTGTTTGTTTTTAATTCCCTTTTATTGGCATAAATGATTTTATTAAACATCAAGGTCAGTTCACAAACTCGGGATGTTGGGTGAGAACTGCTAATCAAGAGATCTGTTGTTTAAAAGATGTCTTTAAATTTGGACTCAAATGTAAACTGGCAGAAATATTACTGTGATCAAGTGAGTAGCTGATAAATGCTATTTTAGCAAGTAGGCTGCTAGCCTGTGGAACTGCCCTCTGCGAGGGCATCTTCAAGTAAAATGCTGTGGCTAATTTTATAAAAGCTCAGAACATTTTAGGACCAAAATAACAATGTTTGTAATTAGGGATACTAAAATAGAAGCAGTTGGATCCCCGAGGATTTAAAAAAAAAATAAAAATCTCAGTCTCTCCCTAACTCAGGTCTGCTGACATGGCTGTGGCTCCAGCACATCCTGGGTGCTGCCTTGGGAATTTGTGGCCAAGCCAAACCCTTGCTTCAGGGAGAAGCTATCCCTTTTCCTCAGCCACAGGCACACTGCACAGGGAGAAGAGTACATGAGGTAGTTGATGGAGCTGTGCTAGAACTGAGGCAGCAAGGTGATGATAAGCTTTAGAAGCAGGTTGTCAGAGCTCTGTGTAAGTTGAATCACATTAGCTCTATGCCCTCCTGTTGTATGCCGTGTCATGTTAGGTAACACTATGATATATGTCTGGGCTTTCATGTATTGCAAAGGATTATTCATGCTTCCCTTATGCAGGAGAAATAAAGGTCCTAAATTAATTAATAATTTGGCTATTTTTATGTGCAGACTGTGGTGCAACTTCAGCAGATTTAATTATACCCTTTGTTACGTTTGAATTTACAAATTGACTTCAATGCACCTAATAATGAACCTCTGGATAAGGTTTTGAAAAAGAAGTGCTGTGGCTGCTTTGCATGGCTGTAAAGGCCTGCATGGCACTGTTTAGGAAAAGGAAACAAAAAAAAGACAAATATGATCTGGTCCTTTATCTTTGAAGTCTGTCATCCAGCCTACAATTAGCTGCACCTCAGTAGTGCCAGGAGGGAGGGATGTGGCCTGCAGAGGAGTATGGGATACTCCAGGTACAACAGTTGCCAATGAGATGAATCCACTGGAAGGTTGGTGTTTATCCATGCAGAAGGGTACAGTAATAAATAGGCATCTGATAACACAGTGGTGCCTAACAAAACAGTTTGTCTGTAGCACAGACATTAAGTAGTTTGATTCAGGCCAGAAATGGTTCTGAAGGAGCATATTAATTAGAGGTGGTCATCTTTAACACTGTGCAGAAAGCAAATGACAATGTAAGTAACAGATGACACATTATGAGAACCTGCTTGTATAAGTGTCCTTTACTAAACTGTTATGGAGATGAAAGTATTCTGACTCCACCTTTAGGAACATATTGTATTTCCCTATTTATGTTTGTTTCCTATCATGTGATGAGGTGCAAGAGAAGGTGCTGCTTGCTAATTTTAGCCTTGCAGACTGTCACTGCAGAAACCTGGCAGTTAACACTCTGGGAGGGTGGCAGTGCTTTAAGGGAAACCGGGCTGTCTGTGTCATCATTCTCGATGCCACTCATAGTGGGGAGCAGCGGGGGGAATGTTTCAAAGTCTTGTTTTCCTGGCTTGTGTTAATGTACTAATAGCTTCCTGCAGAAGAATTGCTGAAGACTGTAAAAAAGCATTAATGAGAAAAGCAAAGCTGTTACTTTGGTGAATAAATATAAGATATGGGGACTGAGAAATGCAGTGAATATTACATATGCATATGTAACTTCATAGCCATCGCTGTATTTTTTCAGAGCTATGGTACTGAATTGCAGGAATCACTCTGCAGATTGACTCTCACCTGTACTCACCTGTTTTGCCATCAGAGCCTGAATAAACCCTGTTTTTCCAGATGTTCTGAGTCATCTTTATGCAGCTGATGATGTTTAGAAGGGGGAAGGGAAAGAAAGGGAAGAGGATGTCAGGAGACCACTTGTGGCTCAGAATACAGCCTGCAAAGGAACTTTTAAATTGTGTCCTCCTTGCCAGACCAGTGGATTGTTGAAGGTCTGCTGGCTACAGAGGCTGTTCCAGATGTGCTGGGAGCAGGGTGAGGTCTCAAGGTCTGAGATGGGAGCAGGGAAATCTGGGCTCTGTTTGGCAGCCAAAAGCTGTGGCATGGTCCTTCCCAGAGGTGCTGTGTTGCTGTATCTATTTCTTCCTCTGCATCATTTCCTCTGTTGAGTGTGGTAGGATGAGGGAATTGTAATGTAAGTGGACCTCAGTGAAATATATAATAACCTGATAACAGGTTGTTTCTATCATTGAAAGACTTCTTGTCCAGCAAGAACTGCATTAGCCCAGGGTTCATGAAAAGAAATTTAGTGGCAAGCCACTGCAAACAAATTAGGCATATGAGGGATAGCACAGATATTTAACTTAAGCAGAGTTAAGAGTATCAATATATTTTTTTGTCTAGGATTCCCTTTTTTTTTTTTTAGGAGAAATCCCTATGAAAAAAACATTTTTTAATGTAGACTTTTTTTTTAAAGTGTGTTAAAAACATCCAGTGCTTTTAATAGTCCGACTCTCTACTTTGTCAAATGCATCACCGTGTTAACAGTGTTTCTGTTTACTTGCAAAAGATGTGATAGCAATCCCCCTGTGTGGCTGCCACCTCCTTGTGTTTTTGAAGGTTGTCCACGTAAGATATGGGAGAAAATGTTTCACATAAAATGTTCTGAATGGTAGGAAGAAGGTGGAAAAAGAACCACTGCAAAATTTTTCTTGTAAAACAAGAGTGGGGGCAAGCAGCATAAATTACACTTTTTTGGTGGCAGATTTAAAATACACAGATTCTTTTTGTCTTTAATATAAAATTTAATTCTAAAACTGATTCCCACAAGGAGGTGTTTAGAGGACTAAAGTCTAATGGGTCAAATCACAGAAGATGTAGGATGATGATCTCCATACAACATCTGGTTAGGAAGTCGCAAAGTGAAAAGTGTTCTGGGAATATTTACTCTCTGCTTGCATTTCTCATGCCATTTCATAAGATGTTCCCACCTGTTATTAGCAACACCAAATGTAAATCTCTCAATTAGACAGGCCTTTTGTTTTCCCAAATGGAGTGTTTCTTACAGAAACTGTCTCAGCTCCTGTTATCACACTCTGCTAATTCTTCTAGGGGAAGTTAAGATTATATAGTCAAAGAGTCAGAAGTTATGAAATGTTGGAATTCTTCATGAGCCTCGATTTGGACCTTGCGTGAACAGCCATTGCCACGTGGCCATTTAAATACTTGATTGGATATGTTGTGCTTTCCACAAGACCCCAGCCTTTGTTGTATTTAGTGGTAGTTTGGTTCATTGAAACTAGCATTCCAGCCTGGCGTTGTCCTCAGGCCCACTGGGGAGACTTGCAGTGTTTGTTCTGCTGTCTTTCTGTGTCCCATTGCAGTTGTTTTTCCAAATTTTCTTGGACCAAATTCCCCAAAACTGAGGCTGAAGTTATAGTTAGCAGATTAGATCTATTGAGTGTGACAGTTTGTGTCTGAAATTTAGCCTAGATACTCTGAGTGCCTGAGCTGAGTATACTGCCCATTGGGACCTATGCCTTGATATGACTGGGGAAGTCAGGTTCCCTTCACCATTTTAAGAAAATGATTTAAAAAACTGATTTAAGAAAATGATTAAAAAAAAAAAAAAATCAATTTGTTGTAACTATGGGTACATTTAATTTAAAATCTTACCCAAACTGAACTTTGATTATCTGAAGGCAACTGGTAGTGGCATTAATTGTGTAACTTTTAGTCTCAGAGATTTTTAAAGACTTGTCAGTTTATTTAATTTCATATGATTGAGAACCAGACTGCCCTTAAATTAGTGCTGCTTTTTCTTAGAGAGAGTTTCCTTAGTCTACGCTGTAGATCTTCAAAGAAGCCGAGGAATAGGATTTTCAGTATTTCTAATTCCTTTAATCCAGGGATATTGCATTAATGTAAATACTACTGCTGCTGAAATCTATGTGGAACATTGTTGTTTAATAATGACTTTAGCAAATGAACTAAACTTAGTTCAAAGCATAGCAAAGGAATAAAGTTCAGATGTCTCAGTTTTAGTAAATCCTTTTTGTGCAGTTGAATTTGATTATAGGATGTACCTGCACAAATCACTTAGTAGTCATTTGTTCTGTAAGTAAACTTGGAGGGCTTTTAGCATATGTAATGTGTGAGGTGAAGGAGTTTTGTGCTGAGTAGTTTTTTCTTATAGAATTGGATAGACTGATAATAGTATTTTCAGAAAGCCCTTATCTCCAGTTGGCCAACCACTCCCCCCACCTTGGTGTTACTTGCAGTGTTGGTGAGGGTGCACTCCCTCCTGTCGTCCAGCTTGTTGTAACAGTGCCATGTTGTAAGCCTTGCTAAAGTCAAGGAAAGCAACACCCACTACTCTTCCCTGATCTGTGGAGAGCTTGTCCCAGCGCAGAACGTGAGCAAGGTGGCCAAGTCTTGTTTGCCCTTGCTCATCCATGCTGGATGCTCTTGTCCTTCACATGCACAGACACAGCACCTATGAGGCTTTTCTCCTTAGTTATGCTAGGCTGTGGCCAGCCTGATGACCCCCAGATCCTCCCTCTTCTGAAGGCAGATGTAATGTTTGCTTTTTTTTACAGACATCAGGAACATCCTGATGGCCTCCAGTTGCTATGGCCTTTCAGAGAAAGATAAGAGAGAGGTGCCTCTGGGTGACATCGGCCAGCTTCCTTGCAGTTTGTGTTCCGTAGCCTCTCGCTGGCTTCCTGGAGTAGTTTCTAACTTAATTCTTCTCTTCCTGGGCAGCACTTCTCAGCCCAGGCCCTACTGCTAGGGGAAGACAGCCGAGAGAACTGGCAGCTGACCTTGCCAGTGGAGACTGAGGCAAAGAAAGCACCAAGTGCTTTCATCTGCCTTTGTCACTTGTCCCCTGCCCTATTGAGCAGTGGGCAAATCTTTTCTTTAGTTTTCCTTTTGCTGCCGACATGCCTGTAGACAAGCTGGTATTCCTAACTAATTTCTCTTTCTGCTCCAGCTGGTAACACTGTGTGTTATTATTACTTGCTAGAAGTATTGTAGTTGCTGCTCTTCTCCATTCTGATTTGGTAAATGTAAATTATTTTTCGTTTTAGACTTGAACTCTTTTTTTTGGTTTTGTGCAACATTTGGTGCATATGAGCCTCTGACAGTGGTATTAGGTGGTATTAAGACTTTCCGAATATTTATATGTATCTGATTTGAAATATAAACCTTATTGTTATATGCCATAATTCTTCAAGCTTCTATTCTAAAGCATGGTACAACATTCATTAAGAAAATGTATTAAGGGAGATTTACTTTCTTCCTTTGCTTATCCTGATTTAACATTTGAAATTACTTCAAATACATACATATTCTTTCCAGAGGAAAAAATTGCCGACTTAAAAAATAAATCATGCATGAATGAAGACTATTAAAAGGTCAAAAAGCCAGAAAGCTAACAGAAGAGATTGGGGGCAATGTTGCAGTGCAGAAGGAAATTTAGGCTTTTGTTTATCAGGAAATACATCATTTGGATGAAAAACAGTAAATAGAGATTTGTTTCAGGAATTTAACATATGTACCCTGTTACTCTGAATTCCTATTGCTTGCAACAAGAGTACCTCATATCTCAATTAGTGGTGCGTTGGATTTTACACAGATGCGTAACGAAGCAGCTGTGTCCCCACATTGCAAAGCTCTTCACCTCTGAGCACAAAAGTTTAGGTTCTTCTTATTGTTACTTTGCACTGTATGGAAAAAACACGTGTCACAGAGCCAAAAATGGTTTAGGAAAAGCATCTTCAGCTGACTCTGTGGCTGTTAGCAAGACACTTGGCTCATTGTGCCACAACATTTAGCAGAAAATACTGATGATTTGGGGGAACTGAGAAAAAGCAAGTTGTCATGTTGAAATAAAATTTCTCCACTATGAGACATTCTAAGTGTACCAGAAAAAAGAGAGTAGGTTACCTTTACCAAACTGAAAGTTAGTTTTGTGTGGATATTTTAATTGAGTCAACGTTTCTGAGTGCATGAGTCAAATGACATTTGAAACTTTGGACAAGCAGAGTGGCACAATCTATTGTTGAAGAAATGGGAAGAGCCTGAGAACTTATACCACAGTAAATTTAGATATTTTAAATTTTCCCCCCCCTGCTCTGAAAAGTGCTTAAAATCAGAGGTAGGGGAATCATTAGAGAAAGAAGTAGGAATTAGATGGGAAATGATTTGCTGAATGATACTGGATTGCAGTGTTAAAAGTGATGGGTCTTTTGCATATCTAAGCAGCAGGTCAGGTTTATCTGTATTCAGATTCACTGATTTTGAAGCAAAATGGACATTCTGAACTTACTTTTACCTTTCAAAAAGAACTTCATAGCTTTTATTTGCCTTCTAGGAAAAACATGCCAGAATCTCACTGGTTGCAAAGAAACAGTTGTCATCTTCCAGTGACTCTGAGTATTACAAAATTTCCATCATTCAGTAGTCCTGTGGTTCCAGGACCTTGAGTTGTGACAACAAAAAGTGAGTGCTGGGCAATAACTGCTGTGGCATCTGCCAAATACCCCTGTGAGTGGGCTGATCAATTAGGACTTTTGCCTCTGTCTGCATTTAGTGTGAATATAGAGTGCATCTTGAGAGTTTAGTGCTCAGGCTTCAGTTCAGCCTAAGGTACATATGACTTCCTTGTAAGAGTATGAATGGAAACAAAAATGTGGCAATACTTTCTTTCATAGATCCAAAAAGACCGAAGTGTTGGGGTTTTGTACTCACAGCATGCTTAAGTTCATTCTCAAAACCAATATAATTTACAGAAAATGGAATTTTAAGGAAAAAAATAGAAATGTCTGTAAATAAATTGGGTGTCATTCTAAAATTCTAAAGATAGGATAAATAAGTTCTCTATTTTTATATTAATTATTCAGTTTATTTAGTAAATTTTGCCTCAAGTGGATTTGATTGATGTCTGGATGATATTTTAATTGTAAGTTATGTTAGATGCTTCTTAAGTCAAAGAAAATTAAACAGTTTTTCCCATACTACCTCCCAAGTCTGCCACATGAAGTCTAAAGAAAATGGAGATTTGATAAGGCACCAGAATCTGCAGTAACAAAGTGGAGAGAGAGTGCTTGTTCATATTCCTTAGCATATGATTTAAAGCCCATAGTTGACCCTAGCTGAAAAAGTAAGTCCTTAAATTGCAGAATGTTCCTGGCGTGTCTTGCTCGCCTTCCCATGTTCATAATGCTTTGTGTGCTCCTGGGACGCCAGTAATGTGATGCTCAAAGCTCATTTTGACCTGAGGAAGGTCTGGAATTCACCTCCTTAGCAAGTTAAGGCTTGCAGAGTCCCATTCCTCCAGTCTTTCCATGGGACCCAACAGTTTCTGAGGTCATGTATAATGATGACTTCATTATAAAGTTCTCTCTCTTACACAGACAGCTGGTTTTGAGAATGTAGAGGAGTATCTAGAATGGGACAGAGAGGCTCTTAACGTGGAGTTTCAGACCCAGCTGCCTGCAGTGAGCCCTACATGTGGCCACCCCAGCTTCCCTGCCTCCTTTAGCCTTTCTCTGGTACAGTATTCAGGGCTGCCAGAAACATGAAGGTGACCTTGGCCAACTATGTCCATGGGCTGATGCCTTAATTCTGACCCCTGTGGCTGGATTCTTATCCCCACCATATCAGCTTACTCTTGGAAGGCTTTCTAGCTCTCCTGTAAATGCCATTATATACATTGGTCTCACAAGGTTGGTTGTGTCCTCTTCTTCCTCAGTGAGGAATTAGGTATGAACTGTAATGACTTGTGTGGCCAATTTTTTTAAAAGCTGTTTTCTGTCATGAACGTGCTGGATGAGTTTGTGCTGGAAGCAAAAATGTGGTGAGGTTTGTGATGACTCATATCTTCTGTGGGCATCCTCTGGCACCCTGCCTGGGACCAGTGTGTTACTGTAGCTCAAGGGGTCTCAAAGAAAACATGAACTCTGGCTATTGTGAAATGCCTCAAATTCTGTCCTGATGATGCCACGCTGTTGTGGAAAGGAAAAACCATTTCCAAACTCTGTGTTCCGTGGATTCTTTTGGCCACAGGACGGGTGGCACAGCTCATCTTTATATATACTGGGTGGAGGAGGTAGAGCTTCCCCATACACATCTACAAAAGATTGTTGTGGTACCATGGCGAGATGATGAGCCACATTCCTGGGGAGCTCTGCCATCCCTGAATCCTCCATCCCAACAGGGCTTATGTCAACAGTGGCAGATTTCCTGCTTAATTCTTCTGTAAGAAAGATAAACTGAGGAAACTTGGGTTGGATCTTGAAAAACCTTTTTGGTTGGGCTTTCTTTCTGCAAAACGAAAACACATCTGCTTCTGATCTCTGCTTGCCAAATTCTCAAGTGGGGAGGAAAGAGAAGATATCGATGTTTAGTTTTGTTCTGCGCTGTAACTTCAGGTTTATGTGGGTGGCTTTTATTGCAGCCAGGTTCTTGCACCAGTGTTGATGCTGGGGTGTGTGTGGACTGTGTGCAGAAAAGCAATGCAATGCAGCACATGCCTCCTGCATCTCATTTCCAAGATGCTTTTAGTCTGCCACATGTAAACAAATACCCAGAGAGTAAATTTAGTTTCTCAGAACCAAATATGTGTTTGTTCTTGCAAACATTTGGAAAGTTAAGTATCAGCCTCTTAGTCTGCATTTTTATTCTTAACCTTCAAATGGACCGACAGCTCATTGTAACCCTAAAACTGGCTATGTGGAAATGTAAATACAAACAATAATTTCTTCTTGAATTTGTTATTTCCCCTCTGGTTTTTTTTACCACAGAGTTGTTGTATCACAAGCAGTAATTGCTGTTGTATTTTGGTCTGTGCTCTAAAATATTCTTATTAGAGGAATTGCAGTGTTTTATTGTCCAGATTGCCCAGATTTAGTAATTTCAAGATCTAAAGTCTGTTCACATTTAGTCCCAGTACATCAATAAAATATGAATGGATTGGATAATGAAGCAATAACACTAATTTATGTCAAAGGATATAGGCTATTGTTTATGAGTTTGCCAAAGTGCCAAAATACTTTATCTATAGAAAGAATTCTTCTTCTCCCTTGTGGATAAATAAATAATGCCTCAGGAATATTCTGTCTTGGGAGCCTCCTGCCATGAAATAAATGGGAGGAGACAAGGCTGTGAAGGTTATTTTCCACTCTGGAAAATATTTATTTGGTGACACAGCTCTTATTGCTAGTATTTGGCTTTTTAATGCTAGGGACTAAATTTTACCCTCCTGGCTGGATGTAAGAAGTAAGTTCAGAGAAGTTACCACATTTTAGACCAGAGCTACAGGTAGTCTGTGGATAAACAGAAAATTGCTTATGAGGGATGAGTAGCTCTATCTGTGGTATAATAATATGTAGGCAGGAGATGGTGAAGACCTGAAGTTGGCAGCCCAGCAGCATCTATTACATCTATTTAGTGACCAAAACCAAGGCAGGCAGTGATGGCCAGGGTATTCTCCATCTGCAAACAATGCCTCTAATCTCTCTGCCATTCCCCTGTCTTGGACTGGTTTTTGCTGAGGCCCATTCGTCCTCAGGTGAGGTGATCTTCAGACTCTCCTGATGATATGTGCTCTAATCCACTTTATTA
The DNA here is from genome assembly GCF_041296385.1 of Aphelocoma coerulescens. Taxonomy (NCBI): domain Eukaryota; kingdom Metazoa; phylum Chordata; class Aves; order Passeriformes; family Corvidae; genus Aphelocoma; species Aphelocoma coerulescens. The sequence goes on from NC_091015.1 coordinate 49,545,427, forward strand.
TTTCTACTTCATCATACTTCAAAATAAGCTGCTTTACACCCGACCACTTTGTTTTTGAAATTTCCTGTTGATAATGGTGGTAGTGCAGACTATTTCAGTCTGTCTTACTGGAAATAGAAGGTACTATGATCAGTGAGAAGATTTTCAGGCTTCTAGTGTATGTCACCCTGCTAACGACTCCTAAACTCTCAGTGCTCTTGAAGATAATCAGAATAGTGAATTGCTGAAGCTTTTTCTTTGCTTGATTGGTTTGTTTTAATTCAGAAAACTGCATAAAATGAGACCTACTTTGCAGGTAATGTCCAATAAAGAACTTCTCCCTCTTCCTGTGGATGCCTTGATTTCTCTGTATTGTCTACCTTTAAACGTTTATAAAATGCTAAAATCTGCGCAGTCATGATTTGGAAGAGAAGTATTTTGGAATGCAGAAAATTGAGCCAAATTGTGCCTGTGCTTGTATTCTATAGATCTCTAATGCTTTGTGACAGGTTCAAGGGAATTTTAAGCCTCAGGAGTATTTAGCCTACTGATTTCAACAGCTTTGTCTGTGAAGCAAAGTTCTCAAAGTATTTTACTGATCCATCAAATCCCAATTATAATCTGATGGTGGAATGACTACTGTGTCTCTTGGAGGACTAGGTTGGGGCTTTTTTAATAATTTCCATTTTCCCCAAGTAATCTTTTTTTTTCCTGTGTGAAACAAAAGGATAAACAAAACACAATTACACCTTTTTCCCATGTACTAAAGATATCGTTTGAAATAAAGCAAGTTCAGTGCATTAAAGAAACAGATCATAATAACACTATGAACACAATTCTAAGTTTGTTTTTAAATTAAAAATTATTATTAATGAGAAAACTAATTTGGTATTTTTGTATTTTAAATTATTTCATTCATTCAATTTAGATACAGAATAGCAAAATCATTGTATGCAGAAATCACTTTTATGTGCAAAAGAATTAGGTTTAGCTCTAGTTATTAACTTAGACTTTAATAATATTTTTCCCATCTTTAACTAATATTGCAATCCTTAGTAGTGTCTTTCATCCAGTAATCACAGAGCATTATATATGCCTTAAGAAGGTAAGGAAGAATCATTACAGATTAGTAAACTGAGATGTAAGGAACTTAAATGACTCGCATGGGGTAGCACAGTGATTTTGCAGTACAGAGAGTGTAACCCGGCAGCTCTGACTCACTGGGCTTCTTGTATCCAGCAAATCACTTTTATAGGCCTTGGAAGGAATTCAGAGAAATCAAAATCCTCTTGAGGTGTGTTCTGGCTTTCTTGATTGAAAGAACTGTGAGGGAACAGACTTTGAACCTTATTATCTGTGTTCATCTTCTGCGTTTACTCACGTTTTCACATGCCATTCCTTTACAAATTGAAAATGTTGCCAAGTGGTGAGTTGGTGCTTCTACAGAAACAGTCTAGGAAGCTTTGTTACTGTGCAGAGGGGTTAGAAAACTCGGGCTCTTTTACATCTGTTTATTTTCTCTTAAATGTCTAGGGAAAGACCTGACTATGTGGGGAAGCATCCAAAAGAAGCTTTGTCTTCCAGGCCCCTATTGGCCAGATGGGAGATAGGCAATAGCCATGTCTGGATTCTGCAAGAGCGGTGAATGCCCTGCAAACTTGGGAAGAAAATTGTAACTCAAGGTCCCCTGACTGCAGCCTTCTAAAATAGATGAGGTGTCTGTGTTGCCCGCTTCAATGTTCATCTTTTATTCACTTCTCTGTTCCACCTGTCTACGGATGAGAAATACAGCTTACCTTCTGGTGCTGTTCCTCACTGAGGAAGCAAACCAAAGGCAGGAGAGTTGCTGTGACACTGATCTAAGTCTTTTTCCTGTATTTTCCTTACTGCTCTGTTTTATCTTCAAATGTGGTGACTGTCTTTTGCTTAATAGGAGATTTTCTGTTCACTCAGCTCCAAAATCCCATCAACAGACTGAAAGTTGGTGGCATGCTCTTATCCTTTTTCTAATTGGCCAGTAAGAACTCTCCAGCTCACAAAAATTACTCCTTTGTACAGTAGCGTGTAGAGAGAACAGTGTTTTCCTAATGTGAGCATTAAAGTGGTATTTGCACAGTTTACTTGTATTTACTTTGTCTTATTTTATTTTTCTCATTTGGGAGTGAAGGGAATTGTGTTGCAACTGGGCACTTAGACCAATCTAGCAGCTGGAAAACACTCCACTCAGAGTGAAATGGATAGTGTGTGTTCACAATTGCTTAAATAACACATCTTTTAATGTAGGACTGTGTGTCGCACTCATTTTTTCATATAAAATATGAACTATGATAGGAAAAGTCAACATATCTGTGTTAATAGGGAATCTTTCCAAGACCTCCCTTTCAAGTGGATAAAAGAGTACAAATCTGGGATAGCCAAAGGTGACTACAAACAAATTGGCTAGTCCATTAGCATAGCTGTCCAGCTGCATCCTAGGCTCTGAGGCCACTCCAAAACCACAAGCCCGACCGCCTCAGAAACCTGCCAAGGAGCCAGCTGCTGCTAATAAAGCAGACTCTACAACTTGGCATCTGGGGCCTGTGATTCCCATCCAAAAGGAATTGTATGTGAAAAATATTTGAAATTTGTCTTTTTAAGTAGTGTTTTGCTTTGGAAGGAAAATACTTTAGTCTAAACTTGCAACTAGTGAAAACCTACCTAAGAGTACTTGGTTGCCATGGAAAAATAAATACTGTACTTTTGTAAGGCGGTTGGATGTTGGAAGGAGGAGCGTTATTCATTTAGTATCCAAGAGGCTTCTGGTTCAGCATTTCTGGGTTATTTGCTTAGAAAGACCAAGGTGTATCTCATTATTCATGCTTAGCAGTGTGCAGTTTCACAGGACACTTTGTCTCAGAGAGTTGAACTGTAGGGTTTAAGCACAAGGGTGCATTCCTGAGAATGGATAAGAATTAGCACATTAATTTCTCACTTTTAAATAATGAAAAAGGAGAAATTTCATTCATTTTTCAAAGATGAAAACAAATCCTATTAGCCATCCATGCTAAATTAATAAGCTGCTTGGAATGATCTACAAACCACTTCATTCCCCACACACTCTCCACTGAATAATGAAGCATGAGAATTGAAAAATGAGTTGGTTGCATTGGTTATGTGAAAAATTAATGGCAAAACCAGCTCAGAATTCCAGCTCTCTATTGAAGTGGAACATTTAGATTTTGCCTATTTTTTTTTTCTAGAGCTGTAGGTCCTGGGCTTGGTTGTGGTGGCAAAACCTCTTTTCCAGATTTCTACAGCTGGTGTCAGGGTGTTTTGAACCAGTCTTGACAGTGCTGCTCCTTCTGGCTCTCGAGGCAGAGAAGTTAAGTGCTTTGCCCCCAGCCATGGAGGGGTCCAACATCAGAACAAGGCACAAATTTCCTGCTGCCAGGTGTCCAGGCGGCTCCCCAGACAGTCCCCCACTTTGGCATTGTCCAGGACCAAGTGGTCCATATCTGGGGTCATCATTAGGTTGCCAGTAATTTCTTTCACTTCAGCTATTACTTGGAGATTACCAAACCAGATCCTTTGCTCATTTAGAGGCAAAGCGCATACTTTTGCCATCAGTCATACACTCAGCAGCTCAGGAAACAAGAATTCAAAGCTTTCTTCTGACCTGAAGCTTTTAGTCTGGCAACCAGCCAGAAGATGTCATCAGCCTCAGTGCAGGCAATTTTGTAATCTTTCTGCAGATGGTATTCTGGGGTATTGGATATGCATGGAAATTACTGTGGGCTGCTGTGGCTGAGATTTATTAGTGAAGAGGGTTTGGAGTGTAGCAGTGTTTGCTGGGCTGAGAAGATCAGCATCCCCCAAAGTGGAGTGTGGCTGCCTCTCTGCCCACCCTTAAAGCATGTCTGAGGACATTGCTGTGAACCCAGGCATCCATGTGTGCCTGTTGTCTGAGCAGTTCTTACTTGATGGAGAACCTGTCATATGGCCTCATTCTCTCTCTGTATACTGGGAACTTTTTTTTTTTTAATAGCTGTGGCCTCAAAATTGGCGTAAATGTAATTCGTGTTCACTTCTACATCCCCTTTCAGCTGGCTGAGAGGGATAAAATGTCTTAAGCTTAAATTAGAATTAGGCCCCCAGTGTTTTCCTCAGTGTGAGGATAAAGATCTTATAATAGAATGAAAATTGCTCTTTGTATTTCAAAGGTAAATTTCCACTTATTTTTTTTCTTTTTCTTGCTTATTAGGTTGGTGTGAGAATAGGACATTTACTCATTATCCCCTGCTAAGACATATATAATAATAACAAGTATTAATTAAAGTACATAGCACTTCACTGGCTTATGGAAAGTTCTTTCATTGCTTTACGTCATTTACGTGCATTCAGTGTGCATGGTAATCTTGGAGGTGTAGGGTAAAGCAGTAAGAATGTAACCTCGACCTCTATTTTGTCTATTTATTTAACCTTATTAATGCTCAGAATGTGCAAGATTACCATGGGTTATTTCCTCGGCTCTTGATATATTAAAGCCAAAAGTGTTATACAGAGTCATACCTGCCTCTTCCATGGCCTTGCAGTGCACAGAGATTTAAATATGCTTTCAGGCATACCTATGTAAATACCTATGTATTTAACACAGGTTGGTGTTGCCTGCAGTGTTATCCAGCTAGGCTGTAGCCATGACATGGAGCTAATTTCCAAGACGTGTCCCGTGTGCTGGGGCTCAGCTGAAGTGGTTGCCTGTGCTGGTACTCAAGGCTGCTGCCTCAGCTCTCTGTTTCTGGGAATGACACTGAAGCTTGAGTGGGTGGGGATTACCCAGTGATAAAATGTGTGTGCAGAGAAATATGATCTGTATGCATTAAGTGCTTTTGATTGTCAGCAAAAGTATCTGTGCAGAGACTTGGGGAAGGGAGCTCATTGCCCTTTCTCTTTTACTGGAGATGAGAATGAATGTCATTACTTGGTAGCATGGTGATCACACTGAAAACCAGTGTTTTTTTCCTTTTAATGGCTCCTACTTGAGTCACATTACAACCAGGTGAGATTGCAGAGGAATTCTGATGTCTTGACACTTGATGCTACGTTCACTCTCTCCTGGTTTAAATGGGAGAAACTGGGAAGAAGGAAGGAGAAGCCTAGGAGGAAAGGCATCGGTGCAAGTGTGGTGTTTCATTTGATTGAAACCTCTGAGCATCACCTGTCACTGATGCTCCCCTTACATTCTTCAATTTTCTTTTTGTTCTTCTAAATAAGGGACTAAATAAAGGGACTTGTTTGAAAGAGTTTAGAGCTACTAATTTAGAAACATCCATCTACCAAGACTGTGATTTAGTGTGTGCATAATTATAAGCACTAAAGTAGAGCCACTGACATTAAAGGGGCAGTTGATTAGCGTGATCAGAATTACTCACAGACTTAAACATTTTCTCTGTTCAAGGCCTAAACACAGAACAAGCATATTAGAAGTTACTAAAGTGTCATTGCTGCTATAATGAAAATTGCAGATGTTTTGCTTTTATTTGTCCATTAGCATAGCATGGTTAACTTAGCATTGGACCAACATTTACCTGCTGTTGTCGCTCCACATAAAGCTAGCAGAATGAGCTGATTGGGCTGTGGAAATGGGATTTTCTCCCTCTCAGCAGGCAATTACATTCCTGAAGCTCTGACTTCAGTTCCCTTGGCTGCCCATCTGGAGCTCGGTCCCAGGATCCTCCAGTTCCTGCAAGTTCTCCTCTAGATCTCAGCTTTTCTGTGTAGGTCACAGTGGTGACAGGATGGCCTCCTACTTCCAACCACTCTTCTGTTCTCCCTGCAAGCACTCTGTGCCATGAGTAAATATTCTGGTGGTAAGAGAGGCAGGGATGGTTGCAGCAAGTGAAATTCCCCATTGTTGCCTCAGATCAGAGATGTTTAGGTAATTTTTCTAGCATGTGGGTGTCTTTTTTCACAGCATGTATTTACCAATGAGTTAGGGGAGAATACTGTTTTTCCCTGTGAGAATGCCTCCCTTCTTAAGCAATATTTCTCATTGGCTGTGTGTGGTTTGTGGTTGTTCAGAAGTGGGTACGATTTTGAGAGCAGAAGGTCTTGGCCTGATCATCTTTTCCAAACCCTGTTTCTCTATTGCAAAAGACATCCGTAATAGCAGAGTGTTTTCAGGCTGCTTTGGAATTTTTTCCTCTTTCAGACTAGCCAACCCTCTGCCACCTGACTGTGCATGCACTGGGTGCTCCTCATATTTAGAAAAGACTAACTAGGCTTCTGGCATCAGCTTCTGTACCTTCGGCTAGATAATATTATTTGTGTTTTAGCGTACTCTTGGAGCAGATTGTGTTTAACTTCTTTTTTTAATGCTAGTTACTCCTTGAGTATCTGTCATTTCAGAGGTTTGTTTTGTGATCTAGGTACTTTAATTCCAAATTAAAGAACATAGTAGAATAATGCATTTCATAGCGATGGCTAAACCCAAAATGTTGGTTGGTCCTGTTTTGCATTTTGAAAGGCATTACTGGCTGGGAGTGGATACAGGCACCACAGAAGTGGGTCAGGGAGGGCAGGACAAGCATAGCATAGTTCTGGAGTTACCTGGGTAAAGCACATGCTTCTGCCATGCTTTTGCCTTTTCCAGTAACAAGCCTTGTTGTTTTGCTCTGTTTCCAGCAGTCCTATGCACCAGCTCCCCACCCCATGGCTCCTCCCAGCCCCAGCACAAACAGCAGCAACAACAGCAGCAACAACAGCAGCGGAGAGCAGTTGAGTAAAACCAACCTGTACATTCGAGGCCTTCCACCCGGCACCACTGACCAGGACCTTATCAAGCTGTGCCAGCCGTAAGTGCCCTTAAAATACTCAGTGTCTTTCTGTAGGAAGATGTCAAAGCTGGCCCTCCTGCTTACACTTGTGTGGCCACAAAAAGGCATCAGAAGCCTCCTGCACTTGAAGGTTGAGTGTTCGTCCTTTAGTTTGAAGGGCTAATTAATGCCTGCTAAAAACCTTCGGGTAATGAGTTTAGGGGAAGAGAGTGGTGAGGGCCTTCACGTTGACTTCTGTTTACTCCAATCTGGTTGATTTCTTGTCTTAAAAGGAGAATTTGCATGGCAGGAAAACCTCCCTAATGACAGATTTTATAGTTATAATGATCTGTGAATCACAACCCAGTGCACAACACAACATGGGTGTTCCTCCCTCAGTCATTTATCACATTTTATGATTGCTGTGTCACACGTTGCTGTGCTCAAAGATTGAGAAGTATGAAACCCACTGAAGGTGGCCTTGTAGCCGTATAATTAACATCTAATTAACTACTGTTCCACTGAAAAATGATGCTGTAGAAAGTGGCACCTTCTACCTCCCTGTTTATCTTGAGAGTCATATTTGCATATTGTACTGATAAAGATTGGTTTTATTGTGTTTTATTCGTGTTGAAACCAAAGAGGCGGCATAAAGGAGCTCTTTGCTCCTCGTGCATCATCAAAAGAGCTACTTCCTAAAACGTTGCACTCTTCTACCCTTCTTCTCTTGACTGAATGTAGTGGGCAATGTGAAATGACAACATGATTGGATTTCCAAAGTCTTGATTATTATTGATGACATGTGGGAGGGAAATAGAGTTTGAGATTCCAGCTAGAGATCACCAGGGTGGAATTTAGCATAACGCATTTTTTTGGTGTTGAAATAAGAATGAGAAATTTGAAAAAGAAAAATCCACTTGTTGTGATGCAGACCTGCAGTACTTTTGCCATAGAATCATCTGTTCCAAAAGACAACATCATCTCTGTATTTTGTCATCAAAAATCAGCCTTTCAAATAGGTATCAATAAATGAAATTTGGTAAAGTAAGGAACAGCCTGGGGCTGATCTACAGACCTGAATCCAAATGAATATTGTTTGGAAGCTTTCAGTAGGAGTAAGAATTTAATGGGGTTTTACCATTTTTTGACATTCCGCCTTTCCTGACTTTGATCAAAAATCCTGAAATGCTTCCCTGAGTACACTTTATGTGGACAGGACTGGCCAGGATTGGAGTTAGCAGTCTTACTGAAGTGATATCTGGATTTGAGTAAAATTATGTGAGCTTGAAACTCTTCCCTGTGACTTTCTGCTATTAAAGCTTCTCTGGGTAGAAGTGACTCACTGTTCACAGGAGAATAGTGTGCTGGTGAGGTTTCATATTTCATGCAAGTTGAAATATGAGTGTACCTGTCTGACACTTGTACAAACTACATTCACTGACACTTCCCACATGTGACAGTCACAGATAATCCCAGTTCAAGGGCCAGATCCTCAGTAGGTATGAATTGATTGTAGTCTGCTGATGTTCAAAAAGCTATTTTGCGATACATCTTCTTGCAGCCTCACCCTTCTGCAGTTCACAGAAACGCTTTCAGCTGATCAGGACTGAACTAACTATTCCTAAAGGAGCCTCACAGCTTTGGTGCTTAGTGCTGCCGTCATGGTGTGAGGCTGTGGTGTGAGCAGTGATACTTGAATCATGAAGTTCAGAGAGTGCGTCCCCTACCCCATGTCTGCGTATGGGAAGTGCACATCAAGTATCTGAGAGCTTCCTTTTAGCACTGTGGCAAAATTTTTAATGTGCTCCACTAAACTTAATCTGATACAAGATTAGAGGGCTTTGTCTTGTTGTCATGGGGTTCCTGTGTGAACAGATGCTCTTTAAGAAAAATGCTGACGTTCATTTTGCTGTTTTTTCTATCCTTTGGCTGAATGTCAGTGAGGAGAAACCAGATAGTTCCTACGACATTTTTTTTCCAGAAAATTAAAAGAATTAATCAAAGCAGAAGAAAAAGACAATGAAGGGAAACCTAAACATTTGAAAATACTAGAATTTGTACTGGCAGCTGTTGCAGTGCATTCCCCTCCCCCCCACCTCCTTTCCAGGCTGCAGTGTGATCTGAGAAATGCTTAAATCTGACTTTTGCTCATACCCTTGTCAGGGATTATTTAAGCAATCTCAGACACTCTTGCTCATGACAGCAGTGTGTAGATTTTAAGTAATATGTTGCAAGATATTGTCTTTATCTTTGCAGGTGATTACACAGTAGAGGTAGATAAAGGTCCAAAGCCCTTATCTCTTCACCTGCCCCCACCCCTGAAAAAACCCTCAAACCCAACCCTCCTCCCGAAAAACCCCACTCAAACCAAGCCCAACAGTCTGCTGCTATATGAACAAGAAGGATTTTTCTGCTCAGAAAAGTTGTCCTATGTAGAGCTCTCTCGTAGCTTACATGGCTGGGGCTTCACCAGGCATTAAAGTCTTCATGTGAACAGGTATTTGCAAATGAGCAGGTGATGCTGGTTCTTAGGTTTCCTGCATAGCCTCATATTAGCATCATATGCTACAAGATGTGAGGGGAAAATCTTAATTCCAATCCATAAACTATTTTATTATTTTGTAGTACAATATTTTTGGAGAGCTGTGTTTAAGGGAGGTATTCACCAAAGCTGGCTTATGTTCAGCACACTGGTTCCCACAGGCTAACTCCCAGTGCCTAAAATGAGCTCTTCTGAACCCATTTCCTCTACTCCAGCATGGGACAAGGCTGCTAGCAGTACAACTATCACTTCTAATGTCTCACATTTGGCAGGCGGAGGAATAATGTACTAACCCCACAGTATTTCTCTTTCAGAAGTACAGGAAATGCTGGAAACACTTAGGGTTATGTACATTATCATATCCCATCCCATTTTCAGGTTTAGACCTATGGGCCACCCTTCAAGTCATGTGTAAAGTTTTTCATTTAATTGCATTTTGCCAGGTGGGTTAAGGAAGAGAAACCCTTTAATCAGAATTGTTTGATAAAGTACGGGGCTGTTTCGGTAAATCCTGCCTGCTTTTCTGTCTTTCTGCTGTGTGTTTTTTGTTGGTGTGCATTGCACACTAAACAGAAAACAGCAGACTGGAGTACCATTGATGCTTGAAGTGCAGAGTCCATTACATCTGATGTGAGACATTTCTGACAAATGTTCCGGCACTATCAAACCTTTTATCAATTTGAGAGTAACCTTGTCACAGTAATCTGTCAAACTGTTCATATAACTAAAGGAAAACAAGTCATCATAGGCTGTACAGTAGCTGAGTAAATGAAAAAAAAAATTGCTACTGGAAGATTTTTCTTTTTGTGTGGTTCTGATCCTCAGTAGTTGGTTTAACATGTGTCCAGCAGAGTTTCATCAAATTCGCTTTTGCAGTAGGGAGCTGTTAGGTTGCACTGTATCTTTTGGGGCTCTATACAATAACTCTGTCAAAAGTTACATCGAAAGAGTAAGAGTGTTAAAGCAAGCAAGAATCTGTTCTTTTGTGTATGTATCATCCTCTGGATTTTCATAGACACTGAGTAAAGCAACTTCCAAAAATGGACCTTGGCCTCTCTTAACCTTTTCTGAGGTTCTTAAAAAAAGAGGCTTTCTACCTATCTGTGATTATACTGATCATCAGAATTTATTAGTCTAAAATTTAAATATTTACATATTTCATAAAGATAATAGTAAGTATCAAATAGTTATAATTTATTTCTTGGAGGTACACAGTCTCTGCTGGTGCAGTGGTATACACCATGATATGTGTATCTTTCCAGTCAAAATATGCTTTTCATCAAAAGGGAAGATAATCAGCCTTAAAATGTAACATTATAGACAGGAAAATTTGCATGGTGTGTCATTGTACAAACAAAATACAAATTATTATCTTTGAAATATTCATAATCTGTCACTTTAATTTTCATGCATTGTCTTATTTTTCACCCAGAAGAATTTCAAGATCCTCTTAAAAACATACACAGATGAATTAGTGCCTTTTTATTACACTAAACATATCCCGTTCTTCCTAACTGCATCCTGGTGAAGATAAGTTGAAGGAACTCTCATGCACAGACTAAACACTTGAGCTTTATGATTTTAAAACATATTTAATTTAAAGAACTCAGTCTGTTTCTCAAGATTTTGTTGTTTCTGTCTGTCCTTACATTTTTGCACTGAAGAAGATTTAGGCCGAAAATATTTTAAAAAATAAAATTAAGCTTTGCAGAAGGGAAAGGAAATTTGGGAAAAGAGATATTTTATATCTCTTTCTTCCCACTTTGAAAAATTGGCTTAAAAACTGCAGCATTTGACTAAACCCCAAGCCTTCTGCATTGCACAGTTAAGACAATGACATGTATTCAAAAGATAATCTCTGTCCATCTTGATTCAGTCAACTTGACTTCTTTGTGTTCCAGGGTAAAATTAAAGGGCTTATTTATTTAATTAAAACAACAACAACAACAGTAAAAATATCTAAACCTAAAGAGAGTAAGTCTGTATGCTGCTCAGGCTAACTCTTGAGGAAGATGAGACAGAATTCTCTGAGGTTTTCCAGGTATGGGTAATCCTTGCTGCGTAATGATTTCCATGAGGGTTGCTTTCTCTAAATAACTTCTAGATTGATACTGTTGAGCAGATTACTCAATGTTTTGGGATTGTTTTGGGTTAGTGGGGTTGGTTGTTTTATTGATTTTGGATTTGTTTTTTTTTTAAATTTCTCTTTTGTCTGAAGGTATCCTGATTGACTCCTTGACAATTCATCAAGTGTGAGATTTTAGCCTCTCATTTAATTTTGAACGTCCTTGGTTTTGTCTTGTGGAATGTCTGAATAAATATTCAGGCTGTTTAGATTACTGTTTAGATTCTACTAAAGGGCTAGTCCCAAGGCTAATGTAACTGAGGTTATCAATTGAAAAGTCACACATTAATTTACTTAAATTCTAGACTGTTTTTGAAATGAACTATGTGCGTTCCTTTTGCCCTCACTGAAAAAGGCCGAGTTCATTGAGGTTTCAGAAGGGTTCAAGGTGCCTTTCAGGATAGGTTGTCTTGTTAATAGTTGCAACAAGTACAACATTTCCATTAGACCAAGCCTTATAGCAAGTCAGGATGGTCATTCCTGCCATCTGTTAAGGCAGTAAGAGTTATACATTCCTGACTATTTTCATTTTCCTTTTATTTTGTTTAAATAACAAGACCTTATTATATGAAAACTGATGAAATGAAGGTGTGGGAAAAGTAAATTCTCTTCCTTTCCTGCTTCTTACTGCATTAAAAAGTTAATTAAAAATAATTACTGTGAACTATATATAAAATAAAGGCTAACCAAAATACAATTGCTGTAGTGAACTCATAGCCAAAAAGACCAAAAGAATCTCTGCAGTAAATCTGTTGTTCCACAATGAAGTCAGACAAAGTTTGCACCCAGTGTAAACTGATGTTCTCATCCTGACCATGGTGAAAACAGAGAGAGAGACTTAGACTTACAGAGTATTAGGCTGTGTCTGCTCCTCAATTTTTAAGAAATAGTCTTTGGAGTGGTGAAGGCATTTACTGCATTCTGTAGCATTCTGTATGTTAAAGCAACGTGCACTCTGTCTTCCATATTAATTCAAGCAGAACCACAGCCTACATCTCTCCTGTAATTAATATCAGCTGACACCATTGCTCTGTGATGTAGCAGAGACTGAGAGGGCATGAAGGTGAGAGCACTCATTCAATGGGATTAGCTCATATAGAAACCATGTGGCATCACAGGGAATAGTTCCTGCTTAAAATCTTGGTAGATATTTTGGTTCAGTGTATCCTGGTAATATGAGAACTGGGAATGGTTATGAAATCTGCTGGAGAGATCAGTCTTCATGGGAACTAAAGAAATGCCCACACCTGACGGGAGAAAAAAACCAAAATTCCCCCTCTTCCCTCCCCTTCCCTCTTTGTTACTCCAAGTAAAATCAGGAAAGCAAAGTCCCAAGAAGGGTGTACTGCTGGACCAAGCACAGCAGAGTTACCCTGCTGGACTATTGTGCTGATAGAAAGCAAGGGGGGAGCTACATGAGTATATTCCTCTCATTTGTTAATGTTTGTGTCTCCAGACCAGAGAAAAACGCACTGATGGGTTAGAGTGGAGAAATCTGTATTCTTCTCAAATTCTTTATGTCATGGGCTTTTCCTAAAAGTTTATTAAGAGGGGTGGGAAAGGGGAAAGAAGGTTAATTCTTTTAAGTCAAAATGCTTTTGCTCAGGAGCCAAATGGTGAATGATAAGGATGAATAAAGTAGGCATTAAAGCAGAGAAACCTGATGCTGTTAATTCTTGCATTGAAGAATTGTCTTCATTGTATGGTGCTTATTAATGCTATGAGAAACATTGTGGGGTTACTCTCTAGGTCTGAAATCATACAAGGCAGTGACCTTGAACAAGGATGAACATTATTTCCTTGAACAACATCTTGGTTTCTGAGATCAGTTGCTTTGCAGTTTTGCTGTCAGTTATATGAATATTATATCTTTGCAGTGTGTAAATATGGGCATGGAGGTGTACAGGGTTTTTCTCCTTTACCTGATATCGTTGAAAAATTATTTGTACGTTCATGCCCACTGAAATAATCCCCAAACATCTTCCATTGTTAGAAACAAACATTAAAGCTGCCTCAGTAGGCAAGGAAATCCTCTTCTTAGCTTGCTTCTTTCATCAGGGAAAACAAAACTTTAGGTCAGCAAATGCCCACAGTACTACAGAGAGCTCCATCTGGGATGTGAACGTTCCCATTGTCAGGAAGAAAGGCAGCAAAATAATCTGCGTAGAGTAATAAATGAGCACCTGCACTCTCCTCTGTTTTGAATGTGCCTGTCTTTTCACTGGAGTGTGACAGAGTGTCAGTGAGAGTTTCTCATCTCATTTCAAGTTGGATGAACCTGATTTAATGGAAGATATGGGAGGAGGCAGCATTTTCAGACACTGCTGCTGAAAATATTTCTTCTGATGAATTTTAATTAAAGTCCTTGTGGAATAAGAAAGAAAGAAAAAGAAAAAAAAAAACCACAACTAAAAAGAGAACTCAGAAATATTGAGTCTTCTGTGTAGCAGTGTGAAGGACATGACCACAACAGCCACTTGTTTTGCTTGCAATGTGGGAGGGGTGTCGAGATAGGAGGGCAGCAAACTTAAGAGCTTCTTCTGACCTGTTCTGAGATGTATGTGTTCCCACTCTTTCCTTGTCCTCTTTCTTTTTCCACTTTTCCAAAATATTTTTCTGGAGCCAGTCAACCACAGCATCGCCATCCATTCATGAGGCTACTGATGTAGCCATTTGAAAGTGCTCATGGCCAGAAACTGTCCAAAGGGAAGACAGGCTCTCCACCATATAAGTCTTTGGGACAGGTCTGTTTTGCAAATGTGGATGTTGCTCTGTGAAAGGGCTTTCATAACTATGGATCTCTCGACAGTCTGAATTTTCCAGGCCCTCAAGGTGTCTTGTAAAATTCTCATGCTTGGTTTCTGCTTTCCAGTAAGGGGGCTGGTTTATATGCTATTGGTTTGATAAGAGTTGCTTCACTGCCAACCTTTAAGTCATAGTGGTGTTTTGTTGGGGTTTTTTAGTGAAAGTTCTGGTTATCTTTATTTCTTCTGTTTTGAAGCTCATCCATGTGTTTTAGATTTGTCGGCATTTTTGGTGTTTGTTCTCCTAAATTCCATGGTGTCAGGTTCAGTGTGTCTTTCTGATCTCATATCCTTTGAGAATTGATGGCAGCAGTGGGAGAGCAGAGCCAGTTGCTGTCTTACATGTGCAGAGAGTGGAGACGGAAGTTCTGTGACTGGCATGTGGTTTATACTCCTTAGGAGTCACCAGCTTTTGAGGGGAGAGGGAGACACGCTGTTCATGTTCTGACATTTGTGTAGCAGAAATGTTTCTGTAACCTTTCTCTTGAAGGTATGACGCAGATTATGTTCTGCTCTGTTTGAGAAATACATTGTCCTAAAGCTTTGCTGAAAGGAAACAATACCAGCTACGCTTAACAACCCCCTCCCCAAACCAAGAATAACCTGGGCTCTGCTTCCAGCTAATGGCAAAAACCTTAGTGCATGCCTGCAATTTCTATGCAAGAGGAAGTGGCAGGCCAACTTTGGTGGCAAAGCTATTGAATATTATCAGCACGAAAACAAAAATGTCATTGTGTTCAGCTGCTAGACTTTCTCATACCATTCCAAACAAGCATCGACAAGAGCTCTGTGCTATGCAGCATGCAATGTCCTTCATTCCAAGTATTTGGTAACTTCCCAGAATTATTTGTGTGACAAGTGTTGCTACTAGGTTTCTGTTAAAAACTGCAAAGGCTTTAATTTTTTTTAAAGATGTTCACCAGAGAAGGAATTTCTTAGAATTGTTGCATCTACGTCAGAGGTTTTTATATTTGCCTTGTTTTAAACACAGACAGGAAAGATGGAATGTTTTCAGCCTAATTTTTAAAAGATGTTGATCTGATGGAGATCTAAAAAGGTTTTCTCTATCTTGGGCATGTATTTTCTGTGTCCCCATCATGAGCCCTAGGGAAGGTGGAGACCTCTGGATTCTGGTTCTCTTGGACGGTACCTAGCCACAGCTCTGGGGGCAACCCTAAATAAAACAATGAACACAAATAGCAATGTGGAATTATAGGACCTAGTCTGAAATAAGATTTCTGCCAACAGACACCCAAACCTATGGAAGCACAGCAGTCTCTTCAAATAGCAGTTATTGCAGGATCACAGGCATGCTATTGTTTCAGTGTTACACAGGTAATAAGTGAAGCATTTATGGCTATTACTGCCTGGTGATCTCATAAAAAAAAAGAAAACAGACATGCTTTCCTTACTTCAGCTTCCCAGCATTTCCCTATTCTTCTGGGGTTATAATCCAATTATGAACCTTCAATTATTTTCTGTAATTCATTGATTCAAGAAGAACATTAACTTTTAAACTTCTTTATAGTAGGAAACTAATAATTAAAAGGGATAAAATTATTCACAAAGTCACAGAATTTAAGATCCAGAAGAGACCAAGGGACAGTCTACCGTAATTTTCTGGTTGATTCAGATCTTTAAATTTCCCTTATTTTCTTTTGGACTAAACATAGGAATTTATTTTGATGTAAAGACTGTGTTCCAGAAAAGCACCCACTCTAACTGAAGATGTGAAAACACCAGCAAACCTACCATTGTTGCTAAGAGCTTGTTCCTGCCCATCTCTAAACCTCTAAGGTTTTGATTACCTTTAATTGTAAATCATGTGTCTGTCCATCCTCAGCTGTGAGCAACAAAACCCCATAGAATGAGAAAACTGCAGCACCCTCAAACCTTTATTTTTAAAAGTAAGGAATTTGGATCTAAGCCATACCTAACAATTTCTCTACTCACCTTTAATGTATCTTGTCTTCTCTGCTTTACTTAAATCAATACCAAATTTAGAATTGCCAATTAAATGGATTATGACTAGGAAGTTTTTTTGATTACAAGAATTTAACACAAATATTTCAATATAAAATTTATTAAGTGCCTTACTAACAAATGAAGTGCCTTATAACAAATGAATTCCTATCACATATATGAACATACAGCCAGTTCAAGGACCTGAAGGATTCATATAGGACAATCTCTTGACTCAGAATAAAATGAACTCAAGGCAAGTGCTTCTAGATGGAAAGGAAAACTGATGCCTGTGGTTGAACAGAATGGAAAATTCCAAGTCATTGGGGGTTTAAGTGAAAGCAGGGCACTATACTCATGCCATGATTTTGGTCCCTGCTTAACAGAACTGGACTACAGACATAACTGTTAGCAGGTCATATAGATGTGGGAGACAGGTTGTAATGACACAGCTGTTAAATGCTATTAGCACTTTCAGGAACTGCAGTTGTTCCATCTCTGTTTTCACTGAGTGGTAAGAAAAAACTGTCTCTGATTTGGAATTGTTGGTTCTTACTAGATTCCTGTGTTTGTTGGTTCTTACTGAACTTAGATAGAGAGAAACAAGAATTCCTCTCAATCACAAGACCACATTTCTTGCCCCTCCTGTGTCCCTGCCATGCTGTTCCCATGGTCCATTGAGGACATGGGGCTGCTGTTAGTTCAGTGCTAGCAGCTGAATCTCCCACTGCTTCTGGTCTTGTATAGCTCTATAGGCAGCATACAGGCATTTTGTGGTGGATTAGAGTGGCAGGAAGTGTAACTACAGCTCATTGCAACTGCTTGGATGATGTTGTCTGTCAGTACAGTTCAGTGTGTAGTGAGCCAGCTATGTGGAACAGATGTGAACTCCTCATTCTTCCTCATTCTTTTTTCCATTGCTCCTCATCCCCCCCTTCTCTAATGCACTCCTCCTCTAAAGCGGGATGTGTCTGCAGAGTAGTCAGGCTCATAATGTCCTTAGTAGGTGCTGGTTAGCAGTGCAAGGGTATTGATGAGAAACTCAAGTTAAATCTCCCTTTGGAGGCTGCCGTGGAGTTTTTACAACTCACGTACATGTGGCATTTTAATCTCTCCACAAAGACTTCTGAGAGGGATTTTTAAAGCACGGTGCCACTAGTTAGTAGCTGTCACCAGTGTGTGAGGCATGCTCTCAGTGGAGAGTTTAGCAGCCCTCTGTTGCACCTGGAGCCAAAAGGTCGCCAAGGAAATACACGTCTATCTTTTCAAGCTGCCAAGTCACGGCAGCATCATGTAGGACTCGGGATGTTGAGCCTGTGAGAGAGATCTCTGCATCTCAGCAGAGTTACAGACCTGGGGACCTTTTTTGGCTGGGGGATATGCTGCAGCAGGCTGTCTGGTGGGGACGTCGAGGCAAATTGGACATGCTGAGGGCTCGTGGGATTTAGGCTGTGTGCCAGCAGTAAAGTGCTTGTCCCCTCCTAACGAGGTAGCCCTCTAGTCCTGCTATCAGGAGGGCTGCAGCTGCTCTGCTTAATGGTATTTAGTAACAGTACAAGCAGCAAAGTGTGCTCTCCTGTTACAAAGAAATCCACTAATGCTGGCATCAGGAGTGGCGGGTAATACAATCACACCCACAAAAATGATATTAACCTAACATTAAAGAGCTGTGTAGACCAGCAAAAGACAGGAAATTACGGAGTTCAGGCTTGAAACTTTATCCCTAACTCACTCATACGGTGTTGAGGCATTTGGAAATTTCCACAGATCATGTGATTTTATGAGACCTACAGTGGGGTGGATTGTCCTATTTGTATGCAGAGGATTTCCTTGGTTAATATCAGCCAGCGCTTGCGAGAGTTATATAAAGAAATCACGGTACAATGTACAAAGCGTAGCTGGACAATGTGAGATTTAAATATGAATTTCTTGGTTTGAGCAGTTTCCCCAACCCAGCTTTTCTGAAGTGCTGCATCAGGCATTCACTGTGTTGACACTTTTCATTAAGACCCTCTTCCAGTTTCAGAACTAATTTTTAGAGTTGGGGTTTTTTTCTGATCAACAGTCACTAAAAGGTTTTCTTTTGTTTAAATTTTACCTTTTGATTTAAAGACACTGCTCCTGTTTATTTAATGTAAACTCACTGGAACTAAGCTGAATACTAAACAAAACCCACTAAAGGCAACTCTATATCCATCTTCAGGATTTATTAATATTTTTCCCTATTTTTGGTCCTGCTGAAACTAGTAATGTAGCTTGTGGCTTCTAGCCCTCCATTGTACCTCCTGTAGCAGGAGGGACAAGGGGAAGTTCTTGCAAGAACCCCATGGGTCAATGAGGAGACAAGGAGTCAATTTAGAGTCTATCCACAAGATGTTTCTAAAGAAAACTTAAGCTGTTTTGTGAGTACAGTCATTTTGTTTTACCCATTGGCGTCAGAGACACTAAGAGTTAAGGGGAAAATTGTCTGTCACTTCAAGGATGGGAATTCACTGCAGTCAGATGTAAGGCTGCAGATCTCCCAGGGATGGTGAAGCCAGCAGGTACAATACTTGCAGAGCAGCTAAAATGGCAAGAAGTGCAGCACCCAGGTATTTTCTCACATCTTCAAGCAGGTCGTGCAATCTGTGCTGAAATTCATTCTGTCCTTGGACAGCCTTATGCCAGTACCCAAGGAAAACCTATATGAGCCCAAGTAACATCTGATTAGGGTTTGTTCCCATGTGGGGGAGGAAGGGAACTACCTCCTCTGGGAGAGAGGAAACTACATAATGGTTGTTACCTGGGAGAGATTAAAAAAAATTCAATCTAGTGCAGTTGAAGTAAAGAGTGACAGAAACCAGCAAGAATCATTTTATTCTTGTAATAGCTCATTTGGGGATTTTGTATGGTGTTTTCTGGGGATGATGAACTCTTGGTACGGTTCAGCTCCGAGGCTGTTACGATTTTTCCCTGTGTGCTTTCTGTGCTAAGGAGCTGGGGAGGAGTGCCACTGTGTCTGTCTGTCTCTGTGGTGAACAGGATGGTCATTAATGACCATGCATAGAACAGTAGGATGGCTGTATCCTAGGGGAAATCAATTTTCTGCAGAGAGCCAGGCTTGTAAAGAGTAGAAAATTTCCACTGAAAGGGGGAGGAGGGGAAAGGGAGACGAAATTGGCAGAGCAGGGATTAAAAAGTACAAAGGCTTCAAAAGTAAGGGAAGACTCAAAAGGCTTTCTGTTCAAGGTGGCTTTTTTTTCCCCTGTCAAAACCGAGCAGGTCTTGAACATACTAATCTTAGAGGTGGGAGAGAAAACAGCCTTTGGGAGAAGGTCGGGATTGTGGGACCATGAGGAGGTTGGGGAGAACACTTCCAGGGGTTTAAACAATTGGTGATTCTTTCTTCTTTTTTGAAGTGCATTTTTCTTTTAGATGGAGAACAAATATGCAGAACTGAGTCAGTACTGTGCATTTCATTTCCTGAAGGAACCTCTGTTGCAGATGCTGCTAGGTTTTAGAGCCATGCAGTGAAACCTGGGACCAGGTAAAAGCCAGCTGAAGTAGCTCCATGCTCTCCTGCAAAACTGGCATGACTGTGGTGTGGATGGGTCCTTGTGTTCCTCACCATGTGCAGGTGCAGTTTGGAATTCAGACTAGGGCCTGAATTTTTCTGCCATTGTCCACTCTTACGCTTTTGTGTCTCTTCTCTGAATCAGTTTCGCTGCAACATTGAGTGTCTCTCTTAACTTTGGGTGGCCCTGTGGCTATGAAAATTCTCCCAACACTCTAATAGTTTGCTTCACTCTCACTTCTGTAAATTTCCTTCTAATCCAACCTTGATCTTCCCTTTGCAGAGCTGGGGAAAGTTTTATCAAGCTGTTACGAGAGTAAAATGACAGTGTCCTAGGGAAAAAAAAAGCTATTTCACAGGGGAGATAAGGGCACTAAGCTGTAACTGGTGTTAAATATCATCATTCAGATAACAGCATTAGTAAGAGTATATTTGCTTAGACTTTTTAAACTATGTTTGTATGTTTGTGTGTCTTAAAAATGTAAGCAGACGTAAATCTTCGCATTTCAAACAAGAGGATGATTCTTTTCTGACTCTGCTCAATATTAAAGGCTAAACCAGAGATAAGATAACATACCATAAACATGGAAGCTTGAACAAAGAAACTGTTGTCCTGGGAATGTGGGAATCAAAAAGAAACTGAAGTCTGAACATAGGAAATTGTGTTACAAAATGGAATGTTGCATGTAGAGTAGCATTTATTGGCTCTTGAAAATGCAAAACAGTGCAAATCCACAGGTTTGTCTCTTGATCCTTGTGTTTTCTGGAGCAAGCCCAAGTAAAGTGAAGGGCAAAGGCATATGGGAAATGAGTAGCTAGAGCAGACCCTTTCTTTTGCCTTGGCTTCTTATTCAAGATGTTGGTCTTTTGAGAACTTCCTTTCTTGAACAGCAGAAAGGAAAAGGGTCAGAAACTCCCCAGGTCTGAGTAAGTGGGAGGAAAGGGTGCAAATGCTGTTGATGAATAAGATGTTTCAGGAAATGTGTAAATATATGGTCTGATACTGCAAGTGCTAGGTTGATGAAAGCTGGCCATTGGGTGCATTCAGGACTGTCCAGGATATGAATTCAGTTGTTCATAGTTGTAACTATTTGTAGAATATTTGCCAGTTTCTTGTAAAATGTATCTTTGACTCCATGAAGAATGACTGTGACCTTTTTACTTAGGTTTTGTGCTTTCACTGCTTCTGATGGGATGTTCAAAAAGCAGGCAGCTTGCTGCTGTAGGTGATAACTTTAAATTTTGTGTTACTAATTTTTAAACCCAGTACCTTTGACAGATTATATTTGGCAGATTATATAGGATGGAATATAATTTGTCTGTATAGGATATACTTCTTATTTGCATATGTGATAGCCGTAAGTGAGGCTTGTCAGCAGTGGGGTTTTGATCTACCTTTAAATCCAGCTCTTTTTATAAAGTGGGGAGTAGATCACAGGCTGGATTTTTTCCTTGCTATAATTTTTTTTTTTCCTTGGGATTGTTTTCTGGGACCCAAACCATGCAACTGTCAAGCAGTGTTTTTTACCCTAGCTGAGGTTGTTCACTAATATTTGATGAAGATGTAGCCCTTGGTGTTGCCATGCCTCAGATTTTTATTGCAAGGTTCACAGTGTTTGTTTCTTAAACCCTTAGTTCCTTAGGTATGTGATAAGGTAGAGAACTCAGCTTTCAATTCTTATAAAAAAGTAGGTTTCTTTCCCCCATGGCTCTAAAGAGAAGCGTGAAAATACAGCCTGAGTCTATCACAAAAGCTTGAAATATATAAGCAAAAGAAAAGGACATCTCATATTTATTTGTAATTTTTTAATGCAAAAATTGATTTCATAACCTTTTCTTGTGCATTAAAGAGCAATTGACAGTGCTATGCTCCTTGACCAGTTTCAGGGAGATGTGGATTGATTCCAGTGAATCACAGTTCTCTCTCTCTCAAAGTATGCCCAATACTCAGAATGAGGTCTCAGATTTTCCATGTGTATCTTTATATGGTTTGAGGATTGAATCTTATTTAATTAGTTTATTTGAAGATGCCTGAAGCCAGTAATATACAAAAGTCTTTTCTTGAGGGCTCCCAAGCAACTGAAGCTAATTTGCTTCCAAATTCAGCATTACTGGTCAGATTTCAAAATGGGCTCACTGTGTTTTTTTTTCAGTGAGTCTTTTGTTCCTGGGGTAAAATTTTTCAGCAGAAACATAAAATATTTAAATTCTTGTGCCTTTCCGTAGATCTGCCCATGGATATTTCAGAAAGGATGGGCTACAATGCATCTCTTCATTGCTTTCCATCTAGGGTTCTGCCTAGCAGGATCAACCAAGTGTCCTTTTAAGGACAGAAGACTGTATGGATATAAAGAGTTTATTTCTTTAGTGAATCCCATGGCTTGTCTCATCCCTTCCTGGTCCTTGTTGGTTGTTTTTGGGTACAAAGTGAGCCACAGCAGAGCACAGCAATTGCCAGTGTTGGCTTTTCTTCTGTGGAAGACTCCTGGCCAAGGTGTCCAGTAAGAGCAGCTGGCACAAAGACTGAGATTTTGTTTAACTAAAATTTTGTTTTTCTTAGGCTCGGAAGTACTGACTGATGAGCAGAGAGCTACAGGATGTGCTAGTTATGCTGCACAACCTGCCCCTTGATGTTTTCTCAAAGTAGAACTTCGACGCTTAAAAGACATGAGGCAATTGCTCCATCAGTGTAAATTAGGGCAGCCCTTGGACCCAGCAGAAGGGTACCACATTTCTGGAAAGCAGGAGTCTTATCCAAAGTGCAGTTTTTAATAAGGTTTGCCGCTCCGAAGATATTTATCCACCTGACATAGTGAGGCTAATATGTTCAAATACGTCCATCTGTCTTTGGATAATAAAGAGTGAAGAATTATTTATACAATAGACAAAGACTCTGAACTAAATATATTTTTAAACCTGTAAATGTGTTTTTGTATCAGGTGACTCTTCACTTAATGCTGCATTCACTTGCAAGTTTTTAGTGGATTTGAAAACCCAAAAAAAAATATTACATGGTTCATAAATTGTGTGTCTATATTACACGTGGGGCAGCTTCCCCTAGTTTGAATTTAATTGTTGACACGACTATCACTCAAAGGAAGGTTTTGGTGAATACCTGGGAGCTGTGGTGAGTTACCAGCCAGAGCAGATTTGTCTTCTTAAAACTAATTACTATGGTTGTTATAGGCCTTGCACTGAGGAAAGCAAAGCCCTGGCTGACTGGGGACATGCACTTGTATGTCCTGTGTACATCTGTTTGCTGTGTTTCAAGGCTGTAGGGAGGACTTTCCACACCAAACAAGCACATTAATTTATGAGCCTACAAACACAATTTAACCTTGAGAAACGTGGTTCATCCTGTTTAAGTTCAACATGCCTGAAATTGTGCACGTGCATGAGCATTTAAACATATCGTGAAGAAATAGCTTATCGAATCTGTCGTCACACACCCTCCTGAGCTGTCTTAATATTAGAGTTGTATAAATAAATGGACTAAAAATCTTTGCTTTTATAAATACACTTGATGGAATTAAAATTCAAAGGAACTCAAACCCAGAAGTATTCTGTCCCAGTTCTGGGTAAGCAGTGTGAACTTTTCCAAATCCAAGTGCTTGTTGTTTTTTCCTGAAAATTTCAGGCAGAAAAAAATATGCTTCTCTGTGCCATTTTTGTCAAAGTTTGGCCTTTGGAAAATGAATACAACTGTGACATTCCAGCCCTGGAAATAAAAGGATTAAAATAAATATATTGAAGAAAAAGAATAATTTCTAGGATGTAGTTTCTGAATTATGTATTTTGCAATGTAAAAATCTGAAGAAACAGTTCCTCTCAAAACTGTATTGTTTCTAAAGAGAACCTGAGTACCTGGATTTTTCTAACTTGTAAATAATGAAATGGGAGCTCTGTGAACTTAAGAAGTCTCACTCACACATTTGACTCAAGTGGCCTCTGTGTGAACCCTATAAAATACTTTAGCTTTAAATTATCAGTTTGAGTTCACAGTCCCTGGTGGTAGCTGGAGTTCTTGCTTTTATCTGTAATTCCTCTTCTTTTTCTTGTCTATTCTTAGAGAGGAACCACCTGATTGAGGCATGTATATAGATATACATATATTTTACAATATGTTGCAGTCATTGAATTCCTTTAAGAGTAAATTGTTTTAGTGAAATGTCAGAAAATCTTCACAAACTGAATGCTCAGAGTTCCCCTGAATAATGAGGCTATTGTTAAATGATTGAACACTTCAGAGATTAATATCACGGTATGCTGGCATGCTGGTTCATACCAACTGTAATTCAACAATGAATCTTCCGTAAGTAAGCAAGACTGTGAATGAGAAATCGGATACAAGACAGCACAGCATGCTAGAACATACAAAGTAAATAAATTCTACTTGTTGGAATGATATGTTGGGGGGAGGGGTATGTTCACGATATCTAAAATAATTGAATTGTTGGATAGAGGAAATTCTTCAAGTTTGAAGAACTGCTTCCTTTTTTATTTCCAATGCCTATGAGCAATGACTTTATAGTAGAAAAGGTTTGGACTTTTTATAAATCCACTGCACTTTGAAAATTACTGTAGGCCTGGCATTATCATTTGTGACAGGTTACAGTAAGTCACATCTCATTCTGCGAAGGGTTTCAGATTCCTAAACAGTCTTCCCAACAGTGCCTCCTATCATACAGAAAATTTAGAGGCACTGCTATGTGTCTGCAAACAAAAGTTGCATTTTATTTTTTAAGACATCTGAATTCTTGAAAATATGGAATAATTAGTAATTGAAGATTTAATGATGGCCCAGAAAAAGAACTGAACTGTACTGCATGAAATCATAGTTATTAATTTGTGCATGAATTTCGTTTTCCATACTTAATTTAGCAACTGTAGAATATTTTGCTAATTAATTATTAACACTGGTTATTTGTCATAGCAGAACTGTGAGGGAAAAACATAGCTTTCTATCAAAGTAAAAACATAAATGTCATAATTTTAATATGATATACAATAATGTAATCAATTTTTAAATAGTCTTAAATAGCTTCAATATTTAAATATATGGATTTAATATGAATATAATACATAGCACTAATTAAGAATAAACAGCATTTAGAATAGAAACTGCAGCTAATAGCCAAGTGTCTTACTTGCAACAAACTGAGAAAAAACTCTGTAAAATGTCAGGCTTTTGTGGGTACTGCCACATGAGTAAGTGGCGTTTTATTCTGCCTTGGTTAACAAGGGTGTGACAAATCTGTAGCCTTATTATAAACTCTGTGAATAGGATTTGAGGTTGTACCTACTGAAGGCAACGTAAAAACTACCTTTGATTTCTGCAAGTGTTGGATTAAACCATTTGGTTTCATTTACATGCTGACAAAATATTCTTCTTTTGGTTTTTGCAAGGAAAGGAACAAAGCTACAGGAAAGGTTAACTGTGAACTACTAAAATTATATACGTCTTGCAGGTCTGAAAGTTCAAGGTCTTACTATTCCAATGAATGTTGTGTCTGTTTAAATTTCATTTACTTTAACTTCTGTTTTACCTGGTCTAATTTCCCAAGTACTTAAAGAATTGCAATAAGCCTGCATACTTTCATATGGAGCTGTTTTTCCAGAGGTCAGGGTTCATATATTGTAGAAGTATATAAATGCAGATTAATTTGAATACAAAGTATGACTGACTCTTTCTTCATAAATATATGTGTTGTCTTGTAAATACATTTCTAACTTGAATGTGAGACACATATTTCATTTTTGTGAAGGTGAAGGCAGGACACATTCCTGGGCTTTAATAACAGTAGATTTTCCTTTGGAAAGGAAAGCTAGAATTTTAACAACAGAGGAATTTTTTGTAGATTTTTCTTCACATGCCTGTTTATTTACAGGATTATCTTTCTGAGGTTGTTGAAATTTTACAAGAAGCAGACTTTACTAAAACTACTAAGTTTTCCCTATTCTTCAATAAAAGAGCACCAAAGACCTTAACATGGCCTCCAGGGCTGTATTAGAGCCCTGTGATTTGAGATAAATGGTGCTTGCATCTTCTGAAAAGTGGGATTTCTTAATATGATCTGTAAAAGCAGTGTTAAAAGTAAATGGCATGATCCATAATCTGAAATACCCTTTTAGGTTCTTTCTTCCTAACATGGACCTGTTCTTCAATAGAATGGTAAGATCTTGGATTTTATTTGTCTAAAGCAATAATAGTGTTTATAGACATGTTATATACCACAGTTATTTTATGAATTTCATAGCTTTTTCCCTCTCCTATTCTGAAAAATGTATTTTCAGTGGATGTGGGATGATGGTGACTAATAGGCCCGTGTATGAGTGAAATCACTACACCTTTAGTAGTAAATATCTGTACCAGAAGATACTATTGAATGTGTTGTTTTAGTGATTCATCAACCTGCATTCTCTTGAAAATTGACTCTTCACACATGCTACAGTGTTGATTACTGTCTGCTCAAAACTAGTCTTCTAACTGTGCTGTTAGGAACAGAAATAGAAGTTTCAAAAATTGCTGAGTTGTCCTTTCAGAATTTGGTGCTAAGGGCTCAGGATCCCTTCTGAAAGTTCAGGGCTCATTTAGATGTACAAACAAAAGATTTAAGAGGTCCCTCTCCCTTTTTCTGTGGTGTTTTTAAAACTCTTGGACGAGTTGATAGTCTGAACTGCTTTGCCAACTTCACAGAATATTGTGAATTGGAAGAGACTCAATAGGATCATCAAAGTCACTCTGTGGGTGAAGAACCTTTACCTAAGCCTCCCCTGACACAACTTCAGGCCATTCCCTCTGGTTCCTGTCACTGGTCACAAAAGAGGAGAGATCAGCGCCTGCCCTTCCTCATGACAAAGTTGCAGACTGCAAGGAGGTGTCCCCTCAGTCTCCTCTTTTCCAGGCTGAACAGACCAAGGGACCTCAGCTATTCCTCATACAGCTTTCACTCTAGACCCCTCACAATCTTCACAGCCCTCCTTTGGATACTCTCTGATAGCTTTATACCTTTCTTGCCTTATGTCACCCAAAACTGCCCCCAGCACTGGAGGTGAGGCCGCCCCAGTGCAGAGCAGAGCGGGACAATCCCCTCCCTTGCCTGGCTGGTGATGCTGTGCCTGATGCACCCCAGGAAACGCTTGGCCCACCTGGCTGCCAGGGCACTGTTGACTCACATACAACTTTCTGTCAACCAGGACCCTCAGGTCCTTTTCCACAGTGCTGCTCTCCAGCCTCTCATTCCCCAGTCTGTCCATACATCCAGGGTTGCCCTGTCCCAAGTACCAAATTTGTCACTTTCCCTTGTTAGACTTCATACTGTTGCTGATTGCACAGTCCTCTGATTTGTTGAGGTCTCTCTGCCCTTGAGGGAGCCAACAGCTCCTCCCAATTTTGTACTGTCTGCAAATGTAGTATCCCTTCCAGTCCTGTGTCCAAGTAATTTATGAAGATTTTGACCACTGGGCTGGGGATGGAGCCCTGTGGAAGCCCACTAGTGACCATGCCCAGCCTAATGTGCCCCCATTCACTGCAACCCTTTGTGCCCGAGGGTTCATGAGCCAGTTGCTCACCCACTGCATGATATGTTTAGCCAGCTGCGTGCTGGACGTTTTGTCCAGCAGGATACTGTGAGAGTGTCAAAGCCTTGTATTTTACTGAGTGAAGGAGTGATTTTTGTAAACATGACAGCCAGACCAAAGTAAGTAGAGAAAACAGCATCCAAACATTAAACTCTTACAGAAGTATGGTCTTGTCAGTCCAGTACATCATGGGTTCCCTGCAAGTGGCTCCTTCTGTTTGTTTCCCAAGCCATGCACTGATCTGCGTGAGGTGCTCTGAACGGCACGTATTTTGTTGGTTTTTTTGTGTGAATATGAGAATTTTGTCTTAACTTTTCAAGTTGTTTTTTGCTTTTTGTTTTTTTACTTAAAAATAATATACAGAGAAAGGGCAACAAAGCAACTCACTCTTTGTTAAGGGACAGAATAGTAATGTCTTATATTCTAGGGAAAAACGCAGGCATTTAAAATGCCACGCAGTAGATGAAATGCCCAGAACTTATCATGCAAATAAAAAAAAAAAAAAAAAAAAAAATTGGAGTGAATTTCCCTTTTGTGTGTATTTGGATGTTTTAAGTTCATGTTGCAGTGTATTGTAGGAAAAATGTCTCTCCAAGAAATTCAACAGCAGTTCTTTCTGCACTTTAGGTCTTCATAATGTGGGCTTTATTTTCTCCCAAAATCCATGATTTGCCTAATAGAGTCTGCTTTAAACAAAATAAACCTGGTTGGGCTATTTAGATATTAATTCACAAGAATGAAAGCGCCTCAGAGTTGCTTATCTAAATCCAATTACTGCTGGTCAAATTCATCCCAGTACAAAAGTTCCCAAGATAAAAGCATACATTACCTAAATGCCCAGAAATGCAGACTGTTTTCAGTTGGGTGGGTTGTGCTCTGAGCAGTGCTTGAGGCCTTGAGTGAACTCAAATGCTGGGGACATAATTGTTAAGCTCTGAACTCGGAAATTACATGATAACTCCATTGGTTTTTACTGAGCAAGGAAGAGTTCTGTACACCAGTTACTCGAGTTTCAATTCCAAGCTTCACTTTTTTTGAAGTATACAAGCAGTAGTTGGAATCAGGTAAAAGCTGTATTTTGTACGTGCCTGTGCACCCGTTGCCTTGTAGATGAGGATGGCAACACGTGCAGGACTGAGTTGGGTGAGTAGTAAGGGACTCATCCTGTCTGATCCCACAGATATCTTGTTACAGGACTAGCTGTAGCCAACCTGGAGGTTGGCTTGAAAGACAGAACATGATGTGTCTATCCCAGAGGGGTTTTTTTCCCATAAAAACATGGAAAAGCTAAAAAGTTTGGGTGGCCCCCACCAGCCTGGCCTCCTAGGAAATCCATTCTTTGATGCAGCAACTCCAGGTCACAGCTGTCACTCAGCCAGCTTCCTCTCTTGGCATGTTGCCTGCCAGCAGTGGGGAGGTGGCTCCTGGCTCCTCTGCCTTGAGCCAGTCCTTAGCTGAATCTCACTTGTCTCCTAACCCTAGCTGTCCACTTACCTTTCCTGCACCCTAGCTTCCCACAGGCAGGAGGAGAAATGGCTCAAATTCCTTGTGTGCTTTGGGACAGCACATTCTCCTCTGTTTGGGTTTGGCTGTGGTTAAGGTTCATACATCTTACAAGGGGTATCACTCACAACTGAATGGTTTCCTTCAGGAGCTATCTCCATTTTAACAGCAGTTATCAAATAACTTCCTGGAAATGATCGCGTTGAGCTTTGTCTGCAGTGTAAGTGCTGATCGACCGCCTGCCTGAAAGCTCTTAAAGTGATCTGCTTTGATGTACATACATTAGGGGCTTATTTTGCATTGTTTGCATCTTTCCTGAGTCTCTGCTGAGTAGGGTGAAAATGTGGGGTGCAATGGGATGGGGCTCTTGAAAGTGATTTTGACATAGCCAGGACTGAACAGAGAGATTGTTTCTCTGTGCACAGCTCTGTGGGCTTTTCCCTTAGTTCTGCCTTTTGTGTGACATGGGGTCAGTTACTGCTGTTGGTGAGTGAAGAGTTTCTAAATGACCTTTTGTAACTTTAATAGTGTATGTCAGATGACTTGAACAGTTTCACCCCATACTGATATATACAAGAGAAATTTAAATTGGTTATGGTTGTTAGAAGGTATTTCCACCTCCAACTGAATGTTTTCTTGGAAGGCAAGAGTGGCTGGGCTGGGCCAGGTAGGAATTTGTTTCAGCAGCTGTGGAGGTGCCTTATGTTAAAAGAGGGACAACATGCGATGGTGCTACTCTGGTATCCTCTCACAGTTTCTGGTGGTGTGTGACTTCTAGGGCACAAATATGTCTTTGCTTTTAATTTCATAACAGATTTTCCCTCCTAGATGCTGTCCAATAGCTTTTTGTAGTTATGCATCTGTGGGACATCAGTGTGGGCTGTAGAAATGCGTTCCCCAAGTAACTCTTCATTCTGGAACCTGTGGGTTTTAAACTTTGTAATTTTCTGGGTAGTCCAGATCTATTGTGAGAAACAACAAAGACAACTAGTCACTATATCACTGCATAGGTTCTTCATTAATGTGGTGAAGTCCTAGTCTGTGCAGTTGCTCCTGATGCGGAAGCTCTTTCAAAATCTGACCACCTGGTTTTAAATGAAAATTGTTATTACATAAAAAAGAATTGAAAGCATAATTGAATATAAAAATTAGAAGGTTTTTTAAAAGCACTTGAAGAATTTTGTTTGTGCTTACTATGCATTTAGATAACACCTCAGGAAGAGTGTCTGGAAACCCTCTGAACAGCAATTTCAGTTCAGATGCTCAATAGACACATTCTTGAGGTAGCCATCTCTCAGATTCATTACGTCTTATTTCCTTGGACAGAGTGATGCAGTAGGTTATCCTTAATGATACAGGCATTATTTTGAAGAGTTGATAATATGGCATTGAGGTGAACTCAATTCTACAGTCATCCTTTTATGACCAGAATTTTTGATTCAATATCTTTGAAAGAGTACTTCCATGAATTGTAGTCAGGAGAAAATTAAATAGTGCTCACATTTTCTCATGACAGGCAGCCATACCTTTTATTTTTTTACATTAATTATATTAGTAGTTTGTAGAACACAGGTGTGCAGGCTGTTGAATTTTATAATAATTTCCATTTAAATATGTGAAAACAAGAGCTCAACTCTTGTGATGTATTTTATCCTTATTTTTGTGAGCATTCCCATTGAAGAATACATTTTTTGTACTTCTGGGTGAATCTAGTTGTGATTAAAGGTAAAACAAACAGAAAGCCACACAACTTTGGAGATGAGACATAGCTTAATACTAGTCTTCACACATGAGAGAAAGAAATATGACTGCATTTGTAGGAACAAAATACCTTCCTGATTTCATGCAGCACACAAACTAACATTCTTCATCAGAACTGATGTTCTGATTAGTGTAGAATAATTACTTGAAATATTTAGTAAAACAGTGTCCAAATTAATTCCAATTACTTTCTTGTGGTAGCACTCAGGGTTTATAGCAGTAGATTAAATCGCCGACATATGGCTAATTGCCTATAACAGTGTTTGTTATTGTGGGGCCTCTCACCACTCTGATGTCTGTTTTTGCAAACGTGAAGGTGTGCACATAACTTTGAATGTGGGGGGAAGCGTTTCCTGAGCTGAACGGAATTCTGTGAGTGAAATCTCTAGTGTAACTAAGTGTTTGCAGGATTGCAGTACGTAGCAAATAACTCTGTGAAATCTGTAATAAAAGCAGTGGAACCACAAATGCCTTTCTCTGCTGGCAAGAAATGTAAACTTTTAGCTCTCACATGACTTGGATGAAACAACATATCAATTCATTAGGAGTGGCTGGACTGAAATGGAGGCTGGGTGTTAGTTGTTTTTGGCGGAAGTTTAGGTAGGGGTTGTGTTTTATTTGAGGTTGTTGTGGGTTAGCCGCTGATTTTTGTTGAATTCTTTTTCCATATATCTGTCTGAAGCCTGTTACTGTACAAGATAGGCATGTTTTTGCATGTTTTTCATGTATTTGATATTAACTAAATAAATCAAATAAATGAAGATGCACCACATGGGCCAAATTTCCTGGTGGGTAGGTTGACCCGCTGAACAGCCATAGATCACTGAATTAAATTTGGCTTTACCTTCTCAAGACACATGCTCCAATATCTTAGAGGCCAAAGTCAACTTCAGGTACTACCATGAAGAATTACAAAATTAAGTGGAACATAAGTGAGTATAAAGGCCCCAATTCTGGAAACACCTGAGGCTGGAAAAGCATGTGATCTCATGGTTAGCATTAAATCTGTTATGTATTTGGTTGGAGTGGAGCCAGCTATGGCAGAATAAATTCTCAACTACCTGACCAAGTACCTATCACAATGCAGTGAACAATGGATTGTGCCTGCCTGCAGAGCCCAAAATCCTTCTGGACTACAGAGTCAGCAAAAAAAAAGGGGGTAGAAAGATGTGAAGGGGAGGAAGGCTTGTATGACTTTTTTTGGTTCCTAAAAGAAAGCTGAGTTGGGACTTGACTTAGTTTACACAAATTGTTAATGCCCTTAGGTCCATTTTTCCTCCTCCTGGCTGGTTTCAGACTGAAACAAATGAACTAAAACATGCTTTTTCCTCCCCAAATGAAAGTCAAATGGAAGCAAATGCTTTTGTGCGTTCTTAGGGAAAGGAAAAACAGTGAAATGGAAAGTCTCACTTCACGAAAGCAGAGTAAAGAGAGAGGGAGAGACAGTGCCCTTTATCTTAAGCTGAGTGGCTACATGTCACTTGCAGTATGGAAACTTCAGCTGAGAACTTTCTGTCAGGCACAAAATTGCCTCAAATTTTTTGCAGGTATCAAAGAGTATGTTTAGGCAGGCTATTCCCAGTCTTTCCCATTGGTGCTAGTCCCCTTCATGAAGTATTTAAATATTTTCTGGGTCCCAGACTGAAACCCAAGAGTCCCTTTTACACTCTGTTGTGGTACCATTCCCTTTCTGTCTCCCTGTTTTTTTGATTTTGTTTTGGTTTTTTTTGGTTTGTTTTTTTTTTTTTTTTTTTTTTTGTGCGTGTGTATTTTTTTTCCTTTTTATTTTTGACTGATTTCCTGAGTGTGTCTACAGGCCCATCGGGCGGAGAAGAGTGTGGCCTTCCTCCTGAGGCAGAGAAGGGAATAGCAGCAAGGTTTTCCACATCCTGGTTTCTGGAATTTCAAGTAGAAGTCACTAACACCAAATCTATATTGCTGTTAATAAAGATTAAGCAAATAAGCATTTGTCTACCATACATTTCAATGGTTTATAATTGTTGCTGGTTATTTTCCATGGGTGTTGCTTTGCAACAAGGAGATATAGTTTTATTAAATCTTTCATAGTAATATGTCCTTTGTGGATGTAGAAACTTGTGTGTCATGGAAAAGTCCTTCAAATGAAAGCCCAATATATCAGAGTATCAATAATGCTTTTTAAAAAAATGTGGGAAAGGGCATTTTAAGGGAGGTTCTCTTCAACGAAGACCAACGAAAATGTATCAGTGATTTGAGAAATAAAATTATTTTACTTACTCTTCTGATGTCTTATGTTCATCCATAAATGCCATCTTCTGTGATCTTTTACCAGGATTTTGTGATACTTAACTATTAAGTCTGCATTTCTAGTCTTAACCTCTGTGAGGTAAACACAGATACCTATTTTATGGTCTAGTTGTTGAATCTAACAAGTTGTAGCTGCTCAAGTTCCCTCTTCACCATGTTAAGTTTATCAAATTGCAGTGCAGTGCCATGCTATCTATGGGAGGTGATATAAATTCAAATGAGTGTTAACATTTATCTTGAAAAGAGCTGGGAGATGCTCACAAACCTCAAAGGCTCTGTTTATCCAAACTAGATAGAGTGCATATACTTAGACATGGATGCACACATGAGCACAGCTGTGCGTGCATGCATATAAAAAAAATCACCGTATTTCCTGCATTTTTGTTAATCCTGAAGGAATGTGGTCCATCTGTAGTTAAACTAAACAAACTATTAAAAAATTATTTTAGTCAAAGAAACCTCTTTACTAGTGTCAGTGAAATCCTTACTATGATTGGCATTTGTGCTGGCAGTGCATGGACCAGGGATGAACAGGATGTGGCAACTGCTCATCAGGGGAACTCTAAAGGTATTTGAACTAGTGGCATAAGGAACATCTCCAGGATTATCAGATGAACATTTTTCGAGACCTGTAGACCTCCTCCTAGGATACGTATTACATGCATGCAAAAATCACTATGTACTTTACTAAAATATAGTAACATGTACCTCTGATTTTTGTTTTCTCCATAGGTATGGGAAAATTGTATCCACAAAGGCAATTCTTGACAAAAACACAAATCAGTGCAAAGGTACGTGCAAAGTGTCCACCCTGTGAGTTCATTATCAGTTTGAATGATTGACTGGTGGCTTGACTGCCAAAGCTTTGGCTCCAACTGTGCAATCAACATAATGCACAGTATATTACAAACATATTTAATAATGCCAAAGCTTTGAGTTGTGCTTCCAGGAACATTGCTCATTAATTTTTTTCATTAACAAACAAAATGAAAATCACAAATCAGAACAAGTATCAAATTGCTTCAACAGAAGAGTAAATTACCTTCTAACCACATAGTTCTGTCTGATTTGAATGATATCATCAGTGATGCAAATTTATTTCCTATATAAAACTGAGAAACCTTTGGGAAAAGTTTCCCAAGGAAAACCTGGTCTAATTTTTATATTTTTGTGAAATCTTGGCCTATGCTAATGGAAGAAGAAAATATTTTTCATGACACAAATAGATCTACAAGTTGCAATACCAAGATACAAAAATAATTCCTCTTCCAGTTTTACGTTCCTAATTTTTCTGCTAACGTATGAAAATATTTTTAAATGAAATATAGCATGTTTTGTGTGTGTGTGTGTGTGTGTGTGTGTGTAGCTATATTTGCTGAGAAAAATATTGACTAACGTGTGTAGTAGCATTTTGGGACTAGAATTGTTACTCATTTATGAGTCTGCAATGTCACTGAGTCTGTGGGGGAGAAGCTGTGCTTTAAAATGATTCTGCAGCTTTCTGCTAGTGCCGTACAGAATCCTTTTGGAGTAATAAGACCTATTAGAGTGGGTTCTTCTGAAAAGAAGAACACTTCTATATGTTTCTATATGTGTTAGTAAAAAGAAAAGGCATTGCAGTTCTGGGCTATCTTGTGAGTAGCCAGATATGAGGTGAAGAGAAGCAGCAGAGAAGCCTTCTGGGGAAATTATGAGATGGGGGCAAAATCCTGCCACCTGTACTAAAGATGTTTTTGAAGTTTGTAGAAGTGTGTGACTTTATCTATTGCATGCCAGAAACAGCACTAATTAGGCACTCAGGAGAAAAGCAAGTTGGAAGACTGCAGTTCTAGTCTTAGAAAACTCTGCCAACCCAGTTGGTCATGGGCCATTGTCATAAGGTGCTCTGCTGTGCATTTGCTTTTGCCTGAACGTGCGTTTTATTTCCTTGGGGCACTCTTCTGGCAGAATTCTGATAACATCACTCTGTATTTCTTTGAATATCACACCAGGAACAAGACCTCATTGTGTTTGGGATTTGGTGGGTTTTTTGGCCTTTTTCGGATTGCATTATGAATGAATAAATACCCTTGTGAGCAGAATTTCCTTTGCTCCCACTGCCAGTAGTAAACAAGGAAAGGAGTGGATCTCTTTGTGAAACACAAAATGTGAAGTGAAAATATTGTAAAGAATATGAATGGTAGAATTTTGAGAAATAAAAACATCTGGGTTTGGTGTTCTTTATATTATGGTTAGCTTTAAGATTATTTTAATAGGAGTCATATAACAATCAGTTGGAATTTTCTGAAAGTTTGCTTTCATGCTGTTGTATTACACTGTAGGGCAGAGATACCTATTTGTATTTTCAAAGATGGATCTTTATGACATAAATGGTGCCATTAAAAGATCATAAACATAATTGGATTTATTAATAGTATGCTTTATGGCATAAAAAGATGTTTACTGCTTTAAATGCTGGGTACAATTTCCTTTCTCTTCAGTAACGCTGCCAGAAAAAAAGAAAAAGCTTCTCAGGAATCAGAAGTGGAAGGGACCTGAAGAGGTCAGGACCTGCCTTGGGGCAGGATCAGCTCTAATCCACTGCTGAGGGGTATTTCTGTAACCTTCGCTCAAAGACCTCCAGTGGTGGAGATTCCTTGAGCTCGTCAGGCAGTCTGTGATAACACTTCCTCTTCTCACTATTATGAAGCATTTCCTAATGTCTAACCCAAATCTCTCTTGATGCAATTTAAGGCTATTGCTTCTTTTCTTATCCCCAGTGGACATGTAGAGCAGTGTATTCTTTTCCTTTTTGCAGCAAACATATATATTTGAAGACTGATGTGCATCTGCCTTATCTTTTCCTTAGACGAAACACTAGTCCTTTAACTTTTTCCTTAAAGGCAATTTGTTTTAAATTTCTGAATATATTGCACTTTGCTGGTCTCTCTCTAATCAGCTCACTCCTTACCTGAAGAACTTGGAACTGGGCATAGGACTTTTAGATGGCCTAATTTCTATCATTTTAAATAGTACAGAGGGGTTTCATTTGTCTTCTCTGTGATCACGAGTCTCCTCTTTGTTGATGTATACATATAAATAACAGTGTATTTAAAATATAGATGCATCTCTGAGGCACAGGGTGTTGCATGAGAAAAATGGTACTGATTTATGCTGAGAGATTCTGTGCAGCCCCTGGTTCTGTTACTCTCTTGCAGTGCTGCTGCCAGCCAGGCATTCCAACACGGGCTCTGTTCTGTGTTGTTGACTATTCCCTCCTAGAACTTTTAATTTGTCTATATTGAATTTTATCCTATTTTTCCTAGATACTCCTTAATTTACTAAGATTTGAGTATAATCTTAAGCCTCCAGAGTGCTTGCAGCATTTACCTCTTTAGTCTCCTCTTCACAGTTAATAAATGGTTTCTCTAATACACTGGACAAGATAATGTGGAAAAGGGTGAATAATAACAGACCTGGGGAAGACTTTTGAGGAAACCCTCTCAGTACACCAGGTAGTGCAATATTGAGCCATTGAGAACGTCTTTAAATTGGATCTGCTAATCAGTTTGACACCTACTTCACAGCATTTTCAGCTAGACCATTTTTTCTATTATCTGCTTAAGTTATGAAAGAGAAGCAAGGTTTAACTAAAATACATGATACTGAGCTATTTATAAGACTGGTTACATACCAGTTTATGTGCTGGTTTAGACAAAATTATGATAAGACATTTTTTATTCTTTCTGAATCCATGCTGCATAGGACTAATCACCACCTTTGAGGGTCTGTGAATGGATTTATACAACTGTTTGCTCCAAGATTTTTCCAGAAGTTGAAACTGTCTCTAACACAGTGGAGTCTACATCTATTCCCTAGAAAAACCCGACAAAAAACAACAAACAACAACAAGCACGAAAAAGCCCCTCACAACACAACCCCCTTCCCCCCAAACCCAGAAAAACCCCAAACCTAACCCAATATTCAAACAACAAGCAGGAAAAAGCCACGCTATTTGTTTACTTCTTTCCTGTCTTTTGGGTCTCACTCACTTTCTGCCAAGTATGAGATTATCTTGTTAAATGAACACATCATCCTGATATGTGTATCCAATGAAGTAGGGTGGATTAAATTCAAGGAGAGGATAGAAATTATCACATGATTAGTGATTTCAGAATTTATTTCAGTGTCATTTGTGTGTTGACCAAGGTATAGGGTAAAGCTTAAAGTAGAAATACTTAATTTAGTGAGGAAATTATTTCAAAACCCCCATGTAACAGCAGATCTGTTAAAATAGGTTAGTGCTTAGCAAGAAATGTTAGATTTCCTCTTGGAAAGATGAGGAAAACACCTGGCAATGTACTTTAAATCATTCTCCAGTATTCCTCAGATTTTTAAAGAGATACCCACAACATTCCTGTCATGATAAGGAGCAGTGTTATCTAAGGATTTCTCCCTGGTATGAATTAAGCAGTTGGATCTAAAGTAATCGTATAGGCTGCAAGGGAGTTCACTAGGGACACCTTTTGACATAACCTCTCATTTTCAGATTTCTCTTTGTTGGTGGCATAACTGCTAAGTGAGGCAGAGGAGAAGTAACAATCACCCTGTAATAGAACAATATATAAAACAAAATAAGCACAGTCATGACAACATGGCCAGAAATCTCTGAACAAAGCAAAGAACAAATACATGTGGAGAATAATGAAAAACAGACACATGATTCATTCAGATGTTCAAACACAAAACCCCTAATGAACAAGTTGGAGAGGTTTGGCTGCTTTTGCTTTTTCCCTTTCCCTCCCCTCTCTCCTTCTTCCCCTTGCACATTTCCCTTCTGGGCCTACTGTATTTGCTAATTTAAAAAGTAGGGGAAATGAAATAAAAGAAACCATTCAAGAGAAGTGTTAATCTGAAACGTGTAGACTCTTCTCTTTCCAGCCCTCGCCGCCCACCCTCTCCAGCCTGGCTTGCCTTTGATAGACCTACGTGCTCAGAGCTGAGGGAATGAGTAATGGTTGTTTCACAGTACAGTTTCCATACCTCATTGCAATGGAATACAGAACAGTTAATCTGCCAAATACACAAGCCCATTTCTTAGAGTATGAATTACTGTCATCTGTGTCTGCCCTTGCAGACACTGTAATTGCATGCATGCAGATTTGCTTCCTGGTTTAATCAGGGGCTTGCAGGATTTTGAGTATTTTGCTAGTACCTTAGAAGATGAGCCCAGGAGAATGACTAAAAGTCTGAAATCCCACCTGTAGGAATTATTTTTTTAATAAATAAAACCTATGAATCACAGTAATTTGTAGGAGACAAACACTTTGGGGGTACATTCTTTATTTTATGTACATTTTTTCAAACCATGGGTGACGATTTGTTGAATAGCAGTGTTAGTCTTAGGAGAGAAATGTGCTTAACATGACAAGGGGAACTAAAGTGACTCTGTTTATAATTTTAATATTTCATTATGACATTTTTCTTATTGAGAAACGTTAGCAATGTGCTATTTCTTTTTAAAATACAAAAACTGGGGATGCAGATATGCACTCATTAGGATTGTGGTAGGTTTATGGTAAAAAAAATGCCATGAAGTCATCTTTGTTAACCCACCATATATCACATACAATTTTATTTCTCCAGTTGCCTTGCTGTTTTTAGACCAGGACTTAAAATTTACCATGACCTATTTTATAAATTGAGAGTTTATTTGTGTAACAAAAATGGAATAACTGGAGGCTTACTATAAATGCTGGAGATAATTGGAATGGCATGATAAAGTGGTGTTTCATATCTCCCAAAAGGAGTCTGTCCTGCCTTGTGTAGTGTTGCTACTCATCTGCTTAAGTTCACCAGCATCCCTAAATACTCTAATGCATTGGAGCTTAATGTGCTGGAGGCTTCTGCTCTGATGTTCTGATAAACAAAGCTTACAATCATACAGTAGATATACCTTGGTATGTATGTTAGATAAAATACTTTCAAAACTTTGAATTTAACAGAGTATTTTCTGCACATATTCTATGAAGAGCAAGGTTATTTGTGATTAAATAAAATTATGCATTTTTACTTTATATTTTTAAATTAATATTCTTATACTTAGGATGGCCCAATTTAGTTGTGACTAGCAATGTGAACCAAGTCTATGTAAAATAATAAGCTGATGGAAAAGAGCTAAGCTACACAGAAAGCTGTTTAGTTAATAAATTTTATTTATTGGGAATAAGCTCAAATTACAATAACTGTGCTGTGTAATTTATGATTCTCAGAATTGCCATTTTGAAAGGGAAAAAAATCCAGACAAGTAGGTCTGTGCCTGATCACAGACTGTAAACTGTTCACACTAGGAGGGCATGCACAGTGTGCTTCAAGGGGAAATGGATCTTGTAGAAAGTAAATAATTTGTAAAACAGACTTATTTAAGTTTGAAACTCTAGACTTGTGTAGCTAATAAATCAGTCCTGTTTTCGATGCCAGAGTAGCAATAGATGTGCTGATTTTTTGTGCATTAGTTTTGTTTGCATTTTTTTTTCCTTTTTGACCCACTCCAAAGTATTATGTAATCAGTGGCATAATAGTTCTCAAGTTATTAAAAGTGTTGCAATATGGAATATTTTAGTTCAGCAGGTTTTCTGAGAGTGAGGCATTTGTGAAAGCCGGGCACGTGCTGAGTGTGGGGCAGGAGCTCGGCAAGTTTTGGCTGTGGCTCTGCTGATCCATCTCACTATTGACCAGTAGCAGCCACAACTGATCTGGTCCTTCTATTCCTGGGTCTCCTGAACAGAGTCCACAAACTATACTGAGTGGTACTACTTTTGGTTAGCAAGCCAACTGATAAAACCAGATCTCCAGAGCTAGAAGGACAAAGTCTTCAACAGTGTCAATGAATCCCCATTTTGAAACAGTTGAAAGGAAAAAAGCAATGCTATGTGTTTTGATAAGCTACATAAAACAATATGAGGCTAGTTGTTTAAAATTTGTAAATATTTGGAGGTTTTTTAGTCTGTTTTCTGGTTTTTTTTTTTAAACTTCAGTGTTTTTTTACTTTCACTCCTGTGGTTTTTATAAGTATAGGTTGAAATAATATTTTCTTCTGTTTAAATTAAAAAGTGATATTACTGTGGAACCACATGAGACCAAGAGTCAAGTTTTAGGAGAAAATACCTAAAGGAGACATCTAGATACCATGATGGCAGGCATACATCAAAATGAAGTGAAAAGAATTGCTGGTAAAAAACCATGAGGTTGTTCACTCACAAATGAAGTGTAAATTCACACCCTTGCTTAGCAAATAGAAGCTTGCTTGATCTCTGGGCTCATGAGCTATGATGCTCTGTAAATCTGACCACTTTAGGAAGTTACCAGAAACTATATGGGAGGTGGGAAAGTTGCATATATATATAAAAAATAACTACATAGTTGTCTCCTTGAATTTACAGATGATGTATTAATGGATGTTTAGGTATTATAACAAAGCAATTTTCCTGTCAACTGTTGGTTTGGCCAGCAGGCATTATTATGTCTTGGCAAATGTGCAAGTGTTCTGCGAAATATCACTTCAGCTTGGAGGTAGAGATTCTCCTGTCTGTATATTTTTGAATGCTTTTCACATCTCCTGAAGTGAAATAGGAAAGGATTCAATGAGTTGTGCCCAGCAAGTCATTGTAGCTGGAGCGTGCCAGCACTGGCCACTGTGTCACCGTGGTGAGGACCTGCCCCAATGTCTGCAAAATGCTGCTGCCCCTCAACAGACATTCTTGACTGCATCTAAACTGTGCTCTGTCTCAAGCAAGACCTCTAAAAATTGTTTATTGGGTTTAAAGCCAGGTCCTCTACAGAGGAAACTCCTTCCTAATTAGTTCCCCAGACACTTTCTTAAATGGCTTCTTTGCAATTAAGGAAAACATTTCCTGCGTCATTATCTTTTCATAAATGAACTCATGGCCTAGCAAATATTTTCTGTAAGGAGACCCAAGATGCTCAAGTATTTTGTGACATATCTAATCTGTGATTATTCTTAATTTACTGCTTCCAAAATCTGCAGGCCCATATCACTGACAAAAAATTGGTTTAACTTTGTTTCCTTCCAGAGAAATAAAAATAGAATTTCCATTTATACACAGTGATTGATGTTTTGATTCATTGGTCTGTATAAAACCTTGCCAATAGCTTAGCATGCACTTGAAATGCATTTTGGGACTGGGTAATGCTAGTAGGCTCTTAGTGGTCTCAGCAGACTTGAAAATATCTATTTCATATCACAGAAATGAACAGAATTTTTTTTTATCTGAACAGTGGCTCATAATCAGCTTTGTTGAAAGCTTCCTTACAATGCCTCAGCTTTTTCAACTGTCTTGAAGAATCACTTTTCTTAAACTTTTTTTTCTGACGCCCTGATACAGCATCCTATACGCCAGTAAATCTGTTCGGCCTCTAGTTGCTTGAAGGCAGGTCATCTCTTCTGAAAGTGACAGTACTCTGTTCAGAAGTTACTTTCTCAGAAGTCTCAAGTCCTCAGCAGCAGCTGACCAGTAGAAACCTGGGGCAGAGGCAAGAGGAGGACAGTGTCCCGCTCCTTAGTTTTGCTAGAGCTGACTCCGTTAGGCTCTCCCAGAGCATACAGCATATGCAAAACACATGCTGTCTTGATATAGTGACAATTTGATAATGAATCCAATTGACAGGCTCTTATTGAACGTGGGTACTCAAGAGGAAGCATTCTGAATTAGATCTGTGAATTACAGCGTGACTTCACTTCTGTGGTTTGCCAGCAGAGAGGTCACTGCTCACTTTTCCCCTATTACTGCACATCCCCCGCTTTTGTTTCGAAGAGTAGCGTTCTCTTACCCAAGTGAATTAAGTAAATGTTCTCTTTCTTGGTCGAGAGTATACTGTGAAAATGGAACGCTAAGAGACCATGCCATCATTTTTATTACATCTGTCTTTCTGGGTGTCTGAGGGCTGCCTGTCTGGAGATGGTGCAGGATTGCTTGAACACAAATAGATGTGCAGCACAGGAGAAAAATCATAAGTGCTGGCAATAAAGATGTAGCTCACTCAATGCTGATCAAAAAACCCACCCACACCAGTTCTGGGAAAGGAACTGGGAGGCATTATTAATATTGCTCCATCTATTCAGGCTGTGGTAGCCATATACAGTTATGTGAGCACTAAAGCTCTAGGTGCTAATCAACAGTACAGAAAAC
Source organism: Aphelocoma coerulescens (assembly GCF_041296385.1). Taxonomy (NCBI): domain Eukaryota; kingdom Metazoa; phylum Chordata; class Aves; order Passeriformes; family Corvidae; genus Aphelocoma; species Aphelocoma coerulescens. The sequence continues at coordinate 49,587,502 of NC_091015.1, forward strand.
AATTGTACTCTATAAAAAACAAATTAAAAGGCAACCTTGTCCTGTGGACTTTGCAGCCCAGGTCTTTGAAAAAGAGCAGGGTCCACAATCATAAGTAATATTAGGATTTTGAATGGAGTTAAATGACATTTCTTTAAATTACTGAATTCTCCACAAAAAACAAACAAACAAAAAACCCAACAAAAACCCCAAATCAGTCTTTCAGCTCTCCTGAGAATAATCATACATTTGGATAACATTTAGTGAGTTTTTTCAACCGAGAATGTTTTGAGGAGAGCTAAGTTTATAGATGGGAAAAGGAGGAGGCCATGTTAAGGGTGCTAGAAATGGCTCTTCTACTTGATGAAATAGTTTTTGTCTGACTGGGTCTTCTCCAGGACCAATAATTGGCTGATGTTTTCTTCCATTAGATGGCAGTGGTGTGATATGTGGTTTCTCTGGACCCCCAAACTATAAGTTTTGATAAAAAATTACAAATGGTTAAATTTTCTTAGTTTTGTTTCCAGTTTCAGAGTCTCCAAGCTGTCAATTTTTTATCTACATAGAAGTCTACAATTTATTGTCCAGTTTAAAGTAAAAGAAGGCTGGGACTTTTGAATAGAACCAAGTTAAGTATTTTCAGAAAATGGGCAGCTATGTAGAATTGACACTCACTGCTTCTCTACAAGAAATGCAGGATGGGTTTAGTTTTGGTCTACCTGAAGTAACTAAAGTAACTCACTGGTTGCTCCTCTGTGGTGGAACCAGAGCTTGTGCTGGTTTTGGCCAACAAGGAGTTTGTCGGGGAGGTACAGGTATGAGAGTAGAGGGTGGAAATGGTAGGGAATGCTTGAAGA